>NC_056739.1:1516897768-1517040268 GCF_019279795.1 Protopterus annectens
AATTAGAATGTGTGAATTTGTGAAAAGATACTATAATCAGTTTTATCTATGTTACACATCATTGGTAGGCACATATATGTCTGGCAAGCATTAAAAAGAAAAGTTAGCAAGTATTTATCCATCAACAATAAAGCATAAAATGTGCAACAGAAGATTTAGATTCCTAGAGTTTTAGAAGGCTAATAAGCTCACAAACTTCCACCTGTATAAGGAGGAGTTTGAAAGGAGATTTATACAGGGACCTATCCTCAGCCTCTGCCCTAGGCCTTGCCTAGTCTAAAATTAGCCTTACTCAGATATGTGCACATATGGTCAGTATAGGTTGTGTGGGATTGTGGACAATCTGGTCATTATTTCTTTACCTTTCCTCACAATCAATCCTCCAAGGTGTGCACAGAAGTTCAGTATAGTTTGTCTAAGTGCAGTTATATTTTTAGGCACAGCAATACTGTGATTACTACTTTTTTTAATTTCCATTACAACAAAACAGCCAATTTGTATACAGGTGGCTACCTTTAAGGGCCAAGAGTAAGGATACACGTGGTATCTATATGTCTGACAGTCACATGCTGAAATATGTTACTGTGGACATTTGTCTTTCACCTTCTTCTCAGTCTCAGGTGCACATAAAATATTTGTCCTTTGGAAGATAAAGCTGAGGAGTCATACTGTACATATGTGTATGTTTATTATATGTATTTACTGTGGAGCTTTCTCCCCGGGTCTCCACTGAAAGAGGGCTCTGTCCCAGCTGGACTAACCCGGTCATCAAATGTTAAATAAAATAAATAAATAAATGTGCATATGTATCACAACAACAACTTGAAATCTTTCACTATAGAAATTTATTCTTAAATTCCATCTTATTCTAACACCAGAGGGATGCACAGAAGGTGACTATCTTTTTCTGGGAGAGGGGTAAATAGGCAAGGATGTCCCAGTGATGCAATAGGTTGTGTTGTGACCTTACTGCAAGAAGTTCTCTGCATTAGTTCTTGGCAGTGATACCTTCTTGTGAGGTCTGCATGTCCTTCCGATGTTGGTACATTGTTCTCGAAATGCTTTGATATCCTCCCATATTCCAAACACATGCTGTATTGTGGATAAAGGGACTCTAAATTGTGCATAGCTGTGATTGAGTGCATGTATAATAAGAAAAAAGGCCTGACAACCTACTTCTGTTTCCCCCTTTATCCAAAAGCTCCACAGGTAGAAGTTGTGGTCCATGGGGTCACTCTAAGAGTCAGATATGACTTAGAGCAAATGAGTGAGAGAGGTATGAAATATTCCCAATCTGATGTATGCATATTCACAAAAATGTTTTTTTTTTTTTTCAGTTAGTGAGAACTAGTGTACTTTGTTTTACCAACTTTGAACACTAAGCTTTGGACGCAACCTAGTTCTTCCTAAAAAAGTTGGAGTTTTCTTCCTTACTCATAACTTTTGTTAAGGCCATCATTGGATCAAAATGTTGGTAAAATGCACCTTGGAGCATCTAGAACCACATCGCTTTTGAATGTCTAGCAGCTTCCTGAACTCTGGTTTAATTTAATTAGTTCCTCCAAAGTTGTTATGTTACAGTGTAGTGTTAACCATTTAGGATATCAGGAAAGGAAAGAGAAAAAAAGATTAAGAGAAATGTGTGAAAAAAGCAAGAAAGACAAAATCTGTCTGGATGATGTGGGGAGGCCAGCATGAGGGAAAATGGGGGTACCAGGGGAACTGGTCAGCAGCAGGTGAAAGTGCAACAGAGTCCTTTGTCTTGGACTTCATTTCACCTAAGGCTAACACTGTAGATCACATTCAGACAACAGAAGCACATAATAGTCAATAAACTGGCTAGAATGAATGGGTAGTGAAGCAGTCTGTGAATGAAAGTCATTGACTTCCGGCTATTGTTTGAGCCCAGGCAAATGTCACTGATCTGCAATAATACAGAACCACACTATGCCTACTGCAGTTGCTTCTTACAGCACCCCTACCTTTGAAGTCACCAGCAGCCACTGCTGGTCACCGTACACAGTTTAGCAAAATATCTTAGCTTACTGAGTAGTCTGCTTTCACTTAGAATGCCCACTCTGTGATAGGTTTGAGAAGCTATAATTCTGAAATAGGCTACATCTCTCATGGCATGCCTTATAACTATCAGTGAGTCACAGTTTCACATATCTTGCAAAACATAATAATGGTCTAAAGTATTCATAAAACTAGCACTTAAGTGTAAAGAAGAGAAACTTTTAATGTCCTTATTGATACTGCTCTGTATATTAAATGAGTATTTGCAACACCCTGGATATAGCTTATGTGGTGGAATAATAAGTTTGGTTTGTTTTCTATTTTACCCAGGTTTCACCTAGGTCACCAATGTATATACATCATTTGCTTACAGAAAACTCTCTTAATGGATGATTTTATAAATTAGTTCTAGATGAAAACAGGTGTTAAAGATATGGACAGATTCCTTGCTGATGTATACCTTACTATCACAAAATGGTTACAGCAGCAAGGGATCATAATATGCAAAAATGCTTGTTTGCTGACCATATCACACAGTCTTTATTAATTTTAAACTAGCAAATAAGGCTTGTGTATTTGATTATATTCACTGATGATCCTTTGATGAATACCAGTATTAACTGTCTTCTTGTAAAGACTTGCACTGTTTGCAGGATATCTGAATTTCTCATAAAAATAGTTTAAAACAAAGCTGCTCTTATAAAACTGAATGTTAAAGAATGGTTGCCATGGCAACAAGATTTGATGTGTAGAATCAAATATCCCCCACCAAAAAAAGTAGTATTTTTCTGAGCATTTCACCCGTCATGAGATGTGTACATGTGTTTTTATCCACACATTTGTTTTGATATGCATCATTAGCATCTACCCTTGTGGAAGAAGTTAGTACTTTCAAAAGTCCACTGCTGTATTTTTTTGCAAAATGGTTAAACTCTTAGTAGATAACACTTTTTTTCTAAAACAGAGTATTATCTCCTTGCTCATCTTAAGGTGACTGACAAAGAATGGTTGCTATGGCAATGAGCCCTAGTGTGCAAGCCACTGCCTAAAAAAGAAACTAAGTTATATATTACTGATGATTCTTTCTACCACCAGACTTTTTTAATATGAAATTGTTACTGGCATGTTGCATACCTTTGCAATTTTCATCTTACTACACATTTGGAAGTCTCTCTCAAAAAGAACACTGGCTTTACTTGCTCACTTCCTGGCATATTCAGCACATACCCCTTTGCAAACCACTACCATCACTATTGAGAAACAGAACTGCATGGATTCCAAATTAGTTCTACATTCAGCTGCAAATCACAGCTGTATCACTTGATTTTTCCTTAATTACACTGCTCAGTATTATTAAAAAACAAGCAGTATATTCTCACTGAGAAATTGTATTTATAAAACTGAGCACTTCAAAATCAAGTATGATTACATCTTAAGGGAAACACAAGTTAGTTCTTTAAATATAAAATGTTATTAACATTCCAGATTTAACAAAAGGATCATGAGTGCAATCCTAAATTCAGAAATAGTGGTGGATATGACACAACGTACACTGATAAATTTAAAATGTGCATGAACAAAAATTATATCCTTCCTTCACGTTGTCACATTAAAGTACATAGAATTCATGTTCAAAGGTTCATCGGTAAGTAGTAGGCTAGCTGCCTTTGTGGGCCATTTTAAGCCTGGCTAATTTTCCTTTTTATGTTTGAAATAACCTATCCCATTTGGTTATAAATTGGCCTTACTCAACTCATCGCCAATAATTATATATTATCCTTAATGAGAATAACTAGGATCCTACCATAGATTATTTCAGGGGACCTATGCATAGAATAAAGCATTTAGGGGCTTCCTCTGTCCACTAGTAATACAGAAGGCAGGCCTGTGATAACTTTTCTGTTTCCCATCCATAGATCTAAGTTGTGCTTGAATATAGACAAGGATAGGAAGGGAGGTTGGCATAATGGTCAAAATATTTGTCTTACAAACACAAGATGCAGGGTTTGATTCTCACATGAGTTAATTGGCTAGGCTTAAAATGGCCCACAAGGGCAGTTAGCCTAGTGTTAATCTTTGAACATATGACCTGATCTAATTTCCCAGATCTAGTTTATTAATATACTTATAACTGTGTGACTTGTACAGATTTTAGGAAAGGAACATAAGTGCCAGGAATGCAAATAAGCAAGCGTGTGTGTGTGTGTGTGTGTGTGTGTGTGTGTGTGTGTATTATCAGGTCAAATCACTTGTGAAGCAGAAGTCCGTGAGTAAAGATGTACTGCAAAACATCTTCTGCCTCTATGCCTTTAGTAACATTTCTGTGACAATATGCTTAAGGTACCTAAAATGAACTGATAAGCTGATGGTTAACCAATACTCAATATCCAAACAAACTCCAAAAAATAAAAAAAGCACTGGATACACTCAGCTTCTTTTATTAAAAATCGCAAGTTAAAACCTCTCTTCAGAGATAAAACTTTAGCCATAAGGCTTCCACAGGTGAATACATCTTAGCAATAGCATTCAACAGTTCATTAAAGTCACATGGCACAATTTCAAACAGATTGATGTAACTCCCTTAAGTAAGGTTTTAAAGTGAAACAGTCATTTAGCCCTGGTGGTAAATGGGACTTCATCCGCAAAATCCATTTCATTTCCTCAGTTTCTGTTAACATTTTTACATCTCCACCTCTAAGTAGTTTATAAATAACCTTCAATATCAGAAATTTAAACACATGTTGTTCACCTCTATGTAAAATGTGTTTACTTAATGCATTTGGCAATAATTTACATTTTATATCACTAAGATGACCAGCTATACGCTCTTTGAACCTTCTATTGGCCATTCCCACATAATAATGTTCACATAATTCACATTTAGCCATATAAACTAAGTTACTAGTATTGCAGTTTCCATAAGCCTGTAAAATGAACTCCTTTTTCGTAACAGGATGTATTACTGATCACTTTGTATATAAATGTTTACAATAAACACACTTATTGCATTTAAAAGTACCATGCTTGCATCCACTTCCTAGAAAAAACTTTTTGGCTGCTCCTTGTAGCACAATGTCTGCTTCAATGTACAATTGCGTTTGTAACCAAACGCTGGACCATCTGCTACTAAATCTTGCAGCCCTTGAACATCTCTTAGAATTTCCCAATGCTTCATAATAATATTTTTTTTATTTCTGTTGTATTCCTATTGTAAGTGAGCATACATCTTGTTTTGTTATTTCTAATTTGTGCTCTATCCTTCCTTTGATGACCCCTGCTAAAGTATGGAACTATATCTTGTTCTGACTGTTGGCGTTTAACCTCTCGTAATGCTTTTTCCACTGCTCTGTCTGAGTAACCCCTTGTGAGAAAGTCCTGAACAATATTTATTAACTGACTATCTGATTTATCTAGTTGTGTGTTCAGCCTTAATACCCTTTGCATTTGGTTCAAAACTATGTTATCAAACATAAAAGGAGGATGCATACTATTGCGATGTAAATAATTATTATGTTTCACCTCTTTTCTATACATTTCAGTGTGTATTTCACCTTCCCTATTTCTTAACAGCATGAAATCCAATAATGCTATCTGCTGTAAAGAGCATTTATGCTTAAATTTTAAAAAAAAGTGTGCTCTCATTAGCATACACAAAAAATCCATGAAACTCTTCTAAACTCCCTTCCCAAATTAAAAAAAGGTCATCCATGAAATGCTTGTAAAACGTAATAAAAATCTCTATATTCATTTACTGCAAAGAGAACATATTTTTCCACTCATACATACATAATGATGTTTACATAAGTATTAGCTATGCTTGTTCCCATCGCTATGCCCTCTTTTTGATAATACAGTTTTGTATCAAATAAAAAGACATTATTAGTTAATCTCAACATTTCACAAAGCAAATTAATTTTCTGCATCTCATAATCTGAATACTTTACTAAGAATGTTTTGGTGCTAGCCATCCCTTCATCATGTGGTATAAAAGTAAAACATGAATTGACATCCATGGTGACAAAGTGCGACCTATCATTTAAATGACCCCCTGACCAAGTGTAAAAGTGCTCCAAGAAGCTAGCTGTATATTTCAAAATGGTAGGGATTTTATCCAAAACTATTAGTAATTGCTGTTCTAGATATTTGGACATAGGTTCTGTCACCCACCTTCTTGAAGACACTATAGGCCTCATTGTAAGGTCACTCACACTCTTATGTAGCGTTGGTATACCATAAATAAATGGCAGTTTCAATTTTTCAATGAACAGATAGTTAAACAAATCATCTGTAACAAGCCCAACGTCATGCATTTTACATAACCTGCTATTAAACTCTAAACATAAGCCATTTACTTAATTCCTTGTGATGGTTTTATACTGATCTTCCTGCAGCATCATTCGCATTTTATTAAAATCAAAATGTTTGTCCATTACTGCAATCCCTCCCCCGTTGTCTGCACCTTTAATCACTATGTCATGATTTTCAACTAATGAACATACGGCTTGCTGTTCATCTCTAGTTAAATTAAAATATCTAGCAGCTTTGTGATTTTCATACACTGCATAGATATCTCGTTCAATAGTTTTTTCAAAAATTTGTAAAGCATCTGTGACTTGTGAAGCAAAAACGCTCCTTCTCCTTAGCGTAGTCTTATAATTGTTCGTATCACCAAAAAATGTTTTCAAACTCAGATTACGAACAAAATGTCTGACTTCTATTAAAGTCTTAGAAGATGTTCAACGGCTGCAAGGTTTAGTAGCAGAAGGTCCAGCATTTGGTTACAAATGCAATTGTACGTTGAAGCAGACATTGTGCTACAAGGAGCAGCCAAAAAGTTTTTTTCTAGGAAGTGGATATAAGCAGGGTACTTTTAAATGTAATAGTTGTGTTTATTGTAAACATCTATATACAAAGCGATCAATAATACATCCTGTTACAAAAAGGAGTATATTACAGGCTTATGGAAACTGCAATACCAGTAATTTAGTTTATATGGCTAAATGTGAATTACGTGAAAGTTTTTATGTGAGAATGACCAATAGAAGGTTCAAACAGCATATAGCTGGTCATCTTAGCAATATAAAACATAAATTATCGACAAATGCATTAAGTAAACACATTTTAGATAGAGCTGAACAACGTGTTTAAATTTCTGATATTGAAGGTTATTTGTAAACAACTTAGAGGAGGAGATGTAAAAATGTTAACAGAAAGTGAGGAAATGAAAAGTGTTTTGTGGATGAAGTCCCATTTACCACCAGGACTAAATGACTGTTTCACCTTACTTAAGGGAGTTACATCAATCTGTTTGAAATTGTGCCACGTGACTTTAATGATTATTTAATGGCTGACTGCTATTGCCAAAATGTATTTGCCCGAGGAAGCCTAATGGTGAAAGTTTTATCTCTGAAGAGAGGTTTTAACTTGTGATTTTTAATAAAAGAATCTGAGTGTATTCAGTGCTCTTTTTGTTTTTTGGAGTTTGTTTGGATATTGAGTACTGATTAACCATCAGCTTATCAGTTCGTTTTGTGCATTTTGTGTTTTACTGAAGCTGTTGGACACTCAGTGTTGGTTTCAACATTGCCACATTGTGTAAAGATGGCAGTGTTTTTTAGAACACTTGGAAAGATTGTTGATGTAACTACAAATCCACTACTAACAGTAGCTGATATCGGAAATATGAGTACAGCATCGGTTTCAGGAGATAATGAATACATGGAATCACTTCAAACTTATAAAGAGAAGTTACATAAGTTTGAACATATGGTTATGGCATATAAACATCTGCAGTGACAAAGACTTTTATTGAGGCTTATTTACAACATAAAATTGTGCCGAGAGGGCTCTGGATACTAAAGATGCCATCTTACAGAGATAAGTATCCAGATTTGTTACGCAGGTGGCAGTTAATTAATTTAAGTTGTTCATTTTGATATATGGAACTTATGAATGTGTATTTTCAGCCACTTGAATTAGACATGAAACAAAATTGAAGAAGGTATATAGCTCATGAATGATAGTTTAAATAAATTGAGTGCTTTTGAAAAAAGGCTTATTGAAATGAAAAAAAGAAAATTTAAAAGGTATTTGTGTGATTTTGAAAATGGACATGTATTCATTTGGCCTCGAGAACTGAGACAGACCTATGAGGGGGTTAAGCAACAAACAGAAGTCCCGCCTCTTTCTGAAGTAAATGTGACTGACATTTGTGATCCATCAGCAGTTGAGGTGGACCATCGAGCAGTAGAGACGCAAAGAAATATGGTGTTCAAAATATGAGGCTTCTTTCAGTCACAGTGACAACTTCTAACATCGAGACCCATACAGGAGGGGGACAGATGGCAAGGGTTGACCTTACACAGATGGATGCACTTGACCCAGGGGATTTTTCACTTTTGGTGAACCAACCACTCCCAATGCCAAAACCATGGACCCGGATGCAGAGCCTAATGGAGAACTACAAGAATGACAACTTGGTGAAACGTCCTTATTCCAGGAGCCAAACCAACAGATGAATAAGACTTTTTTGGTGTTTAACCTGTCTAATTATTTATTTTATTTATCATTTCTTAATCAGGAAAGTCCAACTTGGAACAAAGCCAATTTTCAGTGGAGACCCAGGGAGAAATGTTCCAGATGCATGTCTTTGAAAGTGGGAGGAAACCGGAGCACCTGGAGGAAACTCACACAAACGCATGGAGGACATGCAGACTCTGCACAGGAGGCACCCCAGCCAAGAATTGAACCAGCGAACCTCTTGCTGTGAGGTGACAATGCTACCGCTGCACCACTGACTAATTATCAACTTACTGATGCTGAACAATCTGTTTTAAACAAAGGTTTAACCTTTGTACCTGCACAGTTAATGGACTTTTCTAAGACTTTAATAGATGTCAGACATTTTGTTCATAATCTGAGTTTGAAAACATTTTTTGGTGATATGAACAATTGTGAGACTATGTTAAGGAGAAGGAGTGTTTTTGCTTCACAAGTCACAGGTGCTTTACACATTTTTGAAAAAGCTATTGAACGAGATATTTATGCAGTGTATGAAAATAACAAAGCTGCTAGATATTTTAATTTAACTAGAGATGAACAACAAGCTATACGTTCATTAGTTGAAAATCATGACATAGTGATTAAAGGTGCAGACAACGGGGGAGGGATTGCAGTAATAGACAAACATTTTGATTTTAATAAAATGCGAATGATGCTGCAGGAAGATCAGTATAAAACCATCACAAGGAATTAAGTAAATGGCTAATAGCAGGTTATGTAAAATGCATGACATTGGGCTTGTTACAGATGATTTGTTTAACTATCTGTTTGTTGAGAACTCAAAACTGCCATTTATATATGGTATACCAACGCTACATAAGAGTGTGAGTGACCCTCCAATGAGGTCTATAGTGTCTTCAAGAGGTTGGGTGACAAAACCTATGTCCAAATATCTAGAACAGCAATTACGAATAGTTTTGGATAAAATCCCTACCATTTTGAAAGATACAGCTAGCTTCTTGGAGCACTTTTACACTTGGTCAGGGGGTCATTTAAATGATAGGTCGCACTTTGTCACCATGGATGTCAATTCACTTTTTACTTTTATACCACATGATGAAGGGATGGCTAGCACCAAGACATTCTTAGTAAACTATTCAGGTTATGAGATGCAGAAAATTTATTTGCTTTGTGAAATGTTGAGATTAACTAATAATATCTTTTTATTTGATACAAAACTGTATTATCAACAAGAGGTAATAGCTATGGGAACAAGCATAGCTAATACTTATGCAAACAATGTTACGTATATATGGGAAGAAAAATATATTCTCTCTACAGAAAATTAATATAGAGATTGTATTACGTTTTACAAGTGTTTCGTGGATGACCTTTTTTTAATATGGGAAGGGAGTTTAGAAGAGTTTCATGGATTTTTAGTGTATGCTAATGAGAGCACAAGTTTTTTTTAAATTTAAGCATGAATGCTCTTCTCAGCAGATAGCATTTTTGGATGTCATGCTGTTAAGAAACAGGGAAGGTGAATTACACACTGAAATGTATAGAAAAGAGGTGAAATGTAATAATTATTTACATTGCAATAGTATGCATCCTCCTTTTATGTTTGATAACATAGTTTTGAACCAAATGTAAATGGTAGTAAGGCTGAGCACACAACCAGATAAAACAGATAGTCAGTTAATCAGTATGGGGCAGGACTTTCTCACAAGGGGTTACTCAGAGAGAGCAGTGGAAAAAGCATTACAAGAGGTTAAACACCAACAGCCAGAGCAAGATATAATTCCATACTTTAGCAGGGGTAATCAAAGGAAGGATAGAGCATGAATTAGATCGAACAAAACAAGATGTATGCTCACTTATAATAGGAATACAACAGAAATAAAAAATATTATTATGAAGCATTGGGAAATTCTAAGAGATGTTCAAGGGCTGCAAGATTTAGAAGCAGAAAGTCCAGCGTTTGGTTACAAATGCAATTGCACATTGAAGCAGACATTGTGCTACAAGGAGCAGCCAAAAAGTTTTTTTCTAGGAAGTGGATGTAAGCATGGTACTTTTAAATGTAATAATTATGTTTATTGTAAACATTTATATATGAAGCGAGCAAAAATGCATCCTGTTACAAAAAAGGATTTTATATTGCAGGCTTATGGAAACTGCAATAGCAGTAACTTAATTTATATGGCTAAATGTGAATTATTGAAAGTTATTATGTGGGAATGAAGAATAGAAGGTTCAAAGAGCGTATACCTGGTCATCTTAATGATATAAAATGTAAATTATTGACAAATGCATTAAGTAAACACATTTTAGAAAGAGGTGAACAACATGTGTTTAAATTTCTGATATTGAAGGTTATTTATAAACCACTTAGAGGTGGAGATGTAAAAATGTTTACGGAAAGTGAGGAAATGAAATGGATTTTGCAGATGAAATCCCATTTACCACCAGGACTAACTGACTGCTTCACTTTAAAACCTTACTTAAGGGAGTTACATCAATCTGTTTGAAATTGTGCCATGTGACTTTAATGATTATTAACTGTTGACTGCTATTGCTAAGATGTATTCGCCTGAGGAAGCCTTATGGTGAAAGTTTTATCTTTGAAGAGAGGTTTTAACTTGTGATTTTTAATAAAGGAATCTGTATGCAGTGCTCTTTTTGTTTTTTGGAATATGCTTAAGGTAAATAAACAACAAATGATGATGAGCCCACAGCTGTCTGTCTGCATAAATGCAGCGAGTATTAATTAAAAAAAGACGAAACAATCCTTTGTGAGTCAACACTTGAGAGGAAACCTTATGGTGATTAAAAACTGTACGCTTGGGATGATAGTTCGGGAAATATTTTTTGTAAGCTGAACTTAAGGTCAAATAATCAAATGAATTAGAAGTCGGATTTTCAAAGAGCGTACAACACAATTTTTTTGCTAGAGAATAATTATGAACTTGAAGCTAAAGGAAGGTATCAATGATTGAATTATTGCATCACCTGACATACAGTACATTTGTATGTGCTTGAAGACAACGCTTTCTAGTGTACAGACATTAGTCAAATCTGTACTTTTATGTAACAGATATAAAAGAGAAAGGAACAGTGTTAAGTAGTTTTTGTAAAACAGTACAGTCAAACACATTACTGATTGCATACTGTGATTACAACATTTAAAAAACATTTATAGCTGAATAATGACTGAAGATACTACTACTACTACTACTACTAATAATAATAATAATAATAATAATAATAATAATAATAATAGTACCCATTTATTAACCAGGTAGGACAACTAGACACACAAAGCCTTTTCATGGGTGACCCAGGAGCAATGAATGGTTAAGCAACTTGCTCAAGGTCACAAAAACAGCAAACGAAAGCTTAGAAAAATCAAAACTTGAACCTCAGGAGCAATAACGAACAGCC
Organism: Protopterus annectens; assembly: GCF_019279795.1. NCBI lineage: Eukaryota > Metazoa > Chordata > Ceratodontiformes > Protopteridae > Protopterus > Protopterus annectens. The sequence goes on from NC_056739.1 coordinate 1,516,909,730, forward strand.
CTAACTCTCTGCACCAACTGTCAAACATGAAGTTATGGTCTCTTTTGCTGTAAGTATATCTGCATGAAAGAGACAGGCATGCCTTTTGGATAATTAAATAAAAGGACATTCCATTGTTTGAGTAAAACAGGCTTTACCACTTGCATAAGAGCAAAATTAGACTTATTTTTGCAAACATTGGTGTATAATACTGGGTGGAAGGACATACATGACTGGTGGTTGGTTAACAAGTAAATGGGAAAAGAAGAGTTTTAATGGAAATATATAAGAGATTGTGCAGTAGTGCTAAGCAGCAAGAATTTTGAAAATAGCATATGGACAAGCATTTTTTTTGTTTCCTTTTGGTGTGACAGAAGAACCAAGAACTGAAAATGTCTGATTTTATATTCACGTTTAGAATGGGTATGCATGCCTGACATATATATTGTCCTGGTCCACTTCAATAAACACACAACACTGAATGACATTTGACGACCTTTATTAAACTTCCATAAACATGCTTGTTAACCAATAATTATAAATTTCAACCAAAATTTGACACAGGTGATAACATCAATGAAAAAAAAACATAAAATAAACATAAGGGCAGCGTAACCACTCACACCTTGATAAGCAGCGTCTCCCACTTGCTGACTTATCTTTGCACTAACAAGACAGTGTTACCCCACTCACCTTCAATTTATTGAATTACACCACCATCCAAATAAGCAGCTCTGCTTGCTTATTAACTTATCCAACAGAGAAACCGCTCACTTTCCTTCCCAACTTATTGAATTGCACATACAACACTAGAGGGGGAACAGAAGAGGGCAAGCCTGCCCCTCTTCTCTGCCTTCCCAAACTGAAATAACCACCATCCAACTAAATAAAAAGGGGGAGGGTGGGAGAGTAGCAAGTACATGACAAAAATGTGACTCCTACCTCAGTTACACTAGACAAACCCCTCTAAGCTCCTCCCTACCCTTACCTCATTTCCTCCTAAACCTCCCTCCATCCCATTTAACCCTATCCTCCCCTGTTCTCTTAATTCCTGCTAATCTATGTATCTAGCCCCAGTTTTAGATGTCCCAGGACAAAATGGTCTGTTACAAACCTCATTTGTCCTGGTCAACTTCAATAAACACACAACACCAAATGATATTTGACGACCTTTATTAAACTTCCATAAACATGCTTGATAACCAATAATTATGAATTTAAACCAAAACTTGACACAGGTGATAATAACATCCATGAAAGAAAACATAAAATAAACATAAATGCAGCATAACCACTCACCCTTGATAAGCAGCGTCCCCCACTTACTCGCTTATCTTTGCACTAACAAGACAGCATTACACCACTCGCCTTCAATTTATTGAATTACATCACCATCCAAATAAGCAGCTATGCTTGCTTATTAACTTATCCAACAGAGAAACCACTCACTTTCCTTCCTATCTTATTGAATTGCACATCCAACACCAGAGGGGGAACAGAAGAGGGCAAGCCTGCCCCTCTTCTCCACCCACCAGCCTGACCAGGCTGTTCCTTCTCTCTCCGACCAAACTTCCAGTGAAATAACCACCAGTAAGGCACTAGTCAAACATCATTTGGTGTACCCATCCTTCCTAACCAAGCTGGATACAAGTCATTACCTCCTAACCCTATACCTAACTAATGGAAACAGCTAAGTACCTAACAACTGAATACAAACCACTGATCCCTCACCTATGCTAAGGTAGCAAACCATAACCTAATCACATATCATAACTACTGCCATGATGTAATTTAATCATACCACCTGACCACTGGGTGCCTTGCAATAATACCAAGAGCCATACCAGCCACTGGACCCACTACTAAGCCCACTACTATTGAGGCCACACCAAGGCAAATGCATACCACCATGCCACATTGCAACCCCATAGTACCGCCGATGAAAAAAAAAAAAAAATATATATATATATATATATATATATATATATATATATATATATATATATATTTTTTTTTTAAGAATGGAATACCCCTCTTAAATCTCTTTTAAATTCCATTCATTAAAATGCTACCATCACACCAACTACCCATTATAAACAGTAAGACATTTAAACCACCATAATGGCCGGTAGCAGTACTACCTCAAAAACACCACCATTATGGCCGGCATCACAAACCATAGGCCAAGCCAGGCAAAACTAACCAACACAATATACCAACAAACTGTGGAATGCCTAATGCCACCAGGTCATACAATGTCCGTGACATGCTATTACCATCCAGAATATAGTGAATCAACCCACCCCAGTCTACCCTGAAACTACAGTAACTCAAAGCTAAATCCTCTCATCAACCACCCCATCTAGTTCACCAACCTAACTGATACAATACAACTTGCTAATCCCCTACCTCTGATGTCTTGCAATAACATCTGACCCATTCCAAAGAAGACCCCTGCTACCCATAAAACAGTGTAAAATTCCACATTGATGCCCCCTATACAAGATCAAACAAAAACAAGACATTACCTTGTGCCTGTAGGAAAGAAAAATACCACAAACCAATAACTCCATATTCGCTGCACTACTGGTGACCCATGACCTCCTGTCGTACTACTCCATCAGCCGAAACCCTCCTCAGGTTCTTCTCTCACCTGTCAAGTCCACATTTTTTCAGTCCCTCAAGTAATACCAACTCTGCATGTCCCAGTCTGCAGTCAGAATGATCTGTAAAAGAAAAGACTGTAAATACTGCACACATGCATAAACCAATTTTTTAAAGACCATTATACACCACCAAAGGCATATCTCATTTATCAACTGCATAAAATACAGACACTACTAGATGCAAAATACCCCTAAAAATTAAATGTCCTACCAAAGAACCCTGAAAATTACCTCCCAACTCCCTTAGTAACAGTACAAAATACCCCTGCTAACTAAAACAAGGTCTTATTTTATAGCTAAAGCTATCGCTTTTCTACCAACACAGGAGGTCTCAATGAAATGAATGACTAGACAAAGAAAATTAAAACCAGCCCTTATCCTACCATACAGCCATTTACAAGTGCAGAATAACAAACTTATCATCATACTGCTTAGCACACCTCAACCCAGCATCCCCCGGCAGCCTACCCTATCTTCCAAATAAATTGCAAAACTCCACCAGCTTAACAATGTTAATCTACTGCCTGTCCTCAGTCTCGCCCTTAAAGCTTTTTCTCCCTAGGATATCTATGCAACTAGCAAGAAATTGAAACCGGTCTAGCATCTACAAAGAAACCCAAAACTATGCCTTACTTATGCCTACTAACTTCTCCGACAATGACAAAGCGTCCAGTTCTAGAAAAATCCCAAAAGCACCTGAATACTTGCAATACTTCCTGAAACCTGATCTACAAATAACTGATTAGAGAAGGATCATCTGAGATCTCATTGCAACTCCAGCCACCAGAATATCCACCCAGCAGAATCTATTATCTTTCAGCTCTGCTTCTTTCAGGCCCCTGACTTCTTCCCACATGTGACCTCACTGCATGTAGCTCCAGCATTCAAAATCCCTTTGCAGCAACATCCATCACCTAAAGGGACCCCTTCCTTCAGACCTCCAGCTGATACAGCTCTGCTTTGGCAGCCTCTGTGACCTAATTGCATAGCATTCCAGCAGTTGAAACACCCCTCAAAGTACAACCATTTGCAACCTCCCCGAGGCCCCATTTCAGTAGCAGGAACATCCATCACAACAGATCGTGTCGCCTTCAAATCCACTTCCAGGCTACTGCATGATGCCCTCTGCACTTCATCAATCTGCAAAGAAAAGAAAAACAGTAAATTGTTTGTGCACACAAACCAAGAATTCCTTCATTGAGGCACTGTCAAGAACCCCTACCACCCCCCTTGAGGTCCTTGCTGAAATCTGTACCAAAGTACGAGACCAACCCTCCCTCCGTTTTTATTTATTTATATATATATATATATATATATATATATATATATATATATATATATATATATATATATCTTATTTTTTATAATGCTATAAATCCTATACCCTAAGACAAGACTGATAGGTGCAAGGCGTAGAACTAAAAATCAGAATTGGCTAGCTTGAAACAACCTATTGGCAGCAGCCTAGTAATTTCCTATGATCCCAAGATTGTTGCAACTCCACCCCACCTACCCAACCCCACCAACATTGGCATGCTTGAAAAAGCATTACATGAATAAATTCCCTGCAATCTCATTATACCACTCCGAGAACCAGAAATTCCAATGCAGCAGAATCCATTGTCATTGCAATCCTCTTCCCTTCGGTCAATAGTTGGTGCGCCCTTTGCTCTCCCCTTTGTGTGGCCTCATTGCACACCACTCCAGTGACTGAGACACCCACTGCAACCCCTGCTGCCACTATCTGCATGCTCACTGCGTAGCACTGCAGCAACTGAAAATCCTCTCACAGCACCGTCATCTTGAAATCGGAAACTCAAATGACTTTCATTCTCCGGCTGTGATCCTTAATGAATCACCAGCGATTTATCAGAAAACTGCAACTGTATTAAACTGAACCTGAAATATGATGCAAACTCTAGACCTCTTGTGTCAATCTTCACAGTAAGCAGTATGGCATGGCCCGACTGTATAAATACGGCTTGTCTTACATTCTTGACATTCATTCATTTGTTCTCATTAATCAGACCACACTATCTATAATGTCCAACTGCTAGCCATACATGGTAGACTTACATGTTAGACTTCTTTTTTTTTTTTTATTATTATTATCGACCGCACCAGAATCAAAACATTTTGAAAAGAGCCAACTAGATGTACTTCCTATCTCATTACAACTCCACTACGTTGCACATGGGTGAGAAATGAACCTTGCTCAAAATGTCCCTTAGCCCGCGAAAACTGTTGCAGCTTCAAAATGTCACTCCCTAATACAGGCCCCAGAAATCTGACCCTCTGAAAGCCACAAAATGGAAAAGTCAAGGTGTATTACCACTCCAACTGCAATCCTTTAAGATTTCCACCACTTAGCTCCCCCCCAAAAGCAGAAAGGAGCTCCATGACAACTCCAAGAAGTAGTGTTCAAAGACAGGAGGATGCAAGACAGTGAGAACTCCACCCACTTTATATCCAAGTACTTTGCATAAACATATTGCACACAGTCACCATCCATGGGCCCCAAAACAATTGTGATGTCTTCACCCAGTACACTTCATATGTCACAGGACCATAGGCATAGCAACCTCCTGTGACTGGCCGTGCACCTATCAATGACCACAAAAAAAAAAAAAAAAAAAAAAAAAAATTGCCCCATGCAAATACCATTAGTACAATGATATCACTTCTTAAATTAAATTCATTAAATATATCTGTGAGAGAGGTCCCTGGAAAACAAGGTCAAAACATCAGGCAAACACAAATCATCAAGTTCAAACCACCAGCCTTCGATAGCTGACCGCAAAAACTCACTCCTTGAGAATAGTACTAAAAATGCATTTCCTGGGAAGCCAACATGCATTGCAAACAGAGAAACTTCCATCCAGCTAAGCAGTAATGGGGCACCGGATGAAGAAATGACATGTCAACCTCCCACAGGCAATGAACCCGGCCTCAAACTTGAGGTTTTGAAAAGCAACCAAGAGCCTCCTGTGTGTGCACCCCAGAAGGTGGCGGTGAACTGCAGCACCCAATCAAAACAGAGCTCACTCTACCACAACATCAGCAGTGGCAAGACCTCCACACACAACACCAACAAACAAGATTCATGTATGAACATGTGAGCCACATGAATCCATGACAGTCTACGAACCCACCCTGTGGTCTCCGCACCAAGTGCTTCTGCACTCCTGCAGCCCCTGAACACAACCATTTGTCCTAATCCATGAAACCAAACACCCCAATAACAAAATGAAACCTCAACATCCACAAATGCAATGCAGATGGAGGGCTCCACTCCATCAACACCGCAACCCTCAACAGCCAAGCACACCATACACATGCTCCACCCCAGGCCACCACCTGCAAACACCCCCAAAAGCCACGAAAAGAAATCCGAAAGCCAGCATGGCAGAAATGGTCCATCAACCACAGTCGTGCATGCAGAGGAACTGCTACAAGCTTTTTCTTTTTTTCATTTTTTTTTTTTGACCAAAACCTCCCCACTTCTCCTACCCAAAGGGAAACACAACCAGCAAGACTCCAACCCGAATGCAAAGAACAGCATCCCTCCCCAAGCAAAACCCCCAACATGCTGACCCCACCTCCGGACAACTATCCTCTTTCTTCTACCCTATTTTCTCAGTGCGACTACACTGTGCCCACAGAAATTGCACACACAAACCTGAAAGAAGGCAACCCACTCTTCAAGGATGCCAAGCCACAATCTTCCACTGCCAAAGACTAGGAAAAGTAGGCCAGCCACACAAGCAGGAAGAAGGAAAAAAATTTCATATTGTCTTTCTGTGCATTATCCATATACTGTAAGGATAATATTTTGCATTCTTTGGTAACAATTCATATTGGCTATGTTCCCTAAAACAGGCCTGTCTGCTTTCAAGTCATCAGAGTAGAGGAACTACAAACATGCAAACATACCATAAATACTGACAATATTGCATTCATAGCATTCCAGTATTCTACAAAAACTTGACTGTGTACATGAAACCATGTTGTTTGCACAAATCATACGTGCAATCTCCTGTGAAGCCTTCACCTTTTTTTTTAAAATAATATATTTATTGAAACATTACAATGTGCATGCTCGATAGCAACCCCCCCATCTGCGGAACTTGCAGCCCACAGAAACAACTAAGAGTTGTTTTCCTCACTTTTTCTCATCCTGTTAAGTGTTATCCACTTGATGAGAGCAGGAGAGAAAGCCAGTCCACCTTTAGACACTGACTCCACCTGGAACAGCATACCTTGCTAATCACACACCAGAGACCAACCACTATGCTGCCTAACAACTTGTAGCCCAAAGCCATGAAAGATGAGAACTAGGAAAACCCAAGGAAGGCCTCAATTTCTCCCGGACCCTCCCAAATAATACCACCCGAGATCTCTCACCACACTACCCAGCTGTGACCCTACTGCAAGTCAGCAATAACAATTAAAATATGTTCATCCACAATCAATTCTGAGGGCTCTAAAATCAGAGCAGAGAGAGTTCACTTGACTGGCGTACAGGTTCCTGAGCTTCCCAGCACCACCTTCTTCACCTTTTTGGTGCATATTCAGCAGCCTGATCCAGAGCAGCATCAGCAGAATTTTAATTGCCAAGTGAGACAACAGACCCCACAACAAATTAAAAAGTATACAAAAAAAAAAGTCACTATACTTGAGACATCAGCTTTAACCAGCATACATATAACCATACCCTATATCCTAGGTACTAACCTCCTCATGCCCACCACCAAACCAAGGCCTACCTGACCCAAGAACACACCGGTCGTCAGGACATGAACCTACAATGTAGCAAGTACACGCCAAAAATGTGACTCCTAACTAAGTAACACTTGACAAAACCCTCTAAGCTCCTCCCTACCCTTACCACATTTCCTCCTATACCTCCCTCCATCCCATTTAACCCTATCCTCCCATATTCTCTTAATTCCTGCTAATCTATGTATCTAGCCCCAGTTGAAGATGTCCCAGGACAAAATGGTCTTTTCCAAACCTCATTTCTTCTGAGTTTGCTAGACAAGATTATGGACCTTATACTGAGACAGTGGAACTACTTTATGCAGCTAAATGCCAATCAAGAGGACAGAAATTGCTACTGATACTAAATATATGTGTGTTGGAATATGTAGAGTGTAGTGCAATTTACTAGTACCAACTAAACCATCAGAAAAAAATATGCAAATAAATTGCAAACATTTTAAAGGACATGACACCCAAATCTCTGAAAATTACAAGCTGTTTTGCCAATTTCATTGGCACACATGAACCCCTGACTATGACCTAGGTGCTCTTAGTTCAGTTTGTTGCTCACTCACCCTTTGGAACTTGTAGCGAGAAAGATAAGAATGATGAACCATAGCCGTATCCTTTCTCTTTTGTAAAGCAATAGGGATAAGGGCCCAAGTTACATTCCCTGTGGTACAATTCCCATTGTAGTGCATATTGTATGGAGGTGCTTATCCTGAAGGGCTGACAGGTATGTGCCCAAGTCACACTCACTGTGGTACAATTCCCATTGTAGTGCATATTGTATGGAGGTGCTTATCCTGAAGGGCTGACAGGTATGTGCCCAAGTCACACTCACTGTGGTACAATTCCCATTGTAGTGCATATTGTATGGAGGTGCTTATCCTGAAGGGCTGACAGGTATGTGCCCAAGTCACACTCACTGTGGTACAATTCCCATTGTAGTGCATATTGTATGGAGGTGCTTATCCTGAAGGGCTGACAGGTATGTGCCCAAGTCACACTCACTGTGGTACAATTCCCATTGTAGTGCATATTGTATGGAGGTGCTTATCCTGAAGGGCTGACAGGTATGTGCCCAAGTCACACTCACTGTGGTACAATTCCCATTGTAGTGCATATTGTATGGAGGTGCTTATCCTAAAGGGCTGACAGGTATGTGCCCAAGTCACACTCACTGTGGTACAATTCCCATTGTAGTGCATATTGTATGGAGGTAAATAAATGAACAAAAACAAAGACTATAATAACGACTTATGCTCCAACACACGAATTGTTTCAGAATTTCCCCTTTTTGTGGGATCATGACTGGATGAGATACTTTACGATGTGTTTGGAATAAGATGATGAGCATGCAGCTAAGGAAATATGGGAAGAAACTACTCCCAAGATTATAAGTAAGGTAAGACTATGGAAGTCGTTACGTATGGACATAGATAACAAGGTTCAAGCAATTAAAATGTTTTGGTCTTTTTGGTTCTTCATATAGCTTAGGCTTATCTGTATCGACCGAGAGAACTTGGGTTACCAGATCATAGTCAGAGGTCTATGGCTTTATCTCTTTAAACAAAGAAAATTGGCATATTACTGCACTTTTTTCACAATGTTCACCTAGACAAAGGGAGCTAGACCACTGTATGAATTTCATTTCAGCTGTAGAGATGCACACACATACACACACACACACACACACACACACACACACACACACACACACACACACACACACACACACACACACACACACACACACACACACACACACACACACACACACACACACACACACACACACACACAATATATGTATTTACTTATGGAATACAGTGTGGTGTATAATAAAAAAATAGCATACGTTTAAACATGGCTGTTGCTTCTTTTCCCCAAATTACACTGTCTGGCCTGCAGCCCAAAGATACTGCAAAGATTTGTCATCAGATTTGGTGGTTATTACAAGTGATGTGGAACAGGAATTCTTAAAACAGATGGTAGTACACAAGAGAAGTGAATACTGGATTGGATTTACAGATATTGAAAAGGAAGGGACCTGGAAATGGATAGATGGTACCAGTAATCAAGTACTGTATTGCACGCCCACATCTGACGAAGTAACTTTAAACGAAAACGTATTGTGGCAACGAATTGTGTCAATGTTAATGTTATAGCAGAATAAACTTGTTGGTTTGAATCTCCCTCCATGGCTTCATTGTTTTGCCTTACATTGCATTTTCTTGCATTTACTAATATATGGAATGTTTTTTGGTATACACGGCAGCACCATAAGTTCTGCACTGCAATCCATATTCCTGCAGTTGTACAGTATATGTGTCATATATTACACGAGCCACACCTCCATGCACTTCATTTATCCATCCATTTTCACTGATATTTTTTATTTGATTGAATGAGATTATCCCAACAGCATGTGCAGATTCATTACAAGCTCAGTCCCCAGTGAGCATTCCTGTCTCACCCAAGAAAAAGCCAAATGACTACCTATTAAACAAACATCTAAGCTACAGGATTCCAATTCTGCAAACTATTCTAAATCCAGATATTTACTCCCATTGCAGCTAAACCTCAAGAACAAACTCCTCATACAACCTGAAGCTCTACTCATAAGCCACAGTTACTCTACTTACCCCTAGAACCAAACTCCATAGCACTGCTCATGGTTTCTTCTCTAAAGGCCCTTCTCTTTGGTAGGCTTTCTCTATTGACCTAAAGGAAACAACAATTAATTTAAATTCAGAATGCAACTCAAAAATTATTTATTCATCCAAGCCAAATACTTTTGCTTTAACATATCACCTAAAATGCAATCACTATCATTGTCACTATCTCCTTTTCACTTCTCTTTGCCTCTCAGAGAATTACTGAAGGAAGACCCACTTTAGAAACTAATGTGAATATACATTACTCTCCGCTTATTTACATAGAAAAATCTGTATGTACATTATAGTAAATAATCTGAGCTACTACTGTTACCATAAATTTTGATGAGTTTAGAATTCTATTTTTTTTTTGTTTGTGAAATGCTTAGTATTTCACCTGAGATTAGGCTTTACTTGGTCAGTGTTGATCAGTGCCCTACCTCAATAAACAAATATAAATAAAAAAAAAGATTAAATTAATTACTGTTATCATAGAGTTCAACGAGCAGAGATACCTGCATAAGTTGTCAGCATAATACAACTTTCTCAGGGGGAGTCAATAACCCCTATATGGTAGCAGTGAAATTTAGATTCATAAATCCCATGTAGATGCACCCCCCCACCCTGCAAACAAGGTAAACATGGTGGCATGCTAATTACAGCATAAGCAGCTGAACTGCATACTGACCAGCCAATCCAACATACTGGAGCTATTCAGCAAGCTATAAAGCATCCATGTAGACTCCATGCTGGCTTTTCCTGCAAATTCAAAAACTTTTGGAATACAGCTATGGAAAGGAGTCTACACGGACAGAATCTTAGGGACTGCTACTGCTTTAATTCATTTGTATGTGCTATAGGCTGAAGCCAGTGCTGCTGCTGCTGCCAATAGGCCCAGACCAGGAAGGAGAAGAGTTTTTTAGGCCCTATTTAACTTTTTACAACCTCCATGATGTGGAAATTATAGAGCACTACAGGATGAACAGGGACACACTACAGGAAGTTTGCAACCTCTGCCGTTCTTCTCTCAGAGCCAGAGCCATCCAAGGGGAACCCATCCCAGTGGAGACTAATGTATGTGTAGCTCTTAGAATCTTAGCTACACCTACCTTTCAGAGACCAACAGGGGACATGCTGGGGGTGTTACAGGCATCAGCATCCAGGATTCTCCACCAGTTCCTGAATGCTATGCTCAAACATGCCAGTGACCACATATATTTTCCCTGTAGTTCTGAAGGAGGGCCAGAAATATGATGCAGGAGTTCTACCATGCAGCACACTACCCTGAGGTACTGGGTGCCATAGACTGCACACATACAGAAATGAAAACACCACCCAGGGACCAGGGTAGGCTCTACATAAAGAGAAAGGGCTACCACTCTATTAACTGCCAGTTGTGTGTAATGCCAAGGGAATCATCTTGAACGTGTGTGCTGGCAACCCTGGCAGTTACCATGACTCATAAACACCTCTCAGCTGTACCAGATGTTTGCTGGGGGGGATATCCCACAGGGTCATTTATTGGGGGATGCAGGCTATGCACTAACCATGGCTGATGACATCCATTAGAAATGCACACACACCCATGGAAGAGCACCATAATGAGTCACACACTCAAGCCAGAAATACCATAAAGTGTGTGTGTGGGCTCCTGAAGTCATGATTCCAGTGCCTAGATACATGAGGGACCCCTGCAGTACAATCCACAGACATGAACAGAAATATTCACAGTATGTGCCATGCCATGCTACACAAAATAATCCCAAGGAAATGGCTTCAGCAGGATCAGACGGGGGAAGGGGCACACATCCCACCACAGTCACCACAGCCACAGGCAGATGAGGAGTCAGAGGGGGAACCACCAGCAGCTGTGAGTGCAGGCAGATGTAGGTGTGCTTATTATGCCCTTGCTTTGCTAAGAAACAATGCATAGCACAATCACTCACCACCTAGGGCCTAAAACCTTCCTCCTACTCATATACATATAGTAACATTGATGCCAGGCAACTGACACAACCTTTACCTTCCCATGTATTGGCTATGTATTGCTTGCATCAGACAGAGTCAGTCCTGATCTATAATGGTGGCAACTGCTGCATTTACAAGGTATGTCCTGAACCTGGGGTGTATTGCTTAATAATATGAATGTGTGGCATATCCTTGTATTTCATTACTTGGTCCAGTAAGCAAACAACAGGTGGAGATTTCTATAAAGTACCTTAACATGTGACAGCAGAGATTTATTTGACTTATAGTAGGCCTCAGACATCAAAGATTCACACCGTCATACTTCTCAAAAGTACTGATGATCCCTGCATGCCCTCATTTTAGCACCATATGTTTGTACTGGAAAATCATTAAGGAGAGAAGTTAGAAAGTAATGATACACATTGCAGTTTCTGACTTCACAACCCTCATAAGATCATTCACTTTAAAGTTGGGAAATTTTGATGCTATCAACTGTCTAACATTCCAAGACCAATATATGTCAAAGGTACAATTAACAAATTAACAGCTGAACACCACACATGCAGATATACTAAGCACTAAGCTAGATATGCAACCTGAGCATCAGACAACAAGCTTATGTATTCCTGAATCCAAAAGATAGAAAACAGGGATATGGAACAGTTTTTATCACTTGCACAGGATGTTGTGTGGGTAAGTGGGCAGGAAGCCTAGGGTGAAACAAAAGGTCGGTGAGTGTGTGTGAGTAAGAAAGAGAAGCAGGCAGATAGTTGGACACACCAAGAAATGGCCAGTGAGACAAAATGAGTAACTGTTGTGTGTGCATTTGTAGGGGTCCTCCATGTGAAAGTGTTGAGTTAGTGTCTGCATGAACACAGCTAAGCACTGTGCTGTCTCTGTGTCTTAGTATCTTGGACAGGCATGAGCTGTGCATGGTAGAGGTAGCAGTTCATAACTGCTGTCCTTAACCATGAGAACTGGCTCTGCCAGGAGTTGTACTGGCACATTCACAGCCATGGTCACATGCAGTGCTGCTACCTGAATGTGACTGATTTATGCTGGATGAGCTCCCTTCATAGGGATGCCCAGGACCAAGACCCCATGGCCTGCCATGTCTGGGTGTGGAGACAACACTCACTGATGGAGCAGTGGAAGTATTGCCACTATCAGAGCATGATTAGACAGGCCACATTGGTTGACAGTAGATGATGTGGCTGACCTACGCCCATGTGGATGCTGTTCCCCTCCCAGCAGATGTTTTGTCACAGACACCGCTCATTCCAACATGTCATTCATCTGATGCATTGAATCAGCAACACGGTGGAAGCAGTCAAGCATGTCAGACTGTGCCACATCTACAACCCTGAGCATTTTTCTGGAGCACCTATACGACTGTGCCTGCAACTCTATGATGGCTCTAAACATACTTTGAGTGGCACAGGAAGAGACACCTGCACCAGGTGGATGAGGGACAGCAGACCTCCTCTGAGCACCCCATCAACCCTTCTGCATTGCACTTCACCCACACTTTGGCTATGGCCAGACTCAGTAGGCACTAAAGCCACAGTGGCCACACTTCCCTGATTAATGGCCTTGCCCTCTACCTGTCCAATATCTGTAGCCTCACTAGAATGGATAGCCATAGGCCTTCTGGCTGTGCCCAATGGAATTGCATGGGATGGCTGTATGTCAACCTCAGTGTCAGATTCAATGCCTCCATCCCCTGACTGTGCCTCAGTTTGGCCACCATCATCATCAGAGTCTACTGATGTACTGACATCAGGTGGCAGAGGGCCCATACTGCCACTGTCATGATCACCTGTGATAAAAAACAACAAACACATGAATAAATTAATACCTACACTACTATACTGCAATATATGCTAAAAAATAACAGTGCTACCACTACTGCAGACAGTACAGCAATACACACAACAGGCTAGACATAAACAGCACACACTAAAATATTTCTTTAAATTGTTCAGCAGTACTGACAAAATAATGTTTGGCTTATCATCTGCAGAAAAGATTCTCCTCTGTAATCCAGATGGTCCTGGAAGAAGTTAAACAGGAGGTAAGAGCAACATCATCACAATTAACAGTAACACAGGGGTAATACTTTATATATTCATTAACAACACTTTCTATAAGAATGTGTCTGACAACTCCAAATTAAGCTAAAAATCTCCAACCCCCCCCCCCCCCCAAAAAAAAGAGATGTGACACAGAAGTAAATTCTTGATTTCAACTGTTTTACTTTATAACAGTATTCAACTGTTCAGATACCAACTACTACTTGGAAGCTCATTCTGGGATATGCTTGCTGTCTTTGAAACTGCTGGCCCAACATACAGCACATGCTGTACTGCATTCTCCTGGGTACTGTCTAGATCCCTGATATTGGCCAGGAGCTCTTCATTGGGTGTTAGTGGTGGTTCCCTAGCAAGCTGTCCTCTGGTAACCATCTGGTCATGACCACTGCAGCTGCTGTCCTCCATGCAGATGTGATGAAGTCACTGGCCCTGTAGTGCACCTACTTGTATATCCTGCTAGGCCACCCATGACATTCACATCAGCTACTATCTGGTGCCATATTTGCAGCCTATGTGCCATATCTCCCCATCCCCTTTCCAGCAGAAAAGCACCATGTTGTCTAAAGGCATCCACAATCACCTGGTTCTCAGCATCGGTGAAGGGAGGTCTCCAAGAATTGACATGCCTGGGTGGCATACTCCAAAGTTTCGTAAAAGACAACAGATGGGTAATACAAATAAGTATCACATAACTACAAAATAATGGATATGAGTCAAACAGAAGAGGTAGCTACTCAGTATTACCCAGAGGAGAAACATAAACAATCTGGAGATGTGAAATATGAACAACATGCTGGATGCAAAAAGGAGAGTAACAAGAGCAACATATCATTGTTTGTGCCAAACCAGTAACTCACCTTTGTTTCCTCCCAAAAGAATAGTGTGCCCTTGTTTGTGCCATAACAGTAACTCACCTTTGTTTCCTCCCAAAATAATAGTGTGCCCTTGTTTGTGCCATACCATTAACTCACCTTTGTTTCCTCCCAAAAGAATAGTGTGCCCTTGTTTGTGCCATACCAGTAACTCACCTTTGTTTCCTCCCAAAAGAATAGTGTGCCCTTGTTTGTGCCATACCAGTAACTCACCTTTGTTTCCTCCCAAAAGAATAATGTGCCCTTGTTTGTGTCATAACAGTAACTCACATTTGTTTCCTCCCAAAAGAATAGTGTGTCCTTGTTTGTGCCATACCAGTAACTCACATTTGTTTCCTCCCAAAAGAATAGTGTGCCCTTGTTTGTGCTATACCATTAACTCACCTTTGTTTCTTCCCAAAAGAATAGCGTGCCATTGTTTGTGCCATACCATTAACTCACCTTTGTTTCCTCCCAAAAGAATAGTGTACCCTTGTTTGTGCCATAACAGTAACTCACCTTTGCTCTCCCCTCAAATGAACAGGAAAATGACACATTTTGCTAACAAACCATCTTTGAACTGCTAAAAGTGCTATCAAAGGAACTGTCCATGAAACACTTGTATATATTTATCACACAGCATTCCATTTTCATGTATTGGTAATCATGTATACCTCTGAAATGGCTTGACAAACATGCCCATGCCATCAGTACACTTCTAACTAATGCATACAGATAAAAGTGTAAAAGCTTTTGCTTCAGAATTTTCTTAAATACATACCAGCATATGCAGTATGTAGCTGACCAAATGGAAACATACCTTCTGAAGTTCAGTTCTCCTCTGCATAGATATATCCTGAAGAACTAGCATTTGTGCAGTCTTCCCAACATAAACAAGTCTCCTTGCCATCAATTTGCCTAGCTACACAGATGCTTTTCTATAATGTGTAGATTCATGGCTGTTAGTACAGTAAAAATGCAAATGAGGTGTGAACTCATTAAAATTGCTGAATCCCAAATACTTGCATCCATGTTGCAAATATAAACACAGACACTCCATCAGTATTTGTTGTTAATGGATTGTAACTGTGAATGATTACTGGTTGGGAGAAGGAAAACACAAAAGCAGTGCAGGCTGCCTTACTTCCACTGGGTGTATCAGGTTAGATCTACATAGTGTTAGATGTAAGGTTAGAAATGTAAGTAAGCAGTGTCAGGTTAGATCTACACAGTGTAAGATGCAAGGTTAGAAATGTAAGTAAGCAGCACAACATTCACAGGTTGTGTTCCTTAACATCCAACCTGGTCCTCATTTGTTTCCCACTGCATATGATATTATTTCCACTTAATACCCTCACTCATTTTAAAGCCAATAATATAGAATTGCTGTATCTCACATTACTGGTCATATAACTGAAGAATGATCACCAAACACAGAAATTTAAGATAGAGCTGTATATTTGCAAGCAATAACCATAACAGATTGTGTGATCACTAGGTACAGTACATCCAATAATAATAAATGTACAAATAACAGTTGTATGGTTTGGTATCACTGTAGATGCTGCTGCATTTGGTTGTGTACAGATTGAGTTCAGTTCTTTACTGCAAGGCTGTTTGCATGAAAAAGATGGATAATGCACATATTCTGTGTTCTGAAGGTGCATTGCAGTGAGAGTTCAAATCCAGGTGTATGTAGACATATCTCATATGAGCCATCATTTTCTTGTGTGTATGTCATACATCGATTTTCCTCCTCTCAACTACTTGCCCCATTTTTCTTTTTTCCTTTTCTGTCTTTGTTTAATTTTTTTTCTTTTCTGGGGGGGGGGGGTGGCCAGTAGTTGTGCATTGTGGTGCATAGCATAATCATGGGAATGGTGGAAATGAAGGAAGAAACTGTTGCAGAAAAGAGGAAAATCCCAGGATGCAAAAAACTCCCTTACCAGCCTCAATAAGAAACTGAGATCCCTCATAAAATCCTCCAAAGCTAGTTACGAAAATAAAATTGCCAAAGATTCCAAAGACAATCACAAATTCTATAACTATGTCCAGAATCTAAATACCAATGCTCAGATCAGCTCTGAGCTAAAACAGAATGGCATTAAATATGCTGATCCCAAGAATATTACCAATATCCTGGCAGATCGATTCAGTGCCAACTTCACCCCCTCTCACCTCCTAAATGGCCAATCTCAATACCGGAAGATTGCCAAATTCCAGTAATAACGGCCACACAGGTAAAAAACGCACTCTCCAAAGCTAAGAATACAGCATCTGTGGGACCAGATGACATCCTGGGATGTGTACTACATGAACTACAATATGAACTTGCACCTCACCTTAGTGTCATGTTTAATCATAGCCTTACCTCAGGTTTCGTGCCCACTGAGTGGCGCAGAGCTACAGTTATCCCACTCTACAAGGGGGAATCCACCTTGGATCCTGGAAACTACCATCCCATCAGTCTGATGAGCCTTATCTGCAAGGCCATATAGCGTATTATTATGGAACTTATAAACAAAGACACTGGCAACCTTCAAACACTGGACCCCACCCAGTTTGGGTTCGTGAAGGGCCGATCTTGTTTCCTGAACCTGATTGACTTCTTCAAATCAGTCTCCAGAGTCATGGACAAGGGTAAGGTGGTCCACACAGCCTATCTGGACCTTGCCAAGGCCTTTGACACCACCCTCCTCTCTGGAATCATAGATAAACTTACTAAGCTGGGCATTAATCCCTACATCATCCAATGGGTTGCTAACTGGATTACTGATAGAACCCACACTGTAAAAGTAGCTGACTCCAAATCAACCTCCAGACAAGTGACATGTGGAGTACCTCAGGGTTCAGTCCTGGGATCGCTCTTGTTTGGCATCTACATCCCTGACGTACAGGCCAACACTAAGGACTCTGGCTAACAAAGTTCGCAGATGACTGCAAACTGGGAGCCATTATTGAATCCCCAAATGATGTGGATACTCTACAAAAGGGCCTTACAGAAACAGATGCTTGGTGCTAGAGCCATGGGCTCAAGCTCAATGCCAAGAAATGTATAGTTATCCCCTTTGGGAAAAAACATGTACCTGTGAATTACCATATAGGTGGCAGTACACTAAACACCGAAAGTGTGATAAGAGACTTAGGGACACAGGTGGACAGTGGTCTCACCTTCGATAACCACATCACCATAACAGTCAGGAAATTCTTCTATATGGCACACCTCATCACTAAGGGCTTTTCATCCAGAAAAAAGGAGGTCATTGTCCCACTGTACTCATCCAACATTAGACCCATTATAGAATACAACACCCCATTTGGTATGTACCTCTCAAGACATCTGCAACAACTGGAAAGGCCACAGAAATACCTCACTAAAAGAATCACAGGCCTAAAGCAGATGCCCTATGCTGACCGGCTTAAAAACCTCCAGCTATACCCTGTTGCATATCGTCTACGCAGAGGCGATCTCTGCTTAACATACAAGGCCATGTCAAACCCAGAGCTGTTGGACATGCTACACTTAAATAAATCCCAATCCCTCAGAACCACATGCTCCAGGGATATAAACCTTGTCATCACAATAAACAAAACATGCTGGAGGGATAGGTTCCTGACCCAGAGACTCCCCAGACTCTGAAATAGATTTCCCATACATGTCAAGCAGAGTGCCTCTTTGGCCCTTTTCAAAAGGAACCTTGATGATTGGATGGGAGAAAGGAAATTCACCCTGGGGATCATGTCAGTCACCCTGCTAGACAGGGGTCCAGGGAAGTAAATAGTGTGGGAAGAAATAGCCAGGGAATTGTTATGGCTAGGCTTGTATAGGCCCTAGGGTTGATAGCCTAGTACCAACCTATGAACCAGGTTTGGCTGTGCTTATCTCATTTGCACAAAGCATGACAGTGTGCAAACTGGACAAATGGACCCCCCCCTCGGAAGCAGACAGGACCCAGACAGCCAAAAATAGAAACCAAACGTATTCAATTAATACTATTTGGCATCACGCAAACCCGCTAAGCAGCGCTGCATGGTAGTTAACAGCGAGACCTTAAGAATGATTCATAAAACAGGGAACATCATGTAACTAATCCTTTGGCAGCAGGTGTAAGTGTAAGGCTGGAGTACAAATTGTCCTGGGTTCTAGTACAGTGTGTGTAACCCTTTGTTTTACTGTTGTGACATTGCAGTTTATAGCACTGAACTACAAAACAGACAAGTGTTTTTCTCAACTTTCTTCTGGCAACAGGTGTAAGTGTAGGTCTGCCATGCACATGGTCCTGGGTTTGAATACAGCATATTTTATACACGTTTACTGTTGTTCCACTTCCCATTATAGCCACTCTCACATATAACACCTGAAATAGTGGAACTGATATGAATTATATGTATGAGGGCTGAGACACTATTATTGTGTCAGCGATTTATGCTTATATCTATGTATTATCATATTTATTTTCACATGTATGAATGTGGGTATACTGTCTACTATATTCCTGTAAGTATATTTCTGCTGTCTGAACTGGTGTGGCATTCACGTTTGCCTAACACACATACACAACTGCCTATATAACCAATAACCTTGAAATTACAACTGCAATTAGGTAATACCTCACTGCTTGCCACAGTTGCATTCCATGTACCATCACAAAAATGTAGTGTTCAGGGATGTGCACTGCTGTGCACCATGTTTGCCTGGTGGTAAGTGCAGTGCAACAGTTTCAAACAGTGTGCGCACTCCCAATAAATGCAATAACTGGAATTGTTGGGAAAGAGTCAGTCTCCATTGCTCTAGATCCATGGCAGACATTGCAGGCATTTGTGGGGAAGGTGTCAAGTTTAGGGTAAAGAGATGGGGTGTGCAGGAGTCCAAGATTTTTAATGGACTCCTAGTTAACACCAGATTGCCAGGCTTCTGCAGGGGGACTATTCTGGCTCCCAGTATAAATCAGAAGCTTGGGATAGTTTAGCCTGGGCTATAACCAGTGCCACCAGTATGCCACACACTGGTGACCAATGTAGGCATCATTGAATGACCTACAGAGGAGGAAGAGTGATACCTTTGACTATTGGATCAGGGAATTTAGGACTGCAGACATCCTACACTTATATAGTTATCAACTACAGAGAATACTTGTAAGACTTAAAAACTGAATATAGTCAAGGCTGGTATTCATAACGGTATTCAGTTCTGTTCTGTTCTGTTTATACCACAGGTGCCCATGATCATGAAGTCAATGTTCAAACTCATGGGACTAGATTGGCAAGGATGAGGTAAGTATGTGGTACATATACAGCAGAACTGTAGTATTACTGTAGCATTAAACATTAAAGATAGCCTTTTTGGTATTTATAGAGTTATATCAAACTGAGCATGCATATCTCAACTGTAAAATCATGTATGCATGCATTAGTCTATAGCACAAACCAAGATTACAATATTAGACTTTAGACAGAGGTTGTGGGTTCAAATACCACACTTCCCAACTATACAATACTGTCAATTCTTCAATAATATTTACATTTTAAATTAAAACCTCTATACCAGTGGCACAGATGTCCTGGGGAAACTGCTCTCTGTATAACTGGAGAATGCATATGTGCAATATATGCACACTTCAAGGATTGCTTGCTGTAATCTTTAGTATAGTGTGCATCTGTTAGGAGGTGGTAGTCTTAAATGTAAAGGTTAAGATAATAGAGTCAAATAATTGTATTAATACATTGTATATCACATATGATGGTACTAATATTATCTATTTTTCTTCTCTTACCCCAACCCATATTTCCCTTATTTATTCTATTTTTATTTCTTATTTTTATAATAAAATAATTTTGTGTCATTGTTTTTTATTTTATTTTATGAATTTTTTTATTTTATTTTATGTTATTTTATTGTAAAATAAATTTTTATTTTATTTTATTTGTATTTTCTTTTCTCTTTTTAATTTTATTACATGTCATCAAAATGTGACCGTGTCATCCATGTGTACTACATCACCAAATGTTCCACAGCACAGTGGGGTAGGCCTATCACAAAGAATCCATCTGCCTGCCCTCCACCAGCTCCAGCACTGTTACCCAACACATCTGGGAGCCAATCTGGCAGCACCACCTCAGCTGCCCCCGCACTACTTGGCCCCTCAGGTAATCTTGCCCGGAGGCTGGTTCAGTGGTTCACTCCAGGAGCAGTGGCAGAGGTAGTGATTTTATCACCCACACTGAGTTGCCAGGGATGGTAAATAAAATTATGCACCACACTGTTGGTGCATGCCTACACTGGAGAGGCTACTCTCCCTCATTTTATGCAGTAGTAGAAGGAGAAGAAGGTGACATCAAGTACTCCAGCCAGCAGTAGATTGAGGTGACAGTGATAATTTAATAGATGAGGACTCAATTCTTACTGTCACCCAGCTTGATGACCATGGGTTCTACATGTCCCCACCATCACCCCAGTCATGGTATCCCCCAACCTTTTGGGTCCATCACTGTCTCTGTCACTTGTCTTGTTTGTTTTGTCTGCAACTGCTTCCTCACCTACCCAACTTACCTGACCCAGACATACCTATGTCCCTTCCCCAACATTACTCTCTCAAAAAAAGGGCATCTGTCCCACAAAAAGAAAATCATCCCATACATACCTCTCCATTTCACACATGTGTCTTTTTGACACACTTGATTTGGTCCAATTGGCTATACAACATGGTTGTGGTGTGGTCATCCCTCTCTCTGGAGGTGACAGTCCAAATTCAGTTAATATTTTGCACATATTGTTAAAGAAATGGGTAGTTATGGTTCTTTCCTACCGCCCTCCTACACATTCCTGCCCTGCTTTGCCTTTGTTCTTCCTCCTCCTGATTGCCCCCCCCCCCATTTCAACACTGTCCTATCTTCCCCATGTCTTTCCTTTATTGCGTTATTGCATGGTGGTGTGCATCGTGCACCAATGTGCAGCAATGGTAATGCAATAGTAGTTAAAATATTAAATAAACTTGTATTTTAACCCAGTATCATCTAGCCCCAAAAAGGAATGTATCAATGCATTAACTGCATTAACACATGCTGCCACAGAGTCAGTTGAGCAGCAGGTGTATTCCAGAGACTCAGTACTAACTGTCAGACTTTGTTCTTCCCCTTGCTTGCTCCTCATTTCACCACTTTCCTATCTACCCCATTTTAACACATTTAAACTGGTCAAAAAATAGAATCACACACAACTCACACATAGATATCAGAAAAAGAAATGAATCCTTTCACTTTTTTGGGCTCCATGTTTGCAAGGAGGTGCACATCATGCAGCAATTTCATCAATGGTAAGTGACAGAAAAATGTTGCTGTTACCTCCGCGCAATGCCATTTAACCTTACTGCACTATGCCTACACACAGGAACACATCTCATATGAACAATTCATGTCATTGCAATATCATTCTGTAATGGAAAGCTTTTAAAGTATTAGATACACCTGTATTCAAACCCAGTGCCATCTGGCCCTAAAAAAGGAATGTCTCATTGCATTAACATGTTCTGCCACAGAGTCAGTTAAGCAGTAGGTATATTTCATAGACTCAATACTAACTGTCAGGTTTTATCAGTGCAGCTCACATTTGTGCACTGCTTACCTATGGGCAAACGTCTATCTCACATGTGTATGCACTTTGCTAACTGTCACGTAAATTCGCTGCTCGCCGCATTATGGAAATGTTTATATTATGCTGTATTATTGCTGTTTACTGTCCATTTCAGTGTATGACATGAAATTGCATGTGGAAACATTACAAACTGAGGGCTTATCTAACAATAATTCACATATTTACAATATATCCATGTGTCTGCACTCCCCAAGCACTGCAACCCTGGGGCCTCAGTACTTTTTTCCACACATATATCAACCAACTACAAAATGTAATATCAAATGTTGTGTGCTATGCAATGCACATCAATCTGGTAACATGCAGAATGACAACTATTGACCCATATGCATAAAAAGCCTTACCAGCAAGGCTAGAGCAGGAATCAGCATGGACCATATCCACAGGGACATAGGTGACATTCAACACATTTGACCCTATCCATTTTGGTTTTGTCAAGGGTAGATCTTGCTTATTGACCCTTGTGTACTTCTTTGATATTGACCCCAAACACCTTCATGAGGGATAACAGGACATAACACCTATGTTGAGTTATCCAAGGCTTTGACCCTATCCCCCATTCATGTCATATTGAAGATCTCCCATCTGAGATTTATCCCATACAGTTCTATATGGATAGCCAAGTGTCTCAATGACAGAACACACACTCTCAGTGTTGGGGCCTGCACCTCTTCCACTAGCCCATTTACCATGGAATACCACAAGGACCTGTGCTGGGCCCACAGCTGTTTGGAAAATACTTTAATGAAGCACAGGCAACAGCAGATGGCCTGTGGTTTACCAAGTTTGCATGTGCATAATTAGATGCACTCATATAGAGTCCCTCAATGATGGTTATATATTACAGAAGGGGCTGACACAGAAAAATGATTGGTGCCAAACTCACACACTAAATCTTAAAGCATACAAGGACTCATTGTTACCTTTGTCAATGATGTAACCCTTCTAATTATGATGCAATAGCACCCCTCCAAGCTCAAACACAGTGTTGTGAGACTTGGGAACAGATGCTGATAATCTACACTTTCATTACTATGTGGCCATAGTGGTGACACACACAACCTCCATTGTGCACATCATACATATGGACATCAGATCCAAGACTAGGGTAGTCATACCTCTGCTGTACTCTACCCTTATCACACCAGTAATGGAGTACAATGGTCACATCTGTCTGTACCTCACTAGGCACCTGCAGCAATTGGAGAAGACACAGAGTTTGCCCGGGAGAATTCTAGGCCTTCAAACATTACATACATGGAAAGACTGACATACCACTCACTGTACTCAATATCATGCAGGCTGCTGAGATATGACCTATGCCTGCCCTGCAGAGCAGTCTCAGACCCAGCCCTTCTGGAAATGATGGATATCTGCAATTCAAATAGGACAAGAATAATTTGCCCCAAGATGCTCAACCTAGCCTGTGACATAAACAGAACATGCTGAAGAGATAGTTATATCCCACAATGATTCACACTTCTCTGCAATACCCTCCCACTGCATGTGAAGCAGTGCTCGTCAATGACCCTGTTTAAGCTCAACCTTGAGTACTGGTTGGGTGATTGTAAAGTCACCTCTGGGCTGGCACCTAAGTCCCTCATGTACAGGGTCAGTTGGTGCTGCTCACAAACTTGCTATTCTAAAAATAACCATCAAACTATGCTCAAAAGATTAATTGTGTTTTTACACAGCTAAGATTCTAAACTCCCTATTGCTATTAAGCTAGTGGCCTCATATGAACCTATGAAGATATGTGCCTATGCAGGCCTACCAACCTGTTGTTCCCCACATGACCTGCTGATGTCATCTACTATAAGTTCTCCTGCACTCCTGTATACATCAGACTTGTGCTGTGGCACTTGTGTAAACTACTGGGTTCTGTAGTCTGTGTACTTAGGTAGGGGTTCTGTTCTCAATGCAATCGACTTGGTGTGTGTGTGTGTGTGTGTGTGTGTGTGTGTGTGTGTGTGTGTGTGTGTGTGTGTGTGTGTGCCTAGACAGCACAGCAAAAATGTGTATCCTACAGTTACTTCTCCAATGACATCGATTGCCAGCATTTTGATACTTGCACATGCCTACACATCCATTTCACGCAGGCCTTGCAACTCCTTGTCTCCCACATGGCCTGCTTATGTAATCTCCTATAAGTTCATCTGCACTCCTGTATGAATCAGACTTGTGCCATGGCACTTGCATAAAGTATTGGGTTCTGTAGACTATCCATTTAGATAGGAGTTCTGTTCTCACTGCAGTCAACTTTCTGTGTGTCTAGAGAGCACAGCAAAAGTGTGTATATCCTACAGTTACTTCTCTAATGACATGGATGTTTCCAGTATTTTTATTAAATTATCACGTATGACACGGGCAGTCTTACGTTTGTATAAACAAAAAACAAACATTTAAACAACTGTAGTTGCAAACATTATACATCACTTATAATCTACCCAGTCATTGTCAGTTAAGCATCATATGGCTCATTCAAATCCTGCCTCTTGAACCTTGTTCCTTCTCTGCATATATTGTTCCCACAATTCCCATTTTTCTTATGTAGTTTGCAGCTTCCATTTTCTAAAGATCCCAAATCCAGTTGTTTTATCTATGTTACTATATTCACTACTTCTAATAAACTTGGTCTAGACTTTGAGTTCCATTTTCTCGTAATTGCTTCTTTGGCAGCCACCATAATTAGACTCAGCAAGGCTTTACTAAATGTAGGCAATTCCGATTCTTTATCGCAACTCAAAAAAAAAATCACCTTGCCAGTCAATCCAATCTGCTCACCCAGCATCTCTGACATAGTGGCCCATAGGGAATCTCTAAAATTTTCCAGCTCACTACATTCCCAAAAAGTATGCTCCTAGACCCCTCTTTCCTGACCATCACACCTCCTATATTTGCTATCCACATGAGGAAAAATTCTTTGGAGTCTACTTGGGGTATAAAAATACCTATGTAAACACTTCCAGGCAAATATCCTAAACCTTCTAAAATTTGTTGCATATTTGGGACATACACATATATCCCCCATTGTCTCTTTGATGATGGCTGGTCTAATCTCTCTTCCCAATCCTTTCTAAGCTCTTCTGATTGATTTTTATAGTTATCATGCAATATTTTATATGCTCTACTAATTATTCCTTAACAGTAGCTTCTGTTCTAGGTTCTATTAAAACTCTACCAGTGCTGGTCTTTCATTTAAGAGTGCCCCATGTGTTTCCCTTTGCTTATACTCTGATATCAATCCTTGATAGGAAAGACAATCTCTAACCTGCAGTCCAAATAAATTCTTGGCCTCTTCCCATTCTATTACACTTCCTTTTCTAGTTATTTGCTCCTAATACATTGGTTCCTTTGCCAGTTTTCTTCAATAAATTCCAAGCCCTCTTGCCTATTATCTGTATCCCTAACCACAGTTTTCCCTGTTGGCAGAATCTCTTTTCTCCATTCTCATGCTGTTTTAGTTCTTAGAATACTCTCTGCTATTTTATGAATATAATACACTGTATGTTTTTTGTTGTTCTCCTTAAGGGTCTACTTCCAAAATCCCAATCTCTCTCTATTTCTTGAGCTTCCATCTGTATCATCATCTTTCCTTTCACCTTTGAATTATTATTATATTTTTTCTGCTTGTGATATGTATAACAGCCTTAACTGTGTTACTCTAAAATACCCCCTCAAATTGAGTATCCCTAGTCTGCCTTGTTCTATTGGAAGACTCAACTTATCCCACTTGATCTTTGCATATTTCCATTCTCAGATAAAATCCTTCAACTCTTTCTTAATTGCTACCCACTGCTTCTCCTCTGGTTGATAAAAATATGCCTGACCTGTGTATAAGACTAAAGGGACTAAAACATTTAATTGCTTGTATCTTAGTATCCATACTCTTATAACAAAGCTTCCAGTTTCTCGGTTTTTGTACTATCTTCTCTTTAATCTTTTCCCATATATCCTTAGCTGCCACAACAGAGTCATTTCTAATCCATATTCTTAAACAATTGATTTTATCATGTCCCCATAAATATGGATAATGTTGGACCAAGTCATGTCTGGGTACATAATTTACCGCTATTGCCTTTGTTTTAGCTGAGAAGATTTAAAAAAAATATTCCACAACACCGTGATGTCCTTTTCTAGTTTTGTCATGTATAAAATAACATCATCTGCAAATAGAACCAGCTTTTCCTGACTACCATACCAATTATATCATTGAATTTCTGAATCCCTTATTTTCTTTGCCTGTGGTTCTAAATATAAAGTGGACAACACTGCCTGGTTCCTCTACTCAAGCATAAGTTATCATAGAGGACCAAAACCACTTTAATTTTCACCTCTGATCCCTCATATATACTCCTAATCAACCTTATAATTGTATCAGGGAAAGCAAATGCTTCCATTGCCCTGCTCATGAAGTCTCAGTCTACTCTGTCAAATGCTTTCTTTGCATCAAGACCCACCAATAGCAGTTGCATTTTCTTACATTCTGCTTCCCTCTGGATCACCAATGTTCTGTTAATATTGCCAAATGTGTGCCTCCCCTCCACAAAACCACACTGGTCCACATCTATCAATTTTGGTATCACTTTTGCCATTCTTTTAGCCATTATAGACATAATACTTTATAATCATGGTTTAGTATTGAAATAGGCCTGTATGAAGCTGCATCCAATGGATCTTTACCCTCTTTAGGTATTACTGTTGCCACAATTTTCTTCAATTATGCTGGTACTTCACCTTCTCTTAAAATACTGTTAAATAAAACCTTCCAGATCTTTATCATTTTTTTCCCTCCTGGCTTCCAAACTTCCAGAAGAATATAATCTATTCCTGGGACTTTCCTGTAGACTGGTTATACATAGCCACTTTTATCTAATCTCTTCCTGTCTTGTTAGTAATTGACCCCCATCTACCTCTAACCTTGGCATATTTAATTCTTCCATACACATTTGTATTTGTACTCTTTGTAGAATTCCAAATTTCTCAGATTTATACAAACTTTTATAAAATTTACAAAATATTTATAATACCTCCACATGGTCTCTTGTTATCTTCCTTGTTATATACCCCCTAAGCTTGGTGACAGCCCTTTCCACTTTATGTTGCCTGAGTCATTCTGATAAATGTTTTTATGCTCTAGAATTATTATCAAAAAACAGTTACTTATTAGCAATCTTTCTAAACTCATGCATTGTATTGATGTAATCCCTTATTTTCGGTTTAGCATTCTGCAGTTGCTCCTTTTATTGTTCTGAGAGATTCCCCCTATCTTGTAATACTTTAACATTTGTCAGTCCCTCTAAATAATTCTTGTTACTTCTTAACCATATCTCCCTCTCCTTTATTTCCACCTTAGTTTTAAATTCCACTTTGTATTATCCCACTCCCTAGCTATATTTTCAGAAGACATTTCTAACTTCTCTAGTAGCTCCTGAATTAATTCCAAAACCCATTCCTTAAATTCCTCTCTTTTCAACTGATAGGTGAGAAATCATCAGTGTCACATTTTTATTTCATTACCGTGCATTTATTTTAGTTATTATTGGTGCATGATCTGAAATTGTTATTGGGTGCATTTCAAGACCTTCAATTAAATGCACATGTTCCTGGCAGATATAAATTCTATCTAGCCTAGACCAGTTTTTGTATCTTGGAGAATAATATGTAAATTCACTCTGAACTCCTAGTATTGAATGCACATCTTCCATGCCAAACATTTTCATAAATTTCTTTAAACATCTACCCTCTTTTGTTATATTTTCCCTTCTAGACTCCCCAGATACATCTTCACTGTTGCAAACCAAATTTTATTCTCCACTGATAATTAATATCCCTTGCTAAAAGCTGATTATCTCTCCCAAAAATTTCTTAAGCTTGATTATAGCAGTTTTAAGTGGAATATAAATGCATGCCAATGTATTCCTCCTCCCTTGCCAGTAGCCCCTCAGTACTATATATATCTTCCATTATTATCTTTTTTCCTGTTTTATCACTATTTGAGCTCCTCTTGCAATTAATATAAGTACTCTTCCTTTCCTTTGCCCCATATATTCTGCTGAATTACCATCCTGAAAACCTTTTTTATCAAATCCACATGTTCAATTCTTTCCAGGTGGGTCTCCTGTAACATAACTATTTGCACTCTGTGAATTCTCAGTATTTTGATACTTGCTCATACCTACTCATATATTTCATTCAGGCCTCCCAACCCCTTGTCTCCCACATGGCCTGATGATGTCATCTACTATAAGTTCACCTGCACTCCTGTATAAATCAGACTTTTGCTGTGGCACTTGTGTAAAGTACTGGGTTCTGTAGTTTGTATACTTAGGAATTCTCACTGCAGTCAACTGTGTGTATGTGTGTGTGTGTGTGTGTGTGTGTGTGTGTGTGTGTGTGTGTGTGTGTATGTAAGCTCATGCTTAACATTATAGAGTACACTTTACACAAGTATGTGGGACTTTGTTATGTTCTCCTCAAGAGGCACTGCTGAAGTAATCATCTGTAAAGTTTTGTCTGACAGACTCAAAGTTGTACTTGAGCTGTGGCCGTTGCATAAAAGTACTGGGTTCTGTAGCCTGTGTAATTAGAAAGGTAGGGTTTCTACTCTCACTGCAGTCAAAAGTATGTGCTTGTGTATGTGTGTTTGTGAGTGTGTGTGTGTGTGTGTGTGTGTGTGTGTGTGTGTGTGTGTGTGTGTGTGTGTGTGTGTGAGCTGTTGCTTGACATTATAGAGAGCGTTTTACACTACCATGTGGGACACTGTTCTCTGATCTTCTCCTCAATAGATACTGCTGAAGTTATCAACTATAAGGTGTTGTCTTACAGTCTCTAAGTCAGATTTGAGCTGTGTTGCTTGTGTAAAGTACTGGGTTCTATAGACTGTGTAGTTAGAAAGGTAGGGGTTCTGTTCTCACTGTAATCAACTGGGAGTGTGTGTGTGTGTGTGTGTGTGTGCGTGTGTGTGTGCGTGTGCGTGTGTGTGTGTGCGTGTGTGTGCGTGTGTGTGTGTGTGTGTGTGTGTGAGCTGTTGCTTGACATTATAGAGAGTATTTTACACCAACTAATCTCTTTTCCTCAATAGACACTGCTGATGTCATCAGCTATAAAGTGCTGTCTGAAACACCCTAGTTGGACTTCAACTGTCGTGGTTGCATAAAGTATTGTTTTTGTAGTCTGTACTTAGGTAAGGGTTCTGTTTCATTGCAGTCAACTTTATTTGTGTGCGTGAGCTGTTGTTTGATATTACAGAGAGCATTTTACACCAGCATGTGGGACACTGTTATATTCTCCTCAAGAGACACTTCTGATGTCATCAGCTATATCAGATATTTGGATATGCAGTACTCCTAACAGGACAAAGTCAAAAACTGGCCTGGAGGCCAGGCAGAAGTCACCTCATCCTATGCAATAAAGATTACAATGACATGGCTTTTAATATATCCACATATATCATGGCATAGTTTGTAGGCTCTCTGTTATCTTGCTGTGAAAGCCCTGTGGTCTCTCCAGCTGCTGCATGTGTCTGGTGAGGTACATGAAAAATAGAGCATTATACTCTATTAGTGTTGTGATAAGGTTTGACTACAGTGCTGTCATACAATCCTAAGAAAAATCTTGATGAGTGGATGGGAAATAGGAAATACAACCCTGGGATCACTTCTGTGTCTCTGCTCGACAGTGGCACAGGAAAATAACTTTTTTCGGTGGCGTAAGCCAGGGAAGCTTGTTGGCTAGGCTTATGTAGGCTCTAGAGCCGATAGCCTAGTACCTACCTATGAACCTATAAGATCTCAATATGATGGTGTGATTTATTATGTGCACAACATAGGCTTTCAATACCAGTGTGGATACTTGGTGGTCAAAGTTCTGAGTGCTATTTACATGTGTTTCCAGTGCTTCCATAACTGGGTTTCTGCATAGTAGGACTGTGATTAACATGGAATTCTACTTTCAGGCAGACAACCTCACAAACACATATTTCTGCATTTATTTGTAGGACATGTGCCTTTGTCACCATTCAGTTGTGTATGTTAGCTCCTCCTGAACTATGTTATCACCATTGGTGGACTCAATGACTGCACACAATATGCAAGAATCAGGAAACCTGGTAAGCCAAAGGCCATGTACTTTAGATTGAACTGTCGAGAAATAGAGTTCAACCCATGAAGGGCCAAGCACAGATCCCTGGGGTTTGCCAGCTGTACTGGAACAGGTTGATTCACCAACTTTCACATGATGTGTTCTGTCAGTGAGGTAATTGGTTACCTATTAACTGCCTTAAGGTTTAATCCCCAGCTTGGAGGTTTTTTCAATGATACCTGCATAGGGGATTGTGTCAAAACCATAGCCCAGATCATGATAGGCAGTATGCACTATCTTACCTTCATCCAGGCATATCACATGGAGACAATGGGCTGTGACAACATCACAGGTCACCTATGGCATGACTCAGCACATGCACATTCCTGACACTGTTGAACACTCAGTTCAACACACCCTCCACATGGTCTATGTTCCCATACAAGGGTGTACATCAATATGCAGCCACCTGAGTTGGGGGAAAAGTACATGATCATGCATGTATAGAGACATCCTGACTCTTATCAACTGTAAACTAGACATAATGTCATCATGGACCTCTTCTACATGTACACTAGTAATATTCCAGGTGTATGCAAGTACAAGTTATGATAGCCAGCCTTAAAGCTTAGGTCAGCTAAACTTTAAATTATGTGACTGTCCAGCAGATGGTGCTGTTTAACATTTTGTATGACCTACACAACAGTGTTTTAAATGTGGTTTTACAAGGGTTTTATATTTTTTAATATTTATTTTTTGTTTACAAGTTTTTACAACTTGTAAATAATGTATGTTTTTTACAAAATTCCTGCTTGGCCAACAAATGATTTTCTATGCATTTCTGTACTTATTGTGTTTCATTGTTTGTGTATATATTTTTTTTGCACTGTGTGTTTAAAAGTATAACAGTTTGTTAATTGATTAATTGGGGATGTTTCTGTATATAACGGGGTTTCAGAAGTTGGTATGCTCATCTGAAGAAGTTTTTGTGAGGGAAACGTGGTGATACAGTTAATGCGTTCTGGATGTGCTTTACATTTTTTTTAATATTGTATGTGATCAATAAAACTGTGGATTTTATTCTGGTGAACCTTCCAGTGCGTTATTTTTGGTTAACTGTAAAACAATTCCAACACTTCCACCCTTCCTGAAGAATTTAACAAGCCATTCTCTGGCACCCCAGGGTAGCAATTAGTTCACCACTAAGAACAATAGAGCAGGATCCCAGCCCAGGCTTTTCACAGATATTGCATCTCTGGCTACATTCAGACTTGTGAGATAAAATCTGTATGGGCCAAACCAAGTCATTTAATTTCAGGCTATTTTCTTAAGGTTAGCTGGGATGAGCTTAACCCCTTCCCTTCCAGTATCCTCTGTTAAAATATATGCAATTCATGAGTTACAACTATACAGTCTGATATACATGTATATTTATTCCCTGTCTAGCAGGACTCACTATTGATACGTTTTTAACACAAGCAACTTTACAAATACATTTTAACCCAAGCATCTTTACAAACCAGTTTCATATTCAAATTACATAATTCTTTACAAAACTCCAGCTGGCATATGTTATACATGCACTGCCTAGTCCCCCTGGCACAGATGGCACTACCTCAGATCATTGCATCTCTCTCCCTTTGAGGACTCAAGACAGTTTTTTAAGTAACCCTGGAGGAATGCCGCTTGAAAGAAATGAGCCTGTCTGGAAACACATTAACCCATAATATGTCTTGACAGCCCATCTGCTTAGGCATTACTGATGGCACTACACTGCTGAACTGTCATGTCATATGTCTGCAACCCTAGGCTCCACCTTAATAATGTGGCATTTTGCTGGCTTGTTTGATGTTGCCATGTTAATGGATAGTGGTCTATAACCACAGTGAATTTCCTTTCATACAGATAGGGCTGAAGTTGTTCCAGTGCCCATATTATGGCTAGACATTCTCTATCTACAGCTGAATAACATTCTTCCCTGGGTTTTTGTCCACAGCTGAGATATACAACAGGGTGCTCTTCTCCCTCTGAGGAAACCTGAGTACAACCCCACCCCATAGTTTGAAGCATCCACCTGTACAACAAATTCTTTGCTGTAATCTGGACTGGCTAGCAAAGGGGGTCCTCACAAAGCTCCTTTAAGGTGTTGAAATGCCTGCTTGCAGGCTGGGGTCCACACAAATGTATCTGGCCTGTTGTTCCTCATCAAGTCTATGAGGGGAGCGCTACTGTATTATAATTGGGAACAAACTTTCTATACTACTGTGCTGCCCCAAGAATGCCCTCACCTGCTTTTTGTTAACAGGGGCAGATCATGCCTGAATAGCTTCCACTTTGGCTGTTCTGTCCTGATCTTACCATGCCCCACTCTATGCCCCAGGTAGGAGACCTCTGCTACACCCTTCTGACACTTACTGGGATTAATGGTCAACCCTGCCCTTTGCAGTCTTCCCAGGACCTTCCTCACATGTTGAAGGTACTCTTGCCACGAATGGCTGTAGATAGCAATATCATCCAGGTAAGCAAGGGCATAATCTCCTGCTCTTGCTAAGATATGATCTAACAGCATCTAGAAGGTTACTGGAGCATTTTCCATCCCAAAGAATACCTTTGTGCACTCATATAATCCGAAAGGAGTCACAAAGGCTGACATCTCTCTAGCAGAGGGAGTTAAGGGCACCTGCCATTAGCAATTCTTCAGATCAATAGTGATCAGATACTTAGCACCACCCAGCTGCTCTAAGGCTTTATCTGTCCTAGGCATGGGGTAAGCATCTGACTTTGTGTGACTGTTCAGTTTTCTGGAGTCCACACAGAACCTGGTCCTGCTATCCTTCTTTGGTACCAGGACCACTGGGAAGGATTAGGGACTGCTGGACTCCTAGACTACTCCCAGTTGCAACATTTCCTGTATCTCCTCCTGCAGAGTCTGTCTGACTCATTCAGGCACTCTGTAAGGGGCCTGCTTGATAGGTCTTTGGAGTCCTGTATCCACATGGTATGCACCAGGTGGGTGCACCTAGGTTTTCCAGTGAACATGTCTCCAAACTCATGTAACACTGCTCAGATTTCTAGAACCTGGGTAGGGGATAGTCACTGGGAGATTGCTACCCTTTCCATTGAGGTGTCAGTCTGAGTGTCACTGAGGATATAAGTCACTAGATATCCCTTAGACACCTTCTGCCACCCACTGAAAATACTCAGCACAAGGGACTCCCTATCATGGTAAGGCTTCATGTTAACATGATACAGTTTGTGTCCCTACCTACAGCCTAGTAGTTTTACCATGTAGTTAACATCACTGACCTTCCTTATCACATTCATGTGTCCTTCCCAAGCTGCCTACAGCTTATTGTGTCTGACAGGAATGTGCACCATATCCTGCTGTCCTACAGTGTACTCTCAGGCTTGAGCATTCCTATCATACCAGACCTTTTTCTGCTGTTGGGCTTCTGTCAGGTTCTCCTGGGCCAAACCCATGAGCTCCCTAAGCTTTGTTCTAAGGTTTAGGACATATGCCACAACAGACTCCTTGTGCAATTCACATTCACCCTCTCACTCATTGTGAATTAAATCCAAGGGTCCCCTCACCTTATGCCCATAGACAAACTCAAAGGGAGAAAAACATGTGGATTATTGAGTTACCTTTCTGTACGCAAACAGAAGATGTGTCAAATATTTGTCCCAGTCTCTCTTAAACTGGTCTGCAAATGCACTTAGCATGGTCTTCAGTTTGGTGTTTAATCTGTCCACAAGATCATTAGTCTAAGGGTAGCAGGGGGTAGTCTTTATGTGCTTCACCCCACAGGTATCCCACAGACAAGTCAGTAGGTCTGATATGAAATTGGCATTTCTATCAGTCAGTATTTCTCTCAGGAACCCTACCCTGTTGAAAATATCCAACAAAGCATTTGCCACCTTCTCTGCCTCGATGGAGGACAGAGTCACCACCTCAGGGTACTTAGTAGGACAATCTACTACCACTAGGATGTATTTCTCCCTGTGGAACTTGGGGTACTCAGAGGCCCCACAATATCCATAACTACCATCTGAAATGACTCCTCAATCACAGGCAAAAGCATCAAAGTAGCTTTGACCTTGTCTCCTACCTTGCCTTCTATTTGGCACTGCTCACAGGTTCTACAGTGCCCTGTTACAGCCCTCACAATCCCAGGCCAATAAAAGTTCTACATAATACATGCCTTTTATATGCGTTATGCTCATATGACCTGCAAAAGGAATGTCATGGGCTATGGCTAAAATTGTCAGGTGGTAGGCTGTGGGCACTGCCAACTGCTGTATTACCTCACCTTCTAGCCATCACTCAGGGATCCACTCTCTGTGCAGTAATCCTTTGTTCCAGTATATAGACTCCCCTTTTCCTTGAGAATCAAGTGTCTCCTTAGCTACCTCCCTCAAGTCTCATTATGTAGGGTTCAAGAGGTGAGCCTGTCTCACCTCTACCTTTGTGACCCATCCCAGCTCCCCTTCCACAGGAAGTCTGATATCTTCTGACAGTGGTGCCTCACTGTCAGCCAAGGTACTACCACTCACCTCTGCCATTGCAGTCACCCTGTCCAAGGGAGCATCAGTACCTATCAGCAGCTGTGGCTTACCATCAGGCTCACTGTACAGGGTACCTCCCTCACTGAAATAGCCACATCACCAGCCACAGCTTTAGGTATGGGGTCTGTCTTGGTCTCCCCCAGCTGCCAGACCCACATGCCTGTCACCAAGCCTGATGTCATGTAACAGCATGCACACAAGGTACTGCATTATCAAAATCATTCTCTATCAAGACATCTGCAGGGATATCCTCAAACACACCTACTTGCTTACTTCCTTTTCCACCCTCACAGTCAAGGTGAACCCTGGCCAAAGGTATTTGGAATGGGGTCCCTCCTAAAACTCTGATGGAAGTGGACTTCCCAAGCAAGTACTGCTCCTCTATAACCACTGCAGGCTTCACAATGGTTATGTCAGAGGCTGTGTCTCTCTTGGAAGTGGCCTGTTTTTCATCCACTAAGTTAGGATACAAACTCTGGTGATAGTTTGGTACCCCTGTTTTCTCCAGACAAATTACAACTGGCATGCTGATATTCTCACTTGCTGGCTCCCTCATCTTTTGTTCCCCACCTTGCTTCAGTGGACATTTGTATGCTACATGACACCTCTGGTTACATTTAAAACATCTAAACCCTGATCCTATATATGTACCAAAACTAGTGGCTTCCCTTTTTACTGTTGGACTCTGTTGGGAGTGGTTTAGGCTTCCTACCATGGGTTCCCTTATATTCATGTGCAGCACTGGGTATCCCCTTCTTGTGCAGTGGTGCCCTGCTTGTCAAGTAGAGATCCCTCTTTTTCCCCATCTCATAGGATCATCAGAGATTACTAGGCTAATGACTCAGAGATCATTTAAGACTATCTGTTTCAACCCAATGTCAATACCCAAGATTGCATTTAGTGATAACTGCCCATGTCCAGGACAGTTGATGTTACATCCCTGGTAAGAATTTATGGTTCCCCATCCACTCATCCAGGTTCCTCTTGAACAGTGTCATAGAGGTGCTCTGTTTCATATGAACTGGTATACTGTTCCAAAGATGTGTCAGTCACTGGGAGATAAATCTTCCCCTCCAGCATGTCCTATTTAAGATGCTGGCCATATGCAAGTCCCTGGAATGGGTAGCCCTAGACCCATTTGATTTATGGATATACAGTAAGTTCATTAGGTTTGGGTCTTGGGTTGCTCTGTAGGGTAGGCATAAGTCTCCCCTAAGAAGTCTATATGATGCGGAGTATAGTGACAGATTTTAGTTGTTCTGTGTAAGGCACATATTGGAGACCCTTAATCTTCTTTGTTAGAAACCTCTGAGGTCTCTCTAATTGCTGTAGGTTCTTAGTATGATACATACCAAATGGGGCATTGTACTCAATTATGGGCCGGATAAGTGCCGAGTATAGGGGGATATAACTTCTTTTGCTCTCGAAGTGATGCCTTTACTAATCAAGTGAGCTATGTGGAAAGCTTTCCTTACAATAGCAGACATGTGGTGGTTGA
This sequence comes from Protopterus annectens, assembly GCF_019279795.1. Lineage (NCBI taxonomy): Eukaryota > Metazoa > Chordata > Ceratodontiformes > Protopteridae > Protopterus > Protopterus annectens. The sequence continues at coordinate 1,516,946,505 of NC_056739.1, forward strand.
AGTTAAGGTTGCAGTCAACCTGTGATCCCAGGTCCCTCACCACTTCATGTGTAATTAGGATATTGTTATTGATTTGATAGTATGAAGGGGACATTGTTTGTGCCAAAGGGAATGATGATGCATTGTTTTGCCTTTAGTTTGAGACTGTGACTAATACACCAGTCATTGGTGTGTGTGACACCATCCTGGAAGATACTGACATCATTTGAGGATTCAATGATTGCACTTAGTTTGCAATCGTCTGCAAACTTGGTCAGCCACAACCCTTTAGTTTTGACCTAAACCTCTGAGAAGTATATACCAAACAGTAGGGGACCCACACTGAAACGTGTGGCACCCCGCTGGTAACAGGTCTGCTGGTTGATATTGAGTGACCCTCTTTGATAGTGTGCATCCTGCTTGTGAGACAGTTGGCAACCCATCTTACAACAAAGGACTTTACATTCAGTTTTCTAAGCTTTTTGGGAATGCCTGAATGTGAGATTGTGTCAAAAGCCCTTGCCAAGTCTGGGTATGCTGTGTGCACAGATCTGCCCTCATCAATGGCACCTTGGTCACACTTTCAAAGAAATCCACCAGATTTAACAGGCAGTATCTGCTCTTCATGAATTTGAATTGGGTAGGATCCAGGGTTTGGAGGTCACCTATGTCTTTATTTATGAGGTCCATAATGATACATTCCATGGCCTTACAGATGACGCTGATAAGGCTTACGGTTCTGTAATTCCTGTTTATAAATGCATGTTTGGGTCTTACCATTTAGGTTATGTACATAGCTGTAAAATTTATTTATTTATTTATTTTACATTTGTTGACCGGGCTAGTCCAACTGGATATATATCCGTTTACAGTAGAGGCCCGGGGAGAAAAGCTCCAGTACATGTGAAAAAATATCACTGGTATATCACAAAAAGTTATTATAAAACAATATAAAAGTTTAAAAGTTTAAAAAGAGAGATTACAAAGTCAAATCTAAGAACATATAAGATAAGTACAACAATTTGAAAAAATAGGCAAGCTTTTAAGAAGTAACTCTCAACAATAGAAAGTGTAAGTTTGGAACTCAGTGAGGGGGAAGGGTAGCAAAAATTAATGTGGGGAGACATACTTTCAGTCGGGATTAGTACAAGGACATAGCCATAGAGTTTTAAGATGTTCCTTGATATGTTTTTTGAAGAGTGCGGTAGAGTCTTGATTAGTCATATGTTGAGGTAGTTGATTCCAATGTTTACCTATGGAATTTGAAATTAATGCATCTCCAGCTTTATTGTAAGATTTAGTTGAGGATAGTAGGAGTTTATTAGCAGAGCGAAGTGTGGCTAGATTTTTATAAGGAGAAATCAGTCTAGCCAGGCTAGGAGTATTGTCTGGGAAGTGAAGGGTCTTGTGAATGACTAGTAATTGTTGGTAGAGTATGTGGTTGTTAAGCTCTAGCCAGTTTAGTTGTTTGAGGTTGTGACAGTGGTGAGTTCTGAGGGGAGTAGCAGTAATGAATCTGGCTATACTATTATAACAGGTAGAGAGTTTGCTAATGTTATTTTTAGATAAGGAAGTATATATAGCTGAGGCATAGAAAAGGGTGGAAATCAGGTGGGTCTGTGCAATGTTTTTCCTGGCTGCTGGGGTAAGGAAGGGTTTAATTCTGTAAAGTGTCCCAATTTTTTTATTAACAGCTTTAATAGTAGTGTTAATATGGTCATCAAAGTTGAGATGATTGTCAATGGTTACACCTAATAGTCGTGTGGTTTTATCAGGGTTAATAACTGTAGCATTATTTGAGGAGATAGTGAAGGAAGGTATAGGAGATTTATTAGTAGGAGTAAAGAGAAGAAGCTTAGTTTTTTTGGGGTTAAGGAGGAGGCAGTGTTGCATAAACCATTTTTCAATGTTTTGGAAAGTTATTTGGGTGATAGACTGGAGGGAGGAAACATCTTTAGCAGTGCAGATCAAAGTCGAGTCATCTGCATATTGGATGCAGGTAGCTTGTGTCACATTCAAATAGAGGTCATTGATAAATAATGAGAAAAGAAGGGGTCCTAGGATTGATCCTTGAGGAACACCAATATTTACTGGAAGTAAGCTTGATAGATTGTCCCCCCAAAGCACTGATTGTTGCCTGTTTACTAGATAACTTCTAAACCATTGTAAAGAATGTGAGCTCAGAGAGAAAAGGTTAAGTTTTTAAAGAAGAATATTATGGTTAACCATATCAAAAGCTTTTGATAGGTCTATGAATAGTGCTGAGGAGAAACAATTATTATTGCGATTATTATTTATGGTGTCAGAGAAGGAAAGGAGAGCAGTGGTAGTGCTGTGGAAAGGTCTAAACCCATGTTGACAGTCAGCTAGAAGTTTGTTTTGAAGAAGGTAGTTAAGAAATTGTTTGTGTATGCATCTTTCCATTATCTTAGCTAATGGGGACAGTAAGGCAATGGGGCGAAAGTTGGAGAGCTCAGTAGAAGAGCCCCTTTATGTAGAGGAATTATGTGAGATATTTTCCAAATGGTGGGGATGTTTCTTTCCGAGATAGTCCTATTAATCAAAATAGATACAGGGAGATAAATAGCTTTTGCAGCTATTTGTAAGTATTCAGAAGGGAGTTGGTCAGCAGATGGGGTACAAGGTTTGAGTTTACTGAGAAGCTTGTAAATAATGGATGAAGAGACAGGTTGAATTTGAAAGGCTTTAGATGAGACTGGAAGGGTATGTTGTGGGGATACAGTAGGAGTGGGTAATGAATTAGCTAGGGTTAGTATGGCTTCTGTAAAGTACTTATTAAAGGCATCAGGGATCTGAGAAGCATTGTTGAGGTTATAGCCAGAAGGGATGGGAGTAGGCGAATATCCTGGTTTAAGGAGTTTATTAACACCTGACCAGAATTTTTGAGGGGTATTTTGATTGGCTTTTTGTAGGTGAAGATAAAATTCTTTTTTGTCTCTAAGAGTATCTTTCTTGGTGGAATTTCTTAATTGTTTGAAAAGGAGATGATCAGATGGGCATTTGGTAGCTCTCCATTTAGCCCAGATTTTGTTTCTAAGGATCATTTTTTCTTTAGTTTGTTTTGTTAGCCATGGGGCAGTCTTGGCTCTTAACCTAGTAGAGCGTAATGGAGCGTGCTGATCAAGAATTTGAAGAAAGGTTTTGTTAAAATAGGCCACTGCTTCATTAAGTTCAAGGTGTGACAAAGGTGACCAGTCACATGCTTGCAGTTCAGCAAGGAAGTTATCAGGGTTAAAGAATCTTTTTGAATGGCATATTCTTAGATTCCGGGGATTAGGATTATTTAATTTTTGTCTGAGGACATATGTAAGTACATGATCGCTAATGCTATCTGGTAGGGTTCCAGGAGTATAGCTATTGTGGGGGTGATTAGTAAGGATCCAGTCCAAAATTGTCTCTTTATGATTTGGTTTATGGATTCTAGTTGGAGTTGTTATTAATTGGGAGAAACCATAAAGATTAATATGGTTGGTAGGCTGCTGGGATGAGCAGGTTTTCCAGTCAATGTTAAAATCGCCAAGTATTACGGTTTCTTGGGGTAGGTGGATTGAAAGTGAACTGAGTAAGTCTTCTAATATTTGAATATTATTACCAGGGGGAAGGTACATGCAAATTATATAGATAGCTTTATTGTTGTTGATCTGAAGTTTGGTCGACAAAATTTCTGCTTTGTTGCCTGTTAATGGAAGCTCATTAAAAAGGGTAACTTGTAGATTAGATTTATAGATTATGGCTATACCGCCACCTTTTTCTTCATGCGATCATTTCTAAGTATGTTATAGCCAGGAGGGGTAATTTCCTGGTCTTGTGTAGAGGGTTTTAACCAAGTCTCTGTGAGACATAATATATCAAATGCATGCAGGTGAAGGAGTGCATGGAGGTGGTGAATTTTGTTGTTTACGCTTCTAATATTCAGGTGTGCTATTAGAAGGAGTTGGTTGCTTTTACATGAGGAATGAAGAGGTGACAGGTTAAAATTTGAATCATATTCATTCATGATAGAGGGACCAGGATTTGGATGAACATCACCATGTAGGAGGAGGTGGTGATGGGAGAAAGATAGTATTTTTAGAATTTTTAGTGAGATATTAAGAATCTTTTTATTAAAGCAGAAGGTCATGTGAGATATTCTATGGTATTTTGGTAGTAAATATTTGGAAGAACAGGTAATGTTGCTATGATTAAGGGTACTGAAAAAAGAGGAAGGTAGAGTTTGTTGCAGATGAGGGTTTTGTTCAAATAAAGTGTATATTTCAAAAGAGGTGGTGTAGTAGGATAAAGAAAGAGAGGCTGTAGTAATAGTAAAGAGAAGGATATGTAAGCAAACTGTTTTAAGTGATGGTGCCATAGTAGTGACTATCTAAAAGGGTAGTAAATGTTATAAAGGATGTTCAAATTAAGAACAAGTAGATCAGTATTGATGTGTGAAGTAGGGAGTAAAGAAGATTTATAATCAGAAATTACTATAGGAGATAGTTAGATTGAGTTCAATACGATGTAAATGTTACATAGGTAGTTAGTGAAATTTAAAGTAGGGCAAGGTATTAAAATAATATAAGATGAGAATGCAAGAGACAGTGTTAAATTGAATTTGGAAGTAGATATGAGTCAGTTAGTTCTAGAGTTGGAAGTAATAGATGGGTGGTTAAGATGGAGGGGAGGGAAGAAAGAGAGATAACAATTAAGGGGAGGGGTTTAGTAAGATGGTTGGTTATTGGGTAGGAGAAGTAGGGGGGAGTGTTTAGTGAAGTATAAGTTAAGGACCCCTGGGGGTGGGTGGGATATGGGGGTAGGGAGTGGAGCGGAGCGGGGCAGACACAAAAGGGCGAGAGCAGTGGAAGAGAAAACAATCAGGAAGTAATTAGCCAAGGTAAGTAGGCTGGAAACAAGCGATGATGTGAAGATAAGGAGAAACAGTTTGGGTATAGGTACAAGGGAGGCTTAGAAGTAGTAGAAATGGTAAGGGTAGACTCAAGGATGGAGTGATATAGCAGTAAGAGGTAGATATATGCAGAACTCTAAAAGGAAGGACTACAAGGAAAAGGAGATAGTCAAGGAAAACGCATAACACAGTTAGCAAAGGAAGAGAAACTACAGTAATTTCAAGGGAGAGAGAGCACTATAGGTGGGATGAGATAATAGAGTAGTTTCAAGGGAGAGAGCACTGTAGGTGGGAAAAGAGGAATGGAAGTACAGGAAGCACGAGTAGTCTAAGGGGTAATACTATATAGATAGTTCTCTACAGAACCGAGGAGACAAATTAAGGGGTAATACAGTTAAGGTAGCCAGGCAGGCAGGCGGGCGGCAGCGGGGGGGGGGGGTTGGCTGCTGGCAGACACAGGCAGAGTTCTAGTACATATATAAGAGAGGAAAAGCAAATATTACTAAAATGACACTCTTAAAAAAGTAATATCACAGAGACATACAGTATTAAGTTAGAGTGGTTCTATCCAGGGTGTTTAGTTAACCCAGGGGCGAAAACCCAGGCAGCTTTGGAGGGTGGAAAATTGCAGTCTTAGGAGTCCAAACAGAGCACTTCCAGGGGTTGAGAGTGGAAAAGGTACGTTATACCAGCTAGCAAAATGATAAAAATAAAAAGAAAAATAAGCAGACTGTTAATAATTGAGGTTAGGACAAATCAGAACATCTATACATAAGACTTACATTGCTTTACAAAAACATATTGGCACACACAGTGAATATACAAACGATTAGGCATCTAGATTACAAATATCAGACTAACTCTTTAAGAGTCAACAGATAGGCAGCTTAAAACCTAAATACAATCCCTATCTCAAAAATGTATCCATCAGCGACGGTCAGTGAAAACGCATTAGAATCCTCCGAGGTCAAAAAAGACTACAAACTCAACAGAGGTTACACCTACATAAGAATGCAGTACCGCACATACTGCTGCCCTAATAGCATCTAACAGTCGCAAGCCCAAGTTAAATTGCTAAATCAACAGCTGAAAAGTGTACTGTAAAAAACTAACAGTTAAAGCAACATAACACATGCTTTGAGAATTGGGAAAAGTGTTTAATACTACTAGCTAAAATGATATCAAGATAAAGATAGTGGCAGATAACTAATAAAACAAACTAATCCCCTAAAACCACTACTAAAGCAAACCAGAACACTAAAAGGCATTATGGTTATCCTTGGCAGTACTTGCTAAGTTTCTTTCAATAGAGCTCTTGAAGGATTTGAAAAGTTGTCTTATTTCCTCTTAAGGCTGAAGAGGGTGCTTCTCCACTGCTGGGTCCTAGTCTTTATATTTTTTTTGGACAGCAACTTTTTGCACTTATTGTAGAGTTTGTTGATGCTGGAAGTTTACCATGACAACTTGATTTTACTTGGGGCTCTGGCTTTGATTCTACCTGGTACAGCTGAGTTCATGTACTTATGCAAGTGATTGTACAGGGCTTTAGTGTAAGCTTCAGCATAGTTATCAGTTTCAGCTTGAGGTGGGGCTTGTAATGCATTTATACCTTCACCTAGGAGGAGGGTATAGTTTCCTTGGTGAAGTTTTTTAGTCTGATTTCACCCTTTGTGAGTTCTGATGTTAGTGTTAGTTCAGTTTTTTTTTTTTTTTGTAGTTCAGAAGTGACTGATTTGTGGTCAGTTTTAATTAATGAGGGTCCAACAGTTGCAGCAGTGCACCTGTTTTACATGGTTGTGAGGACCAGATCTAGAATGTTTGTTCCTCTTGTCAGAGTATGGGCAACTTGCTCCAGGGCATTTGAATTCACAAACTCAAGGAACTTTTGTGCTGGCGAGTTTGGGTTAGAGTTGGTTTCCGAGTTGATGGTGGGATAATTGAAATTCCCCATAACAAATGTGTTTGGTAAAATTTGGATTGTCTCCAGTTTGGTTAAGTAGGCTTCATGGGTGCCATGACCCAGGGAGGGGGATCTATAACTGGCCAGAACTTGAATGGGGGTCTTACCCACCATAATCTGGACCTGGAGTAGCTCTGTGGAGTTGTCCAGTCTAGCCAGATGTGAGGTGAATTTATCTCTAATATAGATTGAAACATCACCTCCTTTGGTTGTCACATGTTCGTTTTGTGGTCTAAAGGTGGGGAAGGCATTGTGGCCTTGCAGGGCCGGGGTACTTTCTGATCTACATTTTCTAGTGATAAAAGTGCTTCCATGCAGTTTTTAGTTTAAGCTCGTAGCATTTAGCAGCATGACCCTTACTTTATTCTGATTGGTTAATTTCATGTTGGTAATGTTGTTTTCGAGACCTTGCCTAAAAAAGGCACTATGAGGGAAGTAAGAGCCTTTGCCAGCAGCCGGAAGCCTAGGGTTACCAGGTACAAACCATCTCTGGCAAAGCAGAGAGGTTTGTCGACTATGGCTTCCCAGGCAGACAGGAACTGGATCCCCTTGGAATGACACCAAAAACTAAGTCAGTAACTGAAATCAATTATTTTTTGTTTATATTGTGGCATTTCTCTAGGTGAGGGTAGTATGTTGCTCAAGACTAAGGACATACCTGCCTGGGACAAATACTCAGAGATTTTGAACACGTTTCTCTTCATATAGTCCTTTGAGGTACATCTCAGGTCATTCACACCAACATGAACTATGACAGAGTCATAACGGTACTTGTTGATGAGAGACCTGAGTGCATGTGTGATTTGGCAAATCCTGGCACCAGACAGACAGCTGACTGTGACTTTCTCCTTGTCCAGGCTGGTGATTGGGACAATCATGTGTCTCACTATTGACTCCCCAGTGACAAGAAAACTTGTTTTTTGAGTGTTACCCCTTACGGGCTTGGTGGGTGAGACGTGGTGTTGCTATGTGTTATGAGTGCTGTGGAGACTGTGTCAACTGAAGCAAACTTGTGTTTTGGAGGTCTCTGGTGTTTCAGTAAGTTTTTTGAAAGAACCTCTGTATATGTGGATTTACGTGTTTGATGCATGCTATTTGTATGAGTAGTAGTACTATATGAGTATGTAGTGGTGGGTGAGTTGACAACCTTTTACATGTTACTGTTTTGAGTGAAAAAGAGCATAGATTCTAGATTCTTGGTGTAAATACATCTCTCACACTCTGAACTTGGCTTGTTATTAGCAGATGGTTGTCTGTTTACATGAGGCTGTTGCCACACTACCTCAAGAGACCCAAGTCAAAAGATTGGCAGGAGAAAGAAGGGTAGTCCAACTGTCCATAATGCTTAGGTTGAAGACTGTTGTTACTAGGGATGGCTTTTCAGAAATGATCATGGAGGAGCTACACAAATTAATATTTCTGCCTGGGTTTTAAGGGAAAATTTATTGAATTTAACTGTCCGAATTTGGCACACAATTGTGAGGTAGTGTGCGGTGCTGCACAGTGTGCAAACAAGCAGAAACCTGCTTAGACACAAGGCCTAAATGCCAGAAGCTAAAACTTAAAAAAACAAAATTCAAAAGGCCCAATGAGCATGCTTATTCCAAGCCCTACACCAGCCTCCCTTTACCAGTCAAGTGCCAATCAAACACAATTCTCTCAGAAAAGTGCAGAAAGACACCTTCACCGTCGCCAAACTATGGAACACACTTCCACCGTCTATAAGAAACACAGGCAGAACCACCACCTTCAAACAAATACTGAAAAATCATCTCAACTCTTTCTGGCTATGTCCCTGCTCTATAACCTAACCTCTTCACTCTCCTTATATGATTACTAAACTCCTATGTCTTTTGCTACTAATGACTGATGATACTTTCTCAATATTTATTTTTATCTTCACTTGATGATTCTGGTACAATAATACTGATTAATGTATCTCTATTTATACCACTCTGATTGAATTCTGATTTAATGTATATTTTTTGTATATATTACTGTAATCAAACAAACTAGATTTCTGCCTTTATATATATATATTTTGTATATGTTACTATATTTACTATCTGTAACACTGTTTCTACTTCTGTACTATTTTTTTCTGTATCTCACTGGAGCTTCTCTCCCCGGACCTCCACTGAAAATGGGCTCTTTTAGGCCCAGTGGACTTTCTCTGTAAATAAATGCAATAAAATAAAATAAATAAAATAAAGATGGCTTGGAAAATGTGCTCAGAACAAACTAACCACTTCAAACAGGTCCAGAAGCAGCAGGCCTCGATCTGGACTATGCTACAGCAACTAGCTACCCTAGTTTCAGAGGAAAACACTAGAGATTTTTTAACACAGCAGAAAAACAGCAGTGAGATGCTGAAAAAATGTTTAAAACACCCCACAAATCAGCCAGGAGGCTTTAAATAATTATTTAAACAGTTAACAGATCAGTTAATTAAGTATCGCTTGGTGGGAAAATCAAAGCAGGCAGAACAGATAGCTTTAAAACAGTGAAAAAAATACCAGCAAATAGGTAAACAGTGGAAACAACAAAACACTTTCTAAACACTGAAAACAGCAATAAAATTTGATTTTCCAGGCACAGTGTAGCAGGCAATTGCAGTATAACAGTGTAGTTTAATACTTGGTGGCCACAGTGGTGCAGCAGTTAGCATTGCTGCCTCACAGCAAGAGGTTCTTCGGTTCGATCCTCGGCTGGGGTGCCTTCTGTGCGGAGTCTGCATGTCCTCCCTGTGGTTGCGTGGGTTTCCTCCAGGTGCTCTGGTTTCCTCCCACATCCCAAAGACATGCTGTAGGTAGACTGGACACTCTAAATTGGCCCTATGTGTGCGTGTGTGTGCCTTCTGTGGAAGGTTGGTCGCTGGGCTGGCAACTCGACACCATAAAAACTCCACTGCCAATCATGAGTGAACATGTGATCTGCTGTGGCAACCCCTGGCCGGGAAAAGCTGAAAGAAGAAGAAGTGTAGTTTAGTTCACAGTAAATAAATGCAGTATTAAAAGTAAGTGACAGGAAACTAGGAAACATGTTTTTTTTGGGAGCTCAGAAGCCTGTTTTTTTGGAAGCTCAGAAGCCTCTAGTCATCTGGTATCTCAGTTCAGAGTTGTGGTTGGTAGCCCACCACACTTCAACTTGGTACAAATAAGCAGAAACCTGTTCAGATGCATGGCCAAAATACCAGAAGCAGAGTTGCACTCCCAGTCTGCCAACCAGACTCTCATGTCCTCAGACAAAGTGCTAAGAGTTTGCTTCCTCACCAAAAGGTCTGCCAGCCTTTCAAAACTGGTGACCTGACACCCACTCACCCACCTATGAAAATAAGTGCTTAGCTCAGCAATATAATCACATACACTGTCATCTGCCCTGTATCTATGGTCATGATTTTTTTTCTGTAAGCTTTAGATGTTAACTTAAAACATTACAATAAACATTGTTTAATCTTGTCCTGTATTAGACAATTTAGAAACAGCAGTTGCAGCTTTACCATGGAGTACTGTGGTCAGGAACCATGCCAGGGCCCTTGGTCAGCATCATACTGTTTAAAAACTCTTTCAAATATATGAATACAACTATCAAAATTGTCACCTTCTGTATACTGTGGAAGAAAATTTACCAAGTTTTGTTGGTTCTGGGGTTCGGTTATTCCTTTCCCCATTACCTCCATGTTCCTGTAGAAGAGTCAGCATGTCCCTCTTACGTTGACGCTGTTTCTCATTTCCTTCAGCCCCCAAATGCTAGACACTCTCTGCCGAATCTAATTCCATAAGTTTTGCCTTCCGATCAAGTCTCTAACTCCAGATGGGTTTTTAAGTCCTCTGAGGAAAAGGTGAATTGTCCTGTTTCTGAAGGCTGCACATCCCCATCACCAGGCTGGTTGTCTTCTTGGTTGCTGGTCTGTGCTACACTTGCAACTAAGGCTGAAATAATTTCTTCTTTAGTTAGGTTGGCATGCACCAGTCCTTTGGATTTGCACACCTTAGCCAACTGGTTTACTGTCAGCTTTCCATAATCCTGTGCTGATATCTTTGCCTGCTTTCTCTGACTAAAATAAACTAAAAATAAATAAATAAATGCATAAAACTGTTGTAAAAAATGAATGAATTAATGTATCTTTACCTTGTGGCTGCTATGAGTAAAGACACCTTTATTGACAACTGCTTACAGGCTACAGAAGTTTAGTTAATATCCACATCACTGCTCACCAATATGTGACATCCCTCCTCTGTGCCAGTGATCAAAGAGCCTCAATCCTCACCACTGATACTGGTGGGAAACATTCACTGAGGAAAACTAGACACACACAGTATTTTCAGATGCAACTTTCTGCACCAAGTACAATATCATAAGAGTACACAGGGAATGTGCACTCCAGTCCTGGAGCTAGGCTTTCTCTCCAGGCCCCAAATTAGATTTCCCACTGACCACTATAGCACTGAGTTCTTAGCTGGCTGTTCCAAGCCAGGTCCCCCACAGCCTTTATATGAAATCAGTGCTCTCAGTGTCCCAGTTCAAAGTAGCTGTCATACACATATCTTTGAGATTTAGCTTTCATGCACAAGCCCACCTGGGAAAGGCTGGCACAGCTTATTTGCTCTGCCAACTCCACCCAGACTATAAGGTAGATCTGCTGCTACAGGACCACCCAAAGCCAGCTACATTAAGGATCTTACCATGGTACCCAATTATAGTTATTAAAACTAATATTTATACAAATGGTAGTGTTTAAACAAGCAGCAAGACTTTCAAGAACTTGGAGCCACAATGCCACTAAATAAATACAAGTACTCTCAAAGGTTAAATATTTTCTAAAAGACCAGCTACAATGAAATATTTAGAAAGTATTGAATATCTATTTACACAAACACCAGAGTTCCCATCACAGGAAATATAAAAATACAACCCATATTGAAAGACTCTAAGAGATACAGAAAAAAACATTAGCTAATCACACTATATTTTTCTAAATGACTTAAGAATTACTGTTCCCTAGTTACTTACTAAAGCAAGGCAAGATGAATGTGGATGAGTTTCTTGTCCAGTCCAAAAACAGAGTGTACACCTCATGATTCTTACTAGTATTCAAATAATATTTCAGTGCTGGCTACAAAATGACATCACATCTGGTCACGTGACTCTGTGGTCCCCATGCTACCCACTCACTAGAAACAAAGCCAGGATATGGCACTGATGTGTCACAATACACGCATAGAACTTTAGCTAATGTTCCTTACAGCACCTGGAAACTGTAAAACAACTCTAAAACTTCCACCCTTCCTGCAGAAACTAACAAGCCATTCTCTGGTACCCCAGGGTAGCAATTAGCTCACCACTAAGGACAAAGAGATTAAGATCCCAGCCTAGGCTTTTGACAGACAGTGTGTCTTTGTGGCTGCATTCAGACCTGTGAGATAAAATCTTTGTGGCATAAACCAAGTCATTTAATTTCAGGCTCTTTTTCTTAAGGTTAGCTGGATTAACCTTAACCCCTTCCCTTCCAGTATCATTTGTTGAAATCTATACATTTCATCAGTTACAACAATGCAGTCTGACGTACATGCATATTTCTTTTCTGCCCAGCAGGGCTCAATGTTGATACATTTTTAACACAAGCATCTGTACAAATTAATTTGATATTCAAATGACATATAATTATTTAAAAAACTCCAGTTAGCTATGCTGGCATATGCTATACATGCACTGCCCTACTCCCCCTGGCACAGCTGGCACTACCTCACATCATCACAACAACAGTGTTGTCTTGGGGAACTTGATCAGGTGAAGGCATTTGACACAAATTCTCACTGAGGAATTCAATCAGCACTGTCATATGTGGACATAAACAGCTATATCACCAAATTGGTAGACCAGTGTATGACATACATGGCATCTCACTATGTCGAAATGTGTGATGTGACCTATATGTCAGGTCCAGTGATCAGGTTGGTACAGCAGGGGTATCTGCTAGGCCCTTTCCTGCTCATTAATTGATGGAAATCATAGATGACATACACATACTGTGTCCAAACAGCTGCCTGAATGACTACAGATTGTAGGCAATCAGTAACTTCAACTGCGATATCAGTATAATAGAGGCAGTATCAACACATACCAAACTCCACTGCCACAGCAATGACAACATCTGTATTGACAAGAAACATGGAGAGATTTGTTGAATCAGGAAACAAACTCCACCCAAATATAATGTGGATATCACACCCTATAATCAGATCAATAGATTTGTGCAAGTGTCTTGGGGTAGATGGTAAGTCGTACATCCACAGCATGTGGTCACAGTGCCAACTGCTACCTTGAATGTAACACCAGTACTGGGTACGTGAAAGACATGCACATCAGAGACCATAACTTCATGGTTCCCAGCCTTCATCACACCAATAAATGTGTAAAATGCACCCTTCTTCATGTACCTCCCTACACATCTTCCATTGATGTGTAACTGAAGTATACTAACTTTGTCACAGTGAGCTGTCACACAGCTTATTGGCCATACCTAGGTATTCCTTCTGTGGAATATACATGACTGTCTGATGGTGCGAAGCACAATCAAGTTGTTACACCAGATGCATGTGTGCTACATGTTCTGCTTATGCGCACACTACATGCTGGCAATACAGGTATAGAAGTGTCCCCTCAACACCTCTTGCAGATATTATAGTGCCAGGACAGTGTGCATGGTTATTCTCATAGAGTGTGGCTGTATCATAAAAGTAGCTCAAGTGTGTTTACAGGCTCATCTCCTATCACTTCACATCATATATGTTATGTCAGAGGCGAGGGATTACAGGTGGTATTATTTTTGATATTGTCCATGATTGTGGTTGATTCTTGTAATGTTTTCCATGATACTTTACCTGGGGCCAGCTTGCTGGATACATTTGCTGAGAGTACACTCACCTTCAGGTATATCAGTTTGCACAGCTTCACAATATGTACCCTATCCCAATTGTATGCCAGATGCCTGATAGAGGTCCTCTGCATTACTCATGTAAGGATGCTTATTTCAAACAGACATCCTCCCCATTGTTATGTCACCTTGTGTGACAGTCACAGACAACACATTTTCACTGTACAGTCTGTACTGTACAATATAGATATGTGGTTGGCGCTGCTGCTACAACCATTGTACATTGACATGCCCTTCTCTGCTGTACATGAGGGAGTTTCACCTGTCCTCTTTCCGTGTGTTCATTTCTGCAATTCATCTGTGTGTCCCTATTCAATACATGCACTTCCCCTGAGTGATCATTTTACATGGCAATTAATGTTCTGTTACAGAACAACACAGCTTCAGTGCAGAATGCCATGAATGGGATATCACAATACTCTACACTGTAGGTACACTGTGCTGTATTGTGTATGGGCCATATACTTCACATTCAGACCCCTCAATTATTCAGATATTCCCAAATATGTGGCTTTCTGCCATACCACTGGGATGATCTCTGTACTGATGTGACTCAGTATTACATACATTTGAGTGTATACCTCTCAACTGTACAGATTTGTGCAGAATGTCCAGTTTTTATTTATTTATTTATTTATTTTATTTATTTTACATTTGTTAACTGGGATGGTCCGACTGGATGTATGTCCATTTTCAGTGAAGGCCCAGGGAGAAAAGCTCCAAGGTACATGTATACATTACAATTTTAGAACTTTTAATGAATAGCAATTACACACAGGTTACAGACAAAAGCAATACGAGTATAAATGTATATACAGGTAGTAACAGCATAGTACCTTCAGGATTAAAAATACATTGAGTAGCAGTTTATACAGTTTACCCTTCTTGATATGGAGATGGGTGGCCGAAGAAAGGACATTTGTAGAGGAGAGGCACACGAAATGGACAGGGCACTAGTCAGGGTTAGTACATGGACATATCCAGTGCGATTTGAGGTAATTCTTAAGTTTGTTTTTGAATACGGTTAGTGAAGGCTCTAGAGTCAGGTCAGCTGGTAGTGAGTTCCATGTCTTTCCAACAGAGTTGGCAAAGAGTGAGTCTCCAGCAGAGTGGTTGGATTTGACTGTTAGAACTAGGAGTTTGATAGATGAGTGGAGTGGACGATTGTTATTGCAGGGGCAGATCATGTTTTTTAGAGGAGGGGTATTTTCTGGCTGGTAGAGGACTTTATGGGCTATTATGAGCTGGTTGAGCTATAAAAGGTGAGGTAGTTCCAGCCAGCCTAGGAGATTTAGGTTATGACAGTGGTGGGTTGAGTAGGGTGTGCCAGTAACAAATCTGGCAATATGGTTGTAACATGATGATAATTTATTAAGATCAGTTTTGTTCAGGTTGAAGAAAAGATTAGAGGCATAAAGAAGGGTAGATAGTAGATGGGATCGGGCAATTGCAGTTCATGCTGGTGGAGTGAGAAATGATTTGATCCTATAGAGAGAGACAAGTTTTTTATCGATAGTTTTTATAGTTTGATTGATGTGCACATCAAACCTGAGGTAATCAATTGTGACACCCAAAAGTTTAGTTTGGGTTTCTGTGGAGATGATGCTCCCATTACTAGCTGTTATGTTGAAGAGTGGTGGGGTGGTCCTACATGTTGGGGAGAAGTGAAGTAGCTTAGTTTTGTTGGGGTTTATGATTAGACGTTGGTTTGATAGCCATTCTTCCACCAGGTTGAAGGTGTTTTGGGTTAATGTGGAAAGACTTGCTGGGGAGGTGGCAGAACAAATCAAGGTGGAGTCGTCTGCATACTGAATGCAGGTAGCCTCTCAGATTACTGTGTGAAGATCATTTATAAAGATGGAGAAGAGAAGGGGATCTAGTATTGAGCCCTGGGAGACTCCTAGCCTGATGGGGAGGCAGGAAGATAGTTTATCCTGCCACAGGACTGCCTGTTGCCTGCCTTGTAGGTAAGAATCAAACCATTGGAACGCCTGATTGTTTAAGGTGAAGGCCTTCAAGGTGTTCATTAATATTTTGTGATTAGCCATGTCAAAGGCCTTGGAAAGGTCTAGAAAGAGTGCAGTGGTTAGTTTGTTATTGGTATAGTTGTGGTTTATAACATTAGTGAAAGAGAGGAGGGCTGATGTAGTTGTGATTTGGCCTAAAGCCATGTTGAGAATTGGACAGTAGTTAGTTCTGTATGAGATAGTTCATGAGCTGTGTATGTACAAACTTCTCCATAATTTTAGCCAGTGGTGACAAAATAGCTATGGGCCAAAAGTTTGACAGTTCGGTAGAACTGCACCCCTTATGAAGAGGTGTGACATGCGAGATTTTGAGGATGGAAACTTCTGATATGGTTTGGTTGATTAAGATTGAGACAGGGTATGCAATTGCATCTGCAGCCTTTTGTAAGTTGTCTGCAGGGAGGTGGTCAGCAGCCATATTTGTGATCTTTTCCTCATTGCAGGTTTGTTTTTTGGCAAATCATTGGCATGTCATTGTAGAGTGGAGTCAAAAACTGATGACTAATATACAGTACCTTATGTGTTTAGAGTTTTAGAACTTTACAAGGAAAGATAAGAATAAATTCCCTCTCTCCCCAACCTTAGAACAAGTCAAACTAAACAAACAGTATAGGGTACAGTATTAGTCAGGCCATTCTTTAATAGTAACTCTCAAGCAACCAGAAACTACAGTCATCCGGCATCTACCATGGGTACCGGTTAACAGAATTTACTGTATATTTTATATTATATATATATATATCTATATATATATATATATATATATATATATATATATATATATATATATAATATATGGTGAATACAAAGAACCAATCATTAATGTTGTAGACATTAAAGTTGAACCATTAAGTCCATGGTAAATCAGGATTCTTATTACAAAGGAATAGGTAGTGCCATACTGCTTGAATTTACGACCATACTCAGTGAATGAATTGTTTCTAAGCTCATTGGTGTTTTTTTTCCCTTTTATGATCCATGATTGTTTTTCATGTTTGCTAAAGGACTGGTAGATTTATTAGGGGTTTCCTACTCATTGGCTATTGAAAATATTGAGGACTGGGTTTATTAGCTATTCCTTTTTTAATGAGAATCATAATTTATCGTGGGCTTAATGATTTACCTTTAATGTTTACAAAGCAACATATACATTTTTAAAATTGCATTTCTGTAAGTGTTTACAAAACATCACACTGTTTGTTTCTATGGTCCCACTTAGTGAAGGATATGTTTTCAAGCTCAGTGACTTTTTTTTTTCTTTCACGATTTGTGATTGTCTTTTATATTAGCCTAAGGACTGATAGAGTTATCAGTCACTGGCTATTGACACGTACTGTGCTTGTCAATGAGTTGGATAAATCATACTCTACACTGGAAAACTAAGCTGGAAAAATTGTTTCAATGTTATGATCTAGTGTAGACTGAACATTTTTATTGGTATTTGTAGTATATTTTAAATGTGAGTTCCTTAATAGTAAAATACCTTTTAGGGTGTGTATATATAATTGCACTGTACTATTTTATTTTTATGTCCAAGGAACAACTTTGCTAAATGTCTGTTGTGACTGGCTTCATTCAGAACCCTTGTTTTATTCCCATATTTCCTATTTGACTAGGATTGGTAGTTTTAGCAAGGTCTCACTCTGATTCTGTTTCTTATTGGTCAGTGACATTTTCAACATATTTGAATGGTTTCAATTTGTGTAATTTCCTACAACTAATGAACAACACTTCATTAAATATATTGGTGGGTTTATCCCACTTAATGATTGGTTCTTTGAATTTACCATATATTTTGGACTGGTAGATTTATTTGTGGTGTGTTTTGAATTAGCATTTTATTGGTTAATGGTGTTTACTGTATTATTCAATGTTTCTGATGATGTCTGTAATGATGAAAGAGCTTTGCCATGGTTTTAAATTTAACATTAAAATATTCTTTATTTTGAGTGTCAGGTTATCTGGCCATTTTTCTTATTACTTGTGCTGCTATTTACATACCAGTTCCAGTGTTTCACTTGTTTTTTTTTTTTTTTTTTTTTTTTATTTTTTTATTTATTATAACTTTCTAAGTTTGGAAGTGCAATATTAAACATCTGTCCCTATCTTTGGGCCTTTGTCCCCCATTATGTATGCCTTTGTCTCATATCTTGCTCAGAAAGGATGGTAGGTAAGTTTTGAGTTTCATTCTACCAAATGTCTTTGTGACATGTATGGGAAATATGTCCATATTACTGATTAAATGTCTCTGCATTATGCTGACCTTTGTAGAGATATGTTACACTAACAGATTCATAGCTATCTGTGAAACCATGGTGGCCATTTTGATATTCTGTGCAAGTCCGAGGACCGCAGGTGCTCTCTTTTACACAGAACTGATATCCATGTTGGCTCACATGGTTTCCTGGCCAGCCACAAAACCTAGCTTAGGCATGCCGTGCACATTTAATATGCATTGTGCGCTACTGCATGCCACTCACCATTGTGATAACATGTAAACAACGTGTAGGCTCTGTACAAAGCCTGCACAGAGTTTATTGAGTCCTCTCTGCTTGTTACCAAGCCTCACATGTTTTGGGGAGTGAGAAAAATGTGGAAAAGTGGTGATAAGGCAGACTGTTGTTTGTGTTAAGAGTCAGCCTAGTGAGGAGCAAGATAGTAGAAAGGTGTTCTTGTGAAGGTATTTTAGTTAATGTTTAAAAGTGAAAAGACCTGTTTAACAAAACAAATTGGACAGAGCAAAGGATCATAAATGAGAACCTAGAAAGATGAAAAGTATCATCAAATGTTTTGGGTAAAAGTTTAGAAAGAGTAAGTTTCAGTGAGGACTAAAAAGGTTATCTGAGCTACATTAGCTAGAAACTTAAATATCAAATGGGAGCACTTTTAATTGGTGGGACTTATGTTTAGAGTATGTATGATTTTGTGTGCATATGTGTGTGTTTTGTGTTGTGTGTGTGTGTGTGTGTGTGTGTGTGTGTGTGTGTGTGTGTGTGTGTGTGTGTGTGTGTGTGTGTGTATGCACTTGCTTGCATACATGAGGAGTGTAACCATTTTTCTTACTTTGCAGTTGGCAGAGTAAGACCAAGCCAAAGCTCTTCTACTTACAAAGGTGTGGAACAAATAAAATAAATATACACACACACACATAGATATATATATATATATATATATATATATATATATATATATATATATATATATATATATATACATACACACATACACACACATACACACACACACACACACACACACACACACACACACACACACACACACACACACACACACACACATATATGGGTCCCCTTCATAAACCCCAAATCTCACTTACCGAATTTCATAACATTGAGCCGTGAAAACTGAAACCCCAAAAGACAGACTGCTTGGAACACCGACATTTCACTAAATGTAAGTAACCACTTAGCCATCATGTTGACCTTTACACCTTACCTCCACGGCAGTGTGATCTCGGAGTTGGTATATGTAGTTAGGGGTGTGTGAAGGGTGCAGCCCCCCCACATTGGGGGGTGTGGAGGGCAAAGCCCCCCATTTGGGTGTGTTTTCTTTGCTTCCATTTTGGTTTGTTTGTCAGGCTGGACAAAAGGTTGCCTACATTTAGTTAAATGTCGGTGTTCCAAGCGGTCAGTCTTTTGGAGTTTTGGTTTTCTCTCCTCAGTGTTATGAAAGTCGGGTAAATGAGATGTTGGCTTTATGAAGGGGACCCATATATATATATATATCTATATATAGAGAGAGAGCTCTGAAGTTAGAACAAATAACTTTATCAGAATTTTTAATAGGAAATCTTGATCTGAGGTACATGAAGTAGTACCTTAATATCTGCATACCTGAGTGTCCTTAAAACTTGCACAATTTATGTTCAATATATTGAATGGCCTTGTATCTTGTTTATGGATATGATGACCCAGACACATAAGTTTTATAAATATTATTGTTTTAAAACAGGAACAAAAGATGCAGAATTTCTTTAGTGTGCACTTTTAGATATGCCGCTTTAATGAATGTAACATTATCCCTCCATTTAAGCACAGCATAGATTATTTAGATTATACCCTAATTCTGTACTAAAAAATACTAAAATAATATAAAAACATATAGGTTTGATTTACTATTCTTCTTAAGAGTTTCTACATTAACAGGGGCAATACCGTCATTAATTAATACTGGTTTGTGAAGCTTTGTAATAACTGCACAACGAACCCATTAAATTTTAATATGCAGAATGCAGCAGCTGCTGGAAACATACACTACTGTCCCTTTCATTATTGTGAGGCTGCTGGTTACTTTGTAACTGTTAACCCCATGGATATTAGGCACTCATTTGTATGCTATCCCTCATGCACCTGCCAAATGAAAGAAGTCTGTTAGCTGGCACACAAAATAACGCTAGCTTAAGTGCATAGCAGTAGAAATATGAAAGAGGACCGTAACACTTAGCAGATTAAAACATTATACACTATGAAATTCATAAAATGGCTGCACATATTTTTATAAACTAATTAAATGGATGTAACACAAAGTCACATGCTCCGTGTGTTTTTACATCTACATTTTACTTTTCCTTAGGAGCAAACTAAATAGGATTTACATTGCCAGCAGCTGTACAACATAAGCATGCTGGAATGCATGGAATTTGTTTATGAAACAAAAAAAATCACTTTTCATTATCCTTTCTTCATAAAAGATTTAATAAACCTTCTTAAAGGTGTCATTGCATCCCATCCATATGTGAGCACTAACTATCCATAGGCTATTAAGACTAAGCATCTGTATCCTTGATTTCAGAACGTCAGGATTTCCTTTTCCAATTGTTTAGCTCATATCATATAACATTGTAATTAATATTGTTAGCAGATCATGTACTGACAATGCTGATTTTCTATAGCTGCATATTGAGGGCAGTCAACATGCTGTGAAGTCATGGAATGACACACCATGACTTTTCACAGACTGACATTTTACATTTCTAATTACTTTACTAGCTATAAGGAAGGAAGCCTATGTAGGTTAAGCAGTATTTATACACCGGCATTCTGTTTCTCTAAACTGGGCTGTGCTTGTGTTATCCCTCTGTCTTCTTAAAATTATTCTAATCCAGATTTATTAGAAAGGTTTGATTAGGTTAAGGCATACAAAATTATATTCTGGTGTGCGTATCAGATGGATGAGTAATGCATATGTGCACTAAAATGGGACAAGTAGGAAAAAAGTATAACTTTTCCTAATAAAAATGTGCTTTTTATAACCATACTTGAATTATTTTTTGCTTTAGGACACCATACAAATTGGATACTGAGACAAAAACATTTCCAAAGCATATTATTTGTACATGGGCTTGCAAATCATAACTAGTATTTCTGTACTGCATGAATGTGAGTCATGGTATGCACTGTTTGCTCAATGGTATATGCACATTTATCTACCTAGCTGTCTGTCTGTCATTCTGTGTATCTATCCATATAGGCTCCCTATTAAAATGTTGGCACTCGAAATGCCAGATGCTGAAAAGCTGAAAAATAAAAGACAGAAGACAGGGGAGAAAAGTGAATATTGAAAATTACTCTTTCTCTTTCAACTTCCATGTATGAGGTAAGTCCCACACTACCCGCAAACTTATATATACCAACTCTGAAATTGCATACCTCTGGGAAAAGGGAATATTTCAAGAAACAGCATCTCAGACTTAGTATATGTAAATCCATTTTTGGCCATTTAGTCTCCGTATTTCAGAACTCACTCTAAGGGGTCCCGGCATTAGAAATGGTTACCATCTGTCTATCCATCTGTCTCTCTAGCTATATCTCTATCTATCAATTTATGTATATTTGTTAACTGAGTAGGACAAGCAATCCAAATGAGACCCATTTCTGCTGCTAGCTGGGCATTTGACAAAAAGAGTAAAATAAGTGATAATATAGTACTCTCAGTCTTAACAAACAAATAATCTACAGTACATGAAAAAGTCCAAGAGAAATAGAAGTACAAATATAGCCCTGTCTTCAACCCAAGCAGCTTGGGTTTTGTTAGTCATCTGTCTAACTGATGAATCAGCTAGGAAGTACATGGTGGACCGTCATTTTTACCACATGACCTCTTCTAGAGTAGGGTTTGAGCTTACAGCTGAGGGCAAGCATTGAATAGTGGAGATTCCATTATTCTTGTCCACAGCCATGTATGTCTACAATGCACATTGGGTATGGCAGTATGTCTGCAATGCACATTAGGTGTGGCATTTAAACTATCCATATACAGCTGTCAAAATAATACTGTACCTGGACCCCCTAATCCTCTTTCCAAGCATTCCCTCCAACTGCTTATACTAGGCATTTCCACATTCCTGGTACCCACTCTGAAGGGACAAGTTTAACAGGTCTTTGGGAATTTAGCAAACCAGGAAAATGATGCAGAAAACAACAGTTCAGCACCGGTACCACTCCACAGATATTTATTAAGCGCACAGATAAATAAGGAGGTGCTCTAGGATATAACTGGTGGAAGACAGCTGTGGTAGGAAACAACATTTTGTTAAAAATAAAAGCAACATACAGTTCAGTAAACAAATTATAATACACTGGAGTATAATATAGTTATTAAATACCTAGGTGAAGATATTATTTACGGATGCAGAAACAAAAGAGTAATGCATAGATAATGTAATGTTCAGAGCCGCAGTTAAAAATCTACATTGCGGGAATATAAAGATTCAGGCATTCACAGTGTGAGTGTACATTAATATAGGTAAAAGAACAGCCAAATTAAATATGTTACTGGTGCAAGCATGCTATACATATATACATAGAAATATATATATTTACACACACACACACACACACACACACACACACACACACACAGATCTATATCAAAGTGAAAGTCGAAGTAAGCTTTATTGTCATTCAGACTCCACAACAAGTGCAAATGAACTAAATTTCATAACTCCAGGATCTAAGTGCAAACTTCTGACATATACAACAATTCGCATTACTACATTTAGACATTCCTACTACATAATATTAACTGTTTTACATATCAGCAGATATTTACCAAACTAAAGAGACAGTATTTAGTGCACATAATTCCACAACTACTTCTTATTGCACAGGACTCTGTTGGCACTAGTTTAAGGAAGCACGACATTTATTGCACAAAAATTTCACAGTTGTTACTTACTGCACAGGATTCTGTTTTAGCATCAGAGGATATTGCACAGAAATAAGATCTTACTCTGTTAGATTAATTGCACAGTGTATTTAAGACCTTTTAAGATTATTGCGCACAAATATGCTTCTCACTTGTCATATTATATATATATATATATATATATATATATATATATATATATATATAGACATATATGGTTTACTATCAAAATTTTGAACTGTACTCTGTCGTCGAACACGGAAGTTCGAAAATGGTAATATCGATGTCAAAGAAACAATCTAGGAACGTGTTTTAACATGGGTCGAGGTAGGGGAAATGTTTGTCGTTCGGAATAATACTGAACACCTACCTCGACCCATGTTAAAACCCGCACCTAGATTGTTTTTTTGACATCGATATTACTGTTTTCGAACTTCCGTGTTCGACGATAGTACAGTCGACGGAGTACGGTTTGAAATTTTGATAGTAAACCATATATATATATATATATATATATATATATATATATATATATATATATATATATATGTGTGTGTGTGTGTGTGTGTGTGTGTGTGTGTGTATATATATATATATATATATATATATATATATATATATATATATATATATATAGATACATTTATGTATATATGTGTGCATGTGTTTGTGTGGTACAAGTAGTTATATCTTGAGAATGAGTGGAAATATATAAAACTATAATATAAGTAAAGTAAACTGATGTTCTGCAGATAAGTTACCACTCCACAGATATTTATTAAGTGCACAGATAAATAAGGAGGTGCTCTAGGACATAACTGGAAAAATATTGAAGTTATACAAAACTGAGCAAGATTTGAAACTTAATTATATACACACCTGTAGAAACATAAACAAAATAGTGATACTGCTCAATCCTCACTTGGGAATTATTGATAAACTCTCCAAACTAGGCATCGACCCCCATATCACTAGGTGGGTTGCAAACTGACTCAAAGATAAAACACACATTGTGAAAGTAGTGGACTCCAAGTCAGACTGTCGACTAGTCATGAGTGGAATCCCACAGGGATAGGTCCTGGGACCTCTCTTGTTTGGCATCTATTTCTCAGAAGTCCAGGCCAAAACAAAGGGACTCTGGCTGACCAAGTTCGCAGACATCTGCAAGCTGGGAACCATTATTAACTTCCCAAGTGATGCAGACATCCTACAGAAAGGCCTCAGTGAGACCAATGACTGGTGTTGAAACCATGGCCTTAAGCATGACACCATAAAAGGTGTCATCATTCCCCTTGGTAAAAACTCAGTTCCCACTAATTACCACATCGATGGGAGCCCACTGAGCACTGAAGGCATTATAAGAGATCTGGGGATGCAGGTTGACAGAAACCTCTTCTTTGACCACCACATTGCCACTGTGGTTAGAAAGTTCTTCTATGTGGCACATCTCATTACCAAGGGTTTTGCATCCAGGAAGAAAGAGGTCATCGTCTCTCTCTACTCTTCCCTCATTAGACAAGTCATCAAGTATAATTCCCCATTTGGCATGTACCTCACTAGACACATGCAACAGCTGGAGAGGGCACAGAAGTACCTCATGAAGAGGATCATAGGCAGTAAACAAATGTAATACATGGACAGACTCAAAAGACTCTAGCTATTCTCTGTCTCATATTGCCTACTTAGAGGTGATCTCTGCTTGACTTACAAAGCCATGTCTGACCCAGCTCAGTTAGAAATTCTACATGTAAAGAATCCCCAATCCCCTGACAAGAAAAGCTCCAGAGACCTCAACCTCATTACCACAATCATGACTCAGTCATTGTACAAATATGACTCAGTCATTGTCCATGCTAGTGTGAATGACCTGAGACATACCTCCCTGGACTACATGAAAAGAGACATACAGGAGCTCTCTGAGCATGTGGCCCAGGCCGGTATGACCCTGACCTTGAGTAGCATCTTACCCTCACCAAGAATGATGCCACAATATGAAGACAAGATGATCAATTTCAACAATTGGCTTAAGTATTGGTGTCATTCAAAGGGGATCCAATGCCTGTCAGCCTGGGATGACATGCTCGACAGGCCATGATGCTTCGCTAGGGACGGCTTGCACATGTCACCCCTGGGCTTTTGGATATTGGCAAAGGCTCTTGCTACCCCATAGTGCCTTTTTAGGCAAGGCTCAAAAGACAAACCCACCTCCATAGGTATCACAAGGGATAAGAAACTAAGAGTAATGCTACTCAACGCCAGAAGTCTAAACCTCAAGATGCACGCACTCGAAACTCTCCTTAGCATGGGGAACATCGATATCTGTGCAGTAACAGAAACCTGGTTCAAGGCTCCCAAGAGCACCCCAGCACTACCAGGTTATACCTCATACCATGCTTTTCGGCCCCAAAACTTGGATCGACCCACAAAAGGAGGGGGAGTATCAATATTCGTCAAAGATACCCACACCTCCAGGTTGGTGGCACAGCACGAAGCATCAGAGACTATCCATGTGCAACTAACAGTGGGTAAAACTGCCTTCCAGTTTATAGCCTGCTACAGACCACCTTCCCTAACCCAGGAACCCCACTCGGCCTTCCTGAGAACACTGGAAAATATGAAGGTCTCTCCAAACACCATTATATTGGGCAACTTCAACTACCCAAACATAGACTGGGAGCATTACTCTAGCTCCAACACCCTAGCCCAAAGGTTCCTAGAATTTATAAACTCAAATGCTATGGAACAACTTGTTACCACTCCCACAAGAGGGGAAAACATACTGGACCTGATCATCACCAACGTGGGGACTCTATGCTCCAGACCAGAAGTGTATCCCTCACTGGTAAGATCAGACCATAAACTAATCTCACTGGATATTCACATCCCGACACCACCCCCTGCCCAGAAAACCACATTGAAAAACTTCTCTAAAGCAAATTTCACACTCCTCAAAACCGAGGTGGAATCCTTCAAAGCCCCCGGGCCTGTGGAAAATACGGCCCAGACCGCAGAATCCTTTATAAACGCATTCTATGAACACCTTCAGGAATGCATGGGTCATACGATCCCAAATAAAACCAAGACCCAATCCTCCAAAGGCAGACATCCTGTCTGGTGGACCCCAGCCATAAACAAACTATACAATAGAAGGAGGAAGCTACTAAATGATAGAGCAAAATTCCAAAAAGGGAAGGCATCTCTGATCAGTATTAGCAAAAATCTACGGGCACTCATAAAATCGTCTCAGGCCAGCTTCGAGAGAAAAATTGCACAGGACACTAAGAATAATCACAAGGCTTTCTTTAGTTATGTTAGGAACCTGGGTGGGAATTCCCAGATATGCTCAGAATTAGTCCAAAATGACAAAAAATACACCGAACCCACAGACATTGCCAACATCCTAGCTGACAGGTTCAGCGCAAACTTCTCCCCCCCCACTCCCCACCAAAAGGGCAAATATCTATCCCAGCAGAGTGCTGCCACCCTGACATCTCAGATGCTCAGGTAAGAGCCGCCCTCTCCAAAGCAAAAAACGCAGCATCAATGGGACCAGACGGTGTCCCGGGCTGCATCCTACATGAACTCCAAGAAGAGCTAAACCCAAACATAAAACTACTGTTCAATCTCAGCCTTACTACAGGATATGTACCCAAAGAGTGGCATACAGCAACTGTGGTCCCTCTCCACAAAGGTGGTGCCTCAACGGATCCTGGAAACTATCGCCCCATAAGCCTGACTAGCTTGGTCTGCAAAGCTATGGAAAGGATCATCATGGACCTCATAAATAAAGATATTGGGGACCTACAGACACTGGATCCTACCCAGTTCGGCTTTGTTAAGGGCAGATCCTGCCTCTTAAACCTGGTTGATTTCTTTGAAACAGTCACCAAGACCATTGACGAGGGGAAGGTGGTCCACACAGCCTACCTGGACCTCGCAAAAGCCTTCGATACAATACCCCACTGGCATTATAGATAAGCTCACCAGCTTAAATATAAACCCCTATGTCACTAGATGGGTTGCAAACTGGCTCAAGGACAGAACCCACATGGTTAGAATTGCTGGAGCCATGTCAGACTCCAAACCAGTTACAAGTGGCGTCCCACAAGGCTCAGTCCTGGGACCTCTCTTGTTCGGGTATATATTTCTCGGAGGTACAGGCCAACACTAAAGGACTGTGGCTGACCAAGTTCGCAGATGACTGCAAACTGGGCACCATAATCGACTCTCCAGCCGACACAAGCATCCTCCAAAAGGGCCTCATAGAAACAGACAACTGGTGCCAGAGCCATGGCCTCAAGCTAAACGCCAAAAGTGTATAGTCATCCCTTTGGCAAAAACAAAGTGCCCACAAATTACCATATAGGTGGTAATCCATTAAGTACAGAAGAAGTAATTAGGGACCTGGGGACCCAAGTTGATAGCAATCTCTCATTTGACAACCACGTGGCCAAAGTGGTTAGAAAAACATTTTATATAGCCCACCTAATCATGAAGGGATTCACATCTAGATCAGGGGAGGTCATCATGCCTCTTTACTCATCCCTCATCAGGCCCATAGTTGAGTACAATGCCCCTTTTGGGATGTACCTTACCAGACACCTGCAGCAACTGGAAAGACCCCAAAAGTACCTCACCAAGAGGATCAAAGGGCTCAAACAGATGCCATATGCTGCCCGGTTAAAGAAACTCCAGCTCTACTCAGTGGCATACCGCCTGTTCAGAGGCGATCTGTGCCTGACGTATAAAGCCATGTCCAACCCGGAATTAATGGACATGCTGCACCTCAGAAAATCCAAATCCCATCGAGCTACACGCTCGAGAGACTTGAACCTCAGCAATGAAATAAATAGGACATGCTGGAGGGACAGATTCATAACCCAGAGGCTCCCTTCACTCTGGAATAAAATCCCAGTCCAGGATAGGCAGAGTCCCTCATTGACTCTCTTCAAGAGGAATCTTGATGAGCGGATGGGAGATCATAGGTTTACCCCGGGTATCACTTCTGTGTCACTGTTAGACAGAGGCACAGTATACTAACCTCAAAAAAGGGCATAGCAAAATTAATTTAAAATGGGTGGCGAAAGCCAAACACATTCTGGCTAGGCTTATAAATGCCCTAGGGCAGATAGCCTAGTATGAACCTATGAACCTATGAACCTATGAGACAGGATCCTCACCCAGAGACTGCCCATGGTCTGGAATAGACTTCCCATACATGACAAGCAGAGTACCTCACTGACCCTCTTTAAGAGTAATCTTGATGAGTGGATTGGTAATAGAAAGTTCACCCTGGGGATCACTCCAGTGGCTCTAATTGATAGAGGCAGTGGGAACTAACATCGGGCAGCATGATGCCAGGGCACTTGTATGGGCAAGGCTTGTAAAGGCTCCAAGGCCATTAGCCTAGTACACACCTATGAATCTTTAAGAATTCATGATTCACTGATTTATGGAAACACAATGAGGACGTATGAAAGACAGGATTAGAATGCAGCATCCACCACATAATAATATGACATTCTATGGTAATATAATGAAGGGATGTAACCTGGTTATAGATGAGGGGATAGCTGTACACATGCGATACATTACATATCATACAATAAAGCATACCAGTGAAGTTAAGCATTCTTGAAAGGGTACTGGATAGGGAAATGAGAGAATTAAGTTCAATGATGTTAGAAGGGCTGTGGTTGATATCTATAGATAACTAAGTCTATCAAGTGACAAAAGGGGGGAGATTTAAAATGGCTTAGTTTGTCTGCCATTCATTGTTAGAAAGGAATTATGGACAACTTCAAAGAGCCTAGGTAGAAGAAAACTCTCTTTCCTCTCATATCCATGTTCTGGGTCTTGCATGTTTGATGATATCTGCATGACTGGACCATAATGAATAGATTCCTGTCCTGTTGTGTTGTTTGCAAGTGAGGGAATGGCAGACACCTTTAAAAGGAGTTTAACAGCAGCAGGCATAACAGAAAGTCAGTAAACAGTATGATGGATAGCCAGCATTCCTTTTGCATAGTGGTATTCCCTTTTGGGAAAAGGAGCAGAGCTGAATCAAGGACCAATGGAGCCCAAGTCAGGGTAATGGATTGGGAACTCGCCTTACACAGCCCCGCCTGCAGCTATTCCCAGTTACCATAAACGCTGTTTAAAACTCTCAGTGTGCATACTGTTTTCTGCTTTACTTCTACAATAATTACAGGTATATGGATTTAATTTAAAACTTTTATTTAAAATTTTATAGCACAAACCGTGATAGACATTTGCTTAACAAAGCAATACAGTCTCACGATGAAAACAGACTTTTTAAAACTTCTCTGCCCTTGAAACTCACATTCACTGAAACAGCATTGAAACCCAACTTCAAAGAAAATGCATCTGGCCAGTGGCAGATTAAGTTTACCTTTGGGCAGTTTTCAAATCATAGGTCCCTTGCACACATTTTTAGGACCATGCAAACATGCAACAGTTCTTTGATTCACCTTCCTGGTTGTAATAAATTATATCCCTTGTATAAGACAGCACCACTTGGTAGAGCATGTTTTAAATTTGTAGTTTTGAACATTTTTCCAGTAAACAATAAAACAAAACACATGAACCAATAATGAAAAAACTGCCCAGTTCAGAACATTTCAAGCATAAAAAGCAACTAAAATTTCTGTCATTACAATCAACCAGTATCAGTCAATATACACATTGTCTACACAAGTAAAAGTCATCTGAATAATTCCATGTTGAAGAGATCTGTAACTAATGAAGAAGTTGCCGCTAGCAAACAACTTTATATTTCAGTGTTTCATTTACAAATTCAGTGCCTGGTGCCCTTGAAGAATAAACTGCCCAGAATGGATGGCAAACTGAACATAGGCTCATAGTTACTGGGCATCTCATCCAAAGAAGGACATACTCAGGACTGCAGCACCCCCCCCCTTTAATTCAACACAGTATAAGTAATTCATCTGCATGGAGTTGAACCTACAGCCTTCTGCATCAAAAGCAAGCATGTCACCTGTTGTGCTTTTAACATTACTTTTCAATTGTATACCATAATAGTGATACCATTTACTAAACAAAACAGTTGCACAATGTAAACAGGCTTAGCATGAGCAGCAGCAAACCTCTATTCCCTTGAAGCTCACAATGCCTTGAAAATGCAATTGAGACACTATTCCCTGAAAAATGCACCTGAAACAGTTCCCTGAAAAATGCAGCTTGGTAGTTAGGGTAGAGAATTCAGCCTCTTGCTTCCTGTAACTAAGATATAGGGTATGAGTCTAAGCAAATTACTAACTACCTGCTATCCCTAACTAGAGCATTTCACTCTCACACTCCTCTCTTCTTCTTACACACACACACACACACACACACACACACACACACACACACACACACACACACACACACACAGCCCTGCCTCCCACTTAAACACACACACACACACACACACACACACACACACACACACACACACACACACACACACACACACACACACACACACACACACACAGACCTACCTATCACTTAAACAAAAGTACTCCCGCACACACAAAAACCTACCACTTAAACAAAAGCACACACACACACACACACACACACACACACACACACACACACACACACACACACACACACACACACACACACACACACACACACACACACACCTTCTTCTCTCTTGTCCGTTTGTGGTCGGCATTTTGAATGTCTTCTGGCATTCAAATTCCATGGGCGTGAAGATGTAAACAACAAGCTGCACAGAAACAAGTTGCACACACCTGTTGCATCTATGTGACCTGATGCAAAGGGCATTCTTCTTTAAGAAGAACACCCTTAAAAAAAGTTTTTTTTTTTTTTTTTTTAATTAAAGAAGTAAATCTCCTAGCCAGCAGGGGCCCTCTCCCATCCAGTGGACCCTCGATGACTGCCTTGGTCACCTAGTTCTGGATCCAGTTCTAAGCAGGAGCATGGACTTTTACACTCTTTTAGCAAGTGTTTGCAAAATGTCTGTACTAGAGGAGTAGATGGCTTCAAACAGGTTCAGACAATATTGTATTTGAGGCAGAAATATTAATCTAGTGACATGAACCTGAGTTTCAGTACTGAGAACATAGAGATCTTTCTTTATAATGGAAGTTCATAGGTAGGTACTAAGCTATCAGCCCCAGGGCCTATACAAACCTAGCCTTAACGATTCCCTGGCTATTGCTTCCCACAGATATTTACTTTCCTGGACACCTGTCTAGCAGGGCTACTGATGTGATCCCCGGGGTGAATTTCCTATCTCCCATCCAATTTTCAAGGTTCCTCTTGAAGAGGGCCATTGAGGCGCTCTGCCTGACATGTATAAGCAGCCTATTCCAGAGTATGGGGAGTCTCTGAGTCAGGAACCTATCCCTCCAGTATGTTCTATTCATCATGATGACAAGGTTAAGATCCCTGGAGCGTTTGGCTCAGAGGGATTGGGATTTCTTTAAGTGTAGCATGTCCAGCAATTCTGGGTTTGACATGGCCTTGTATGTTAGGCAAAGATCGCCTCTGATTAGGCGATATGTGACAGAGTATAGTTGGAGTTTCTTTAGACGGTCAGCATAAGGCATCTGCTTTAGGCCTGTGATTCTTTTTGTGAGGTATTTCTGCAGCCTTTCTAGTTGTTGCAGATGTGTTGTGAGGTACATACCAAATGGGGCATTGTATTCTATAATGGGTCTAATGAGGGATGAGTACAGAGAGACAATGACCTCCTTTTTGCTGGATGAAAAGCCCTTAGTGATGAGGTGTGCCACATAGAAGGATTTTCTGACTGCTGTGGGTATGTGGTCATCAAAGGTGAGACCACTGTCCACCTGTGTCCCTTGGTCTCTTATCACACTTTCAGTGTTTAGTGTATTGCCACCTATGTGGTAGTTCACAGGTATGTGATTTTTCCCAAAGGGGACAACTATACATTTTTTGGCATTTAGCTTGAGCCCATTGCTCTGGCACCAGGCATCTGTTTCGATAAGGCCCTTTTGTAGTATATCCACATCATTTGGAGATTCAATAATGGCTCCCAGCTTGCAGTCATCTGCAAACTTTGTAAGCCAGAGTCCCTTAGTGTTGGCCTGTACTTCAGAGAAGTAGATACCAAACAAGAGTGGCCCCAGAACAGAACCCTGCAGTGCACCACTTGTCACTTGTCTGGAGCTGGATTTGGAGTTGGCTAGTTTTACAGTGTATCTTCTGTCAGTAAGCCAGTTTGCAACCCATCAAGTGGTATAGGGATTAATGCCCATTTTAGTAAGTTTATCCATGATTCCAGAGTGGGGGAAAGTGTCAAAAGCATTGGCAAGGTCCAAGTAGGCTGTGTGAGCCACCTTACCCTCGTCCACGGCTCTAGAGACTGATTCGAAGAAGTCAATCAGGTTCAAGAGGCAAGATCGGCCCTTCACGAACCCAAGCTGGGTGGGGTCCAGTGTTTGAAGGTTGACAATGTCTTTGTTTATAAGTTCCATGATAATATGTTCCATGGCCTTGCAGATCAGGCTCGTCAGACTGATGGGATGGTAGTTCCCAGGATCCAAAGTGAATCCCCCCCTTGTGGAGTGGGATGACTGTAGCTGAGCGTTACTCTGTGGGCACGAAGCCTGAGGTAAGGTTATGATTAAACATGACACATAGGTGAGGTGCCAGTTCATTTTGTAGTTCATGCAGTACACAGCCCAGGATGTTGTCTGGTCCCATGGATGCTGTATTCTTTGTTTTGGAGAGTGAGTTTTTTACCTGAGTGCCCGTGATTACTGGAATTTGGCATTCTTTCGGTATTGAGATAGGCCCTTTTGGGGGTGAGAGGGGAGTGAAGTTGGCACTGAATCTATCTGCCAAGATATTGGCAATTTCCTTGGGATCAGTATATCTTGTGCCATTCTGCTGTCGCTCAGAGCAAATCTGAGTATTGCCATTTAGATTCTTGACATAGCTATAGAATGCCTTGTGGTTGTCTTTGGAATCTTTGTCAATTTTGTTGCTAGATATCGTTGTCTAGATATTTTATTAATAATGAAGTCTATGTATAATCTGAATGGCAGAGAGTAATTCAAGTAAATCTCAAAGTATTTAAAGATAGCCTGTTAAGAAAAGAAACATCAGGCTTCTTCTCACTTTTATGGATTGTAAACAATATATAGTTTATTTTGTTGCTATTATTGACAAATTGTTTCTGTGACATTCCATTAACATGGCTTTGCATTATATATGTTAGGTTGTATGCTAATACTAGATATATTTAAAATACACATTTAGTCCAGATTTCAAGGTGGTTAAGAAATTAATAAAACAGAATAAACAAAAAGTAGTCAAAACACTAATTTTAGCATATCCCAGGTGTATAGTATGTGGTTTGGAAGGGCTTTACTCAGTCAGACTTTGACAGACTTAGTATTCAAGTAATCCTTGGCCCATTTTTGTGACCCTATTAGAAAGAAAATAGGGCTTGTGCATAGCCTATGATCTCCAGCACTATCAGAAAGTGAAAGTGCTTGTTGCACTTAAAAAACTTTTGTTAGATTAGTCCGTCCCCATGATGAGGAGGAATAAAGATGTTAATGTACTCTGATGACCTGAGTTCAATTACTGGCATGGATGCAGGGGAGACTGTGTTCAATGGAGGAGGGGAGTCAGCATCTGACACTGGCACATCTATCTTAGGAGGACGAGAGGGCTGCCTATGTTTGTTGCAATAGCAGCATTAAAATCTGGATGAGTACAGTTCTGCCAGCAGTGTACTACTTGGTCAGGAGGTTGCGGAAAGGTACAGACACCTCCTGTAGACAGGAATTCCAGAGCTTGCAAGGCTGACACAAGGAACAAAGGGATTAGTAGAATAATGCTACACCAGCATCCTGCATTTCCTCACTGACCCAGCCATGGGTGAGCAAAAGGAAGGATAAGATGGGTCCTGTAGACCTGGTGAAGATGGAGATGACCTGATGGCAGCTGAGGGTCACCTATGGAGAGAGGGAGCAAAAAAAAAAAAAAAACAAAAAAAACTTTTGTTAGATCATCGAAAGCCATGGAACATTCTATAGTAGTTAATGAATCAGTTAATAACTAATTGACTAACCTTTTTTAAGCCTTAGGAAATACTAATAATGGTAGAAGTGGTATATGCAGAGGCTAGTGTGTCATGGAACAAATTGAGCAAGATGAGCAAGCTAGCAAGCTTCATATTAGGTTTTTCTTTCTGTGGTATGGTTAGTTGTATACAGGTGTTTTAGCTAGATTGTTTTTGCTTCATATGGATTGCTAGCACTGGATTCATACTGAAGCACAGGTGCATTTTCGCTTAATGTGGGATGTTCAATCACCAGGAAGCTCCAGGTATCAAATTGACTCATTAACACCTATATGGTGTAGAATGTCACACATCTAGCAGCCTGCACACATCCTTGTATTACACAGCATTTTCTGAAAAATCAACTTCAAAAGCATGAGATAAGCAAATGTAAATATTTTGTGAACAATAAAAGCTATTAAAACTGTACACAGCAATGCTATCAGTAAGAAGTGTTATTTATGGTAATAATATTCAGTGCATTCATAGTCTTTCCATAAGTACTGCAATATATTATTAATTCATAATACTCTTAAAAGCTTCACAATCTCAACCAAGCCATAAAAAAAAAATATTTAAAGCCACCGACTAAAAATAAAATACATTCTTTAATATGGGTGTTTTAACCCTTTCCTTTTCAACACAGTTTTATAATTCTCTGTATCATTGATGCCTGGAAAACTGTAAGCATTTAGCCTCACTTGCCAACTCTACTCTTTCCAGTCCAATTTTTCTTCTGCAGCATATCTCTCTTTATAATTTAAAATCTGATCAATGACTGAAAATTTAAAATACACATTACTAACAGTATTAATCTGAGACTGCAAAACATGTTTAGCCAAAGCATTGCTTAAATGTAATTTTTCAACCATATGCAGATGTTCATATACCCTTATATAAAAATCTTTTGTTGCCCTACCTATATAAAAGGCAGAGCAAATGTCACAAAGGACAATATACACCACAAATTTTGGTTTATAACTAAATTTGTTTAATAATTTATTTTCAAAATTTTTAGCTGTTAATCAACTTTTATCACCCTCTAACATATTCTTACAGTAGATGTAACTAAAACATGTAAACCTTCCTTTTAATGCCACCTTTAAACATTTGTTTTAAAGCCAGTCTTATGAAAGTGTTCCTTCATATTTTCCCCCCCCTTGGAGACAAAAACAGATTTTCTCCTATGATATTCAGTTCACTTTTACTATCTCTTTAATACTTTTCTCATCTACTGAATTTTCTAATAAACATGCTAAAGAAAATACTTTCATTTCTTTACTTTCTTTTCATTTCTGCCATTGTCCACTCTTTTTATTAACTTATAACTCAAATTTCTTTTGCTTTTAGCTTCACTCATTCATAGGTTCATAGGTTCATAGGTTCACACTAGGCTATCTGCCCTAGGGCATTTATAAGCCTAGCCAGAGTGTGTTTGGCTTTCACCACCCATTTTAAATTAATTTTGCTATGCCCTTTTTCGAGGTTAGTATACTGTGCCTCTGTCTACCAATGACACAGAAGTGATACCCGGGGTAAACCTATGATCTTCCATCCACTCATCAAGATTCCTCTTGAAGAGAGTCAATGAGGGACTCTGCCTAACCTGGACTGGGATTTTATTCCAGAGTGAAGGGAAACTCTGGGTTATGAATTGTCCCTCCAGCATGTCCTATTTATTTCAGTGCTGAGGTTCAAGTCTCTCGAGCACGTAGCTCGATGGGATTTGGATTTTCTGAGGTGCAGCATGTCCATTAATTCCAGGTTGGACATGGCTTTATATGTCAGGCACAGATTAACTCTGAGCAGGCGGTATGCCACTGAGTAGAGCTGGAGTTTCTTTAACCGGGCAGCATATGGCATCTGTTTGAGCCCTTTGATCCTCTTGGTGAGGTACTTTTGGGGTCTTTCCAGTTGCTGCAGGTGTCTGGTAAGGTACATCCCAAAAGGGGCATTGTACTCAATTATGGGCCTGATGAGGGATGAGTAAAGAGGCACGATGATCTCCTCTGATCTAGATATGAATCCCTTCATGATTAGGTGGGCTATATAAAATGTTTTTCTAACCACTTTGGCCACATGGTTGTCAAATGAGAGAATGCTATCAACTTGGGTCCCCAGGTCCCTAATTACATCTTCTGTACTTAATGGATTACCACCTATGTGGTAATTTGTGGGCACTTTGTTTTTGCCAAAGGGGATGACTATACACTTTTTGGCGTTTAGCTTGAGGCCATGGCTTTGGCACCAGTTGTCTGGTTTCTATGAGGCCCTTTTGGAGGATGCTTGTGTCGGCTGGAGAGTCGATTATGGCGCCCAGTTTGCAGTCATCTGCGAACTTGGTCAGGCACAGTCCTTCCATGTTGGCCTGTACCTCCAAAAAATATATACCGAACAAGAGAGGTCCCAGGACTGAGCCTTGTGGGATGCCACTTGTAACTGGTTTGGAGTCTGACATGGCTCCAGCAATTCTAACCATGTGGGTTCTGTCCTTGAGCCAGTTTGCAACCCATCTAGTGACATAGGGGTTTATATTTAAGCTGGTGAGCTTATCTATAATGCCCGAGTGGGGTATTGTATTAAAGGCTTTTGTGAGGTCCAGGTAGGCTGTGTGGACCACCTTCCCCTCATCAATGGCCTTGGTGACTGTTTCAAAGAAATCAACCAGGTTTAAGAGGCAGGATCTGCCCTTAACAAAGCTGAACTGGGTAGGATCCAGTGTCTGTACGTCCCTAATATCTTTATTTATGAGGTCCATGATGATCCTTTCCACAGCTTTGCAGACCAAGCTAGTCAGGCTTATGGGGCGATAGTTTCCAGGATCCGTTGAGGCACCACCTTTGTGGAGAGGGACCACTGTTGCTGTACGCCACTCTTTGGGTACATATCCTGTAGTAAGGCTGAGATTGAACAGCAGTTTTATGTTTGGGTTTAGCTCTTCTTGGAGTTCATGTAGGACACAGCCCAGGACATCGTCTGGTCCCATTGATGCTGTGTTTTTTGCTTTGGAGAGGGTGGCTCTTACCTGAGCATCTGAGATGTCAGGGGGGAAGCACTCTGCTGGGATAGATATTTGCCCTTTTGGTGGGGAGGGGGGGGCGGAGAAGTTTGCACTGAACCTGTCAGCTAGGATGTTGGCAATGTCTGTGGGTTTGGTGTATTTTTTGTCATTTTGGACTAATTCTGAGCATATCTGGGAATTCCCACCCAGGTTCCTAACATAACTAAAGAAAGCCTTGTGATTATCTTTAGTGTCCTGTGCAATTTTTCTCTCGAAGCTGGCCTTAGATGATTTTATTAGTGCCCGTAGTATTTTGCTAATACTGATCAGAGATGCCTTCCCTTATTGGGATTTTGCTCTATCATGTAGTAGCTTCCTCCTTCTATTGTATAGTTTGTTTATGGCTGGCATCCACCAGACAGGACGTCTGCCTTTGGAGGATTAGGTCTTGGTTTTATTTGGGATTGCATGATCCATGCATTCCTGAAGATGTTCATAGAATGCGTTTATAAAGGATTCTGCGGTCTGGGCCATATTTTCCACAGGCCCGGGGGCTTTGAAGGATTCCAACTCGGTTTTGAGAATTGTGAAATTTGCTTTAGAGAAGTTTTTCACTGTGGTTTTCTGGGCAGGGGGTGGGGTCGGGATGTGAATATCCACTGAGATTAGTTTATGGTCTGATCTTAATAGTGAGGGATACACTTCTCGTCTGGAGCATAGAGTCCCTATGTTGGTGATGATCAGGTCCAGTATGTTTTCCCCTCTTGTGGGAGTGGTAACAAGTTGTTCCATAGCATTTGAGTTTATAAATTCTGGGAACCTTTGGGCTAGGGTGTTGGAACTAGAGTAATGCTCCCAGTCTATGTTTGGGTAGTTGAAGTTGCCCAATATAATGGTGTTTGGAGAGACCTTCATATTTTCCAGGGTTCTCAGGAAGGCTGAGTGGGGTTCCTGGGTTTAGGAGGGTGGTCTGTAGCAGGCTATAAACTGGAAGGCAGTTTTACCCACTGTTAGTTGCACATGGATAGTCTCTGATGCTTCGTGCTGTGCCACCAACCTGGAGGTGTGGGTATCTTTGACGAATATTGATACTCGCCCTCCTTTTGTGGTTCGGTCCAAGTTTTGGGGTCGAAAAGCATGGTATGAGGTATAACCTGGTAGTGCTGGGGTGCTCTCGGGAGCTTTGAACCAGGTTTGTGTTACTGCACAGATATCGATGTTCTCCATGCTAAGGAGAGTTTTGAGTGCATGCATCTTGAGGTTTCGACTTCTGGCGTTGAGTAGCATTACTCTTAGTTTTTCATCCCTTGTGATACCTATGGAGGTGGGTTTGTCTTTTGAGCCTTGCCTAACAAAGGCACTATGGGGGTAGCAAGAGCCTTTGCCAATATCCGAAAGCCCAGGGGTGACAGGTGCAAGCCATCCCTAGCGAAGCATCGTGGCTTGTCGAGCATGTCATCCCAGGCTGACAGGCACTGGATCCCCTTTGAATGACACCAATACTTAAGCCAATTGTTGAAATTGATCATCTTGTCTTCATATTGTGGCATCATTCTTGGTGAGGGTAAGATGCTACTCAAGGTCAGGGTCATACCGGCCTGGGCTACATGCTCAGAGAGCTCCTCTATGTCTCTTTTTATGTAGTCCAGGGAGGTATGTCTCAGGTCATTCACACCAGCATGGACAATGACTGAGTCATATTTGTACATGCCTTGGAGTGACCTGAGTGCTTGTGTTATGTGGCGGATCCTAGAGCCCGACAGGCAGCTTACCGTGACCTTCTCCTTTTTCAGCCTGGTGAGCGGGACGTCAGTGTGCCTGACGATAGAGTCACCTATTACAAGTGTATCAGGTGTGTTGTTTAGCCTTAAGGGCTGTGACTGTTCAGCACACTGGCTTTGTGAGCTATGTGTTGCATGTGTTTTGTTTTGGGGTAGCAGTTGCTTGGGTGTCTGCTTTGGAGGTCTCTGCTGCTTAGGCAGATATTTATTTAGAGCCTCCAAGTATGTTTTTGTGTGTTTATATGTTTGATTTGCTGTCGTGGTAGGTCTATGTGAGACTGGAATTGTAGTGAGTGTGGTTTCCTTCTCCTCCTGACTGGTTACGCCAGTACTGAGTTGAGAGAGCTTAGCCTCCAGTTTGGCTATATAGTTGCATCTCTCACATGTGTTGGAATTTTTTGGGTGGAGGAGAGGGTTGTCTGTATACATGAGACAGTTGTAACATTGCCTCAAGATTCCCAGATTCACCAGCTGGACCAGAGAGGAGATTGACAACTGACCTTTGGACATGCAAGAATAGCATTGGGAATTCCTTTATAATTGAAAAAAAGGGCCAATAGGGAACAAGGTACTCAAGGGGAGTTTGTGAGGGTGTAGTGCTTTTAATTTTTTAGTGCTGACTTAGTGAGCAAGTGCCCGGTAACTTAAATGCAATGCGTTACAGGTAAGTTAAATGCAAAAACGACAAACAGTAACTTTCTTTCAAGTGAAACAAGGAAATAAGTACAGTAAGCAATGCAGATATCACTAGGGATCCACAGAAGCGCTGAAAAGCTGCATTTTAGGTGGAATTAGCATTTCAGGGAAATAACAAGCAAACAAACAACAAGCATACAAACAAAGCTAGATTCAGCAGGCCTTGATCTAGTCTATGCTACAGCAGACAAGGTGTACCAATTTCAGTAAGAAACAGTTCAAATATGCAGGCACTATAAGCCTTTAACCAGAAATTCCCAGCTCAGAAGGGCAGAGTCCAGCCTCTCCTCCCACAAGAGTGCAGACCACGAACCCTCTTAATGTAAAATAACTGGCCTGAAGCCCAAGTGCTTAAACCAGAACTAATACACTTTTAGAATAACAGACACTGAGCCCTCAATCAGCAGTTCCCAACTTAGAAGGATGTAAGCTACCTGTCCTGCCACCACAGTGCAGGCCACAAACCTTCCTAATGTAAAACAACTGGTCTGAAGCCCAAGTGCTTAATCCAAACGACTTAGAATGATAGCTACACTTTAATCAAGTTACTACCAAGCAGTAATAAATACAATTGAATACTTTAAAGAATGCCTGGATTAGTGCTCAAGTTATACAAACAAAGCTAGATTCAGCAGGCCTGGATCTAGTCTATGCTACAGCAAACAAGGTGTACCAATTTCAGTAAGAAGCAAGCAGTTCAAATATGCAGGCACTATAAGCCTTTAACCAGACATTCCCAGCTCAGAAGGGCAGAGTCCAGCCTCTCCTCCCACAAGAGTGCAGACCACGCACCCTCTTAATGTAAAATGACTGGCCTGAAGCCCAAGTGCTTAAACCAGAATTAATACATTTTTAGAATAACAGACACTGAGCCCTCAATCA
The DNA here is from genome assembly GCF_019279795.1 of Protopterus annectens. NCBI lineage: Eukaryota > Metazoa > Chordata > Ceratodontiformes > Protopteridae > Protopterus > Protopterus annectens. The sequence goes on from NC_056739.1 coordinate 1,516,986,939, forward strand.
GCAGTTCCCAACATAGAAGGATGTAAGCTACCTGTTCTGCCACTACAGTGCAGACCACAAACCTTCTTAATGTAAAACAACTGGTCTGAAGCCCAAGTGCTTAAACTAAAAGGGTTAGAATGAGTTACACCAAGCAGTAATAAATACAATTGAGTACTTTTAAGATGACGCAAAAGCAAAATAAAGTAGGAAGAAACACTAATACAGTAAAAGCAGATAAATTTATTTATTTATTTATTTATTTATTTTACATTTGTTGACCGGGCTTGTCTAACTGGATATATGTCCATTTTCAGTAGAGGCCCGGGGAGAAAAGCTCCAAGTTTTAATACATAGTAAAAAAATCAGTCTACATAAAAGTTAAGACAGTCAAATCAGTAAAATAGAAAAAATAAATAAATCAATACCTTTGAGTACTTGTTCAAAGGGTAAGTTTCCTGTCTTAAAGAGTAGCTGTGGAACTTTAGAAAACATTTATTGGGTTATTGGTTAGAGAAAGGGGGGAAGGAAAGTAGATAGGAGACAGAAGAGCAAGCTAGTCAGGGTTAATACAGGGGCAGAGCCATTTTTATTAAGGTACAATTTGAGATTCTTCTTGAAAATACGAAGAGAAGTCAGGGATGTGATATCAGCAGGTAATGTGTTCCAGTGTTTCCCAAATGAGTTGGAGAATAAGCCATCTCCTGCAGAGTTATTAGGTGTAGTAATGTTGATCAGAAGTTTGTTAGAGGAGCATAGATGTTTCAGGTTATAATAAGGGGTAATAAGGCTGGTGAGTATTGGAGGTTTGGTGGGTTGGTACAGGGTTTTGTGAGCTATTAGTAGTTGTTGAAGTTTAATCTGATTAGGAAGTTCGAGCCAGCCAAGTTGTCTTAGATTAATGCAGTGGTGGGTTCTAAAAGGAGATCCGGTAGCAAATCTAGCAATGTTGTTGTAGGATGTAACTAGTTTATTAAGGTTTTTTTTTTGACAGGTTGGTATAAATAGGACATGCATAGAGTAAAGTAGAGATTAGATGGGTCCTGGCTAGGGTAATTCTAGTAGCTGGGGTAAGAAATGGTTTAATTCTATATAGGGTTCCTATTTTTTTGTTTACACTTTTTATAGTAGAGTTAATGTGATTCTCAAAATTTAGTTTATTATCTATTGTAAATCCTAGAAGTTTTGTGGTGGTTTCAGGGGAAATACTAGTATTGTTGTTTGAAGTGACCGAGAAATGTAGGGAGATTTGGTTACGTGTTGGGGAGAAGAGTAGAAGTTTTGTTTTCTTAGGGTTGAGTAGGAGGCAGCGTTGGGAAAATCAATGTTCAACTGTGTTAAAGGCTTTTTGTGTAAGAGACTGAAGTTCAGCATAAGAGGTAGCTGTGCAGATAATAGTGGAGTCATCTGCATATTGTATACAGTTAGAAAAAGGGATAGCTGATTGGAGGTCATTGATAAAGATGGAAAAAAGAAGTGGACCTAAGATAGAGCCTTGAGGAACACCTAGGGAAATAGGAAGGTGGTCAGATATTGAGTTTTTCCAGACTACTGCTTGTTGACGGTTTTCGAGGTAAGATCTTAACCAAGTTAAGCTGTTAGGATCCAGTGATAGATAATTGAGAATGAGGAGGAGCATTTTGTGATTTACCATGTCAAAGGCTTTAGATAGGTCAATGAATAGTGCAGAAGAAAGATTGTTTAAGTTGCGGTTTGTGTTGATGGTGTTTGTGAAGGAGAGCAGAGCAGTGGTGGTACTGTGGGAAGGTCTGAAGCCATGTTGACAGCTAGCAAGTAGGTTGTTTTGGAGAAGATGATTTAGGAGTTGTTTATGGATACATTTTTCTAAGATTTTGGCAATAGGAGATAATAAAGCAATGAGATGATAGATAGATCAATAGAGTTTCCTCCTTTGTGTAGTGGGACGATGTGGGATATTTTCCAGATATCAGGGACAGTTCCTTCATTGATGGATCTATTTATCAAAATAGAGATAGGATAAGCTACAGCTTTGGCTCCTATTTGCAGAAACTCAGCAGGGAGTTTGTCTTCAGAGGGTGAGGAGGGTTTTAGTTTTTGAAGTTGTAAAGAAATATATGATGTAGGGATTGGATGGAAGTGAAATGAGGGTGGTGTATTAACAGAGAAGGCGTGTAGATTTGAGGTGTCAGGAGATAGGTGACTATCCAGGTTTTGTATAGTATTTGTGAAGTAGGAATTAAAGGAATTAGCTATTTGTTTCTACATTCATGAAAGGTTTGATGGTCAGCTTGTTTTTTTGGAAGTACGCCATTTTGCCCAGTTTTTGTTTCTGGTTATGATAAGTTGCCTAGTATTGTTGCTTATCCAGGGGGCGGGTTTGGTTTTGATTCTAATCTTGCGTATGGGTGCGTGCTGATCTAAAATAGATAAGAATGTGGAGATGAAGTATTGTACAGCATCATTGAGAGGTAGTGACTTTAGAGGAGTCCAGTTACAGTGGTGTAGTTGTGTGAAAAAGAGTTCCGAGCTAAATTTTTTTTTGAACGTAATGTACGGAAAGAGGTAGGAAAAGTGATGCTAGATTTTTTTCTTATAATATAAGTTAACATTGTGGTCGCTTAGATCATCTGGTAGGGTGCCTGAGGAGTAGGTTTGTTGGGGAGTATTAGTAAATATCCAGTCCAAAATGGAGTCTTTATTGTTGCTTTTGTTGGTTCTGGTCAGGCCTGAGATAAGTTGAGAGAAGCCATGGAGATTAATATGGGAAGTGGGGTTTGACTGGTTGCAATGATTCCAATCAATATTTAGGTCACCAAGTATTATTGTTTCTTGTGGGACAGTGGATGCAAGCCAGTTGAGAATGTTCTCGAGGGTGTTAATATTATTTCCTGGGGGGAGATATGTACAAATAAGATAGATGGCTTTACTTTTGTTTATTTGAAGTTTAAAGCATATAAGTTCGGCATTATTGTTTATGGGGAGGTTCAAGTTAATGGTGCTGATTTGTAGGAGAGTTTTGTAAAGAATAGCAATACCTCCTCCCTTTTTTGTTGTGCGGTCTAGTCTAATTATATTATAGCCTGGTGGGGTAATTTCACAGTCTTTAATAGCGGGTATTAGCCATGTTTCAGATAGGCATAGGATGTCAAATTGGTTGACATCAAGGAGTGCATGTAGTTGTGCAATCTTGTTGCAAATACTACATATATTCAGATGAGCTATGGTTAGAGAGTTGGTAGATCTGGTTGCAGGTATGTCATTGACAGGGTTGTCATTGTTTTCAGTAGTTAAGGTCTGGGTGTGATGTGGGCCAGGGTTTGGATTAATATCTCCATCTAAAAGTATGTTGTGCAGTGTATGATGTTTGGGTTTAGGGTTTAAGACAAAGTAGTAGGCAAGTTTTTTTGTTTTCAGGTTATAAAATTTTATATGAGTTAGTCTGTGATATTTAGCTGGGGAGTAATTGGAAGTGTATATGGGATTTTGGAATGTAACAGGAGATGGTGAGATAGGAGATGAGGTTTGAAAAGAGGGAAGTAAAGAGAAGGAGTGTATGGGTTGTTCATAGTAGGCTAGGAAATAGGATGTAATAAGAGGAGTTAAGAGTAAAAGGAGGAATAAAGATTGGTTTTGAGATGGATACAATGTTATTTTCATTGTTGGGATGTGAGGTAAGAGATAGAGAATGAAGAATGGTTGGTCAGATAGAGTTTGAGAAGTATAGTAAGTTGGAGTGAGTTAAAGGTGGATTATAGTGTTGTAATTGAAAGATGAGGTGAGATGAAGGGGAGGGGTGTTGTAATTGTGGTTGTAGAATTTGTGTCAATTGAGTAGGGGTGTGGTTTGTGATGTTATAAAAGTAGGACCACTGGTGGTGGGTGGGAATTGGGGGTAGGGTAGGGGAGCGGAGTGAGCCCGAAGGGCGAACGGAGCGGGCAGAGACAATAGAGCAGAATGTGGAGGAAGACAATCAGCAACGTGAGAGAAACACAACAGGTAAGTCTGGTGGTTAGAAAAAGGTGGACAGAATGCAGAGGTAGGAAGGAAGAGAGTCAGGATACAAGACTGGTAGTTGCTGATAGCAGAGTGCCTGGGTAAAAGAAGAAAGGTGGAAGATAAGTGCAAGAAGAGACTGAGAACTAAGTGACTGGGGGTTTGTTTCAGGAAGCTTACAGAAGTGGGGTAGGAAATAACAGGGCAGAGGCAAGTAATAAGGAAAGGTTACCGAAACAAGGTAGGAGATTACAGCTCAGGAAAATGTTACTTTACAGAGTTAATTTGTATAGCACCACCTGGTGGCCATTCTTGGCATGGCAATGGTTTTGTCTTAGAGGAGACGGGGACGAGGAAGGGAATTGGGAAAGGGTAATGCGAGGGGTAAGACTATGGAAGATAAGTAGAAGACAGTGGGGGGTGGGTAAGGCTGATGGCTAGCCTGCCTGTTTAGTTGGCCAAGACTAGATAATTTAAGAACTTTATATAGAAGAATTTAAATTACATGTAGTTACATGGAGTCAGTATCGATACATACTTTCAATGCTTTTTATAGGTCAAACTTTTCTGGGAGATGTTAGGGGTTTTCTTAGGTGCCTTAGTGTTCCAAGGTTTCCAGAAGGGTGCAGGTAGGTAAATTGTTGCAGGGACAAAACTGGAACACAGTGCTGGTAAAAACATAGAGAGAGAGATTAGGTAGAAGGCTTAATAGATGCAAAATAGACAGTAGATTGGCCTTCTCAAATGTTCTCCCTGTACTGGGTAGAATGAGATAATGACACTAGACTGGGAGGAGTGTCCCAGATCAAATTTACACTGGGGGTGGGCAACTGCAAAGCCACCAACTATAAAAACACTATACCAACAGGGAGGGAGAGTGGGAAACAAACTGCAGAAATGTTTCTCACAGCTGAAAAGTAGCAGTGAGCCTTTAAATGAAAGCTTTAAACAGCTAAAGGAGCCTCTAGAAAAAAGAGTTCAACTGCAACAAGTTATCAGAAACAAACAACCCAACAGATGCTTAATAAAAGTGGACAATTCCCAGTTAATACCTCACACACAGTGAAACTAGCTAGAAAAATACACAGTACACAAAGTGCTATCAATAACAAAGAAATAAAGAACAAAATAAACAAAAAAAATGATACTTAATGTTATATATTATAGCTCCGAGTTTCCTCAGTGTCTTTCCTTCGATCAGCTCAGTGTGAAATGGCAGAACACTCACAACTGAACTTCTTAGGTAACAGAAAGTTGAAACCTGAGACAGCTTTTAAGAAAGAAATCTCAAAAGAACCAATGAGGTGCTTAGTCTAAGCTGTAGTCCAGGTGACCTCAGTCAGCCAATGACCTCAAACAATTCTCTCTCACTGAAATGCCTGATGGCTTTGGCTAAACCAAGATGTCCCTGAATATGTGCTCAGACACACAGCCTCCACAAACACTAGGCCCAAATACAAGCCTGAATATGGAAATGCTACAAATATCCCCACTACTTAGAACAAACTGCAGAAATGTTTCTCACAGCTGAAAAGCAGCAGTGAGCCTTTAAATGAAAGTTTTAAACAGCTAAAGGAGCCTCTAGAAAAAGAGTTTAACTGCAACAAGTTATCAGAAACAAATAACCCAACAGATGCTTACAAAAGTGGACAATTTCCAGTTAATACCTCACACACAGTGAAACTAGCTAGAAAAATACACAGTACACAAAGTGCTATAAATAAAGAAATAAAGAACAAAATAAACAAAAAACAGGATACTTAATGTTATATATTATAGCTCTGGATTTCCTCAGTGTCTTTCCTTCGATCAGCTCAGTGTGAAATTAAATTGAAATGAAATTAAATTATCTACCACCATTTAAGGGTTCCTCTCTTTCATAAAGCTTTCCTTTCATTGCTTCACATTCTAGATTAATGTCAACTGGGTCATCTGTAATTCTACTTAGTCTTATAAATCGGCTCTTCACAATATTTTTCTTAAGGTTCAAATGATGCAGGCTGTTGAAATGCAAATAAGCATTGCTTTCAACATCCTTCTTAAAAAAATTTACATTGATTTTAATTAAGATTTATACACAGTTGAATATAAAAAAATTATACTTTCCTTTTCACCTATAAAAGTCAGTTTCAAAAATCGCATCACACTATTTAAATATGAGATAAAAATTATTTAACATTTCCATAGTTCTACTCCACAAAATAAATTCAGTAAAATGTTTATATACTACTACATATTTAAAAAACTCAGATTTGTATATATATTCCTTTTCGCAGCCTGACATAAAAATACTGGCATAACTAGGGGCCATAGCAGCCCCAATCGTCATAGCATCTGTTTGTTTATATAACACATTATCAAACACACAAAAAGTATACTCCAAAATCACATCCAATATTTCAGTGAATAACCTCACTTGTTCTTTGGTAAAAAGCCCTGAAAAATGTATCTCTTTGTTCACAATGTCAAGTCCTTCATCATTAAGAATTAGTGTATATAAAGATATCACATCCACAGTCACCAATGTTATAGAATCATTAATCTCAACATTTTTAACAAATTGACTAAACTCACAGGAATCTTTAACAAAAGACTCACTTTTACATACTAAAGTTTATAAATACTTACCTACAGAGATGGCCATGGCCTTTGTTTTATTTCCCTGGCTGGACACTATTGGTCTAAAATAGGACTCATCCAAATCTTTATGTATTTTTGGTAGGCCAAAAAACTACCTAATTTTGATTTCCAAATCCTAAAATATTCTGCTCTATCAACAGTAATGAGCCTCTCTAACAACCATTCTTCAGTGATTGAATCAATTATATTAAATGAGGTTTTTATTTCTTCCCATGTTGCTTTCTTATAAAACTTATTGTCATTCAATACTTTTTTTGATTTGGTTAGAATATACTGTATCCATAACCACTATTGCATTCCCATTGTCAGCCTTCATTATATATAAATAATCATTATTTTTCATATCTAAAAAGGCTTCTTTGTCTTTCTTACTTAAGTTATAAAAAAGAAAGTTTTGGTTTGTTTTCTAATAATTTCTTAACATCATTCTCACATGTTAGCAAAAAACCCTCCAGTTCTTGACTTAACTCATTACATCCGAGTGATGCCTCCAGGTGCATCTGCAGTTAACTCCTACTGACACCTCCAGGCATCAAATATTGCATGTTCATATTTGCATCAATAATTCCAAAACCATGCTATGTACAATTTTTTAAAAGATTTCATCTTAAAGCTTACACAATGGCAAACTCAACTGCATTAATATTTGACCTCTGTTTAGTGCAAGTAAAGAAATATTAAATGTTTATAGAATATTCATTTATTTAGATATAATCTTGACATTTTCTAAATATCTCAACACCAAGTAACACAGATAGAGCACCTTAACTAAATGTAAAAACTCTCAGCTAGATGAACAAAATGCTGCTGACAGTATGTGTGTAACCTGAAAAGTTTCTGAAATATTATAAGTTGTTTTACAAAATATTACAAACGTAATAGTTAGTGTTTACTTTGACTTATACAATTCAGTTTAAGATCTAGAACCTGAAAAATACTACCACTATAAACATATTTTTTGCTGAAGAGTTTGTCATTTATACTTCTTTCATAACCCCTATGGTTCCAGAGATATGAGCATTTGCTTGAAATGTGAGGACACAATTTGATTCTGTCAAAAGACTTAGGCTCCACCTATTGGAAGTTACAGTGCAAACTTCAAGAGTTCCACTGGAGTGAATGAGTTAATGGAGGATTAAAACACCCAGTTTCCTAAATTTCTGTCATTCATATGTAACATTGCCTTAAAAAAATTAAATTTAGTTTTCACACATGTTCCCTAAGGGCATTAATAAAAGTTATTAAGTCTGCTCTTGTTGCTTGTACAAAGGATAAACACTTTTCTTAAAACCCTTAGGTGTTCTATATTCCAAAATGTTTCCAAAAAGTTAATAATTTTAAAAAAAGTGGTCACAGTACTTACATTTCTAACAAAACTTTTCATTTCCTTTTGTGCCTGTCATTTTGATCACTCTTGTTGTCTGAAAAGTGATTCTGGTAATGATTTCTGTTCTAAAACATATTCCCTTTGAAACTGCAATTTTGGCATCATGGGGATTGTGGTGCTAACTACACCCAAGTCCTTTGTACAATTCCTCATCCTGATACACTTCTATCTTCTGAAAAGGCTGTTGGAAATCCTGTTGAAAATTCTTTTGGAAATTTCTTTGGTGACCTGGAGCTTCTCTATCTCTCTCTGCACTTCAAACCATCACAGGAGTTTGACCTCATTCTTTTAGCAGTTCAACCTTCCCCATCACAATTTTGAGCTCCATTCACAGAGGTAAATTCAGAAAGGGTATGACCATCCCTCCCCATCTCTTTCAGATACTTCTTCAGATGTATTAGACTCTGTTATCACAAAGTTCAACCCTTCTTCATAATCTTTTTGGTCTCTTAAAAATTTCTTCAGTTTCTCTTTTTTGGGCTTCATTTTCAGCTAACACCTTTTTGGAAATTATTTCCATTTTAACCTCAAAGTTCTCTACTGAAGTCCATCCTTTCAAACCATGATACAAGACTACTACAACATTATTTAAAGTCACCAAAGTCCACTTGTGCTCTTCCATCAATAATTGCACATATTGGAGCCCTATGTTTTTGTTCAACACTCTCCATGCTTTAATTAAATCTGCAGATAACTTCTCACCTGCTGTTTTTTGTAACACTCTTAAGCTCTAGGAGCTCTTTTTACCTTCAGACAGCTTCTAAGAACATAAGATCCCACTGGATCTTTTTTAATTTTAATAAATTCGTCTGTAAATTAAAAAAAAAAAACTCTGCTGTTAAATTCAGTGTGTTGACATCCAATCATTGAGCACCAATCCCAAATGGATTCTCAGGCCCATTCAAACAGATGTGGAAAAAAATATTCATATTATCAGAACAGACTGCATCAACTGCAGACTTCTTAGGTACAGGTCCTAATGGAACTGCAACCGACACTCCAGATCTACCTCCCACTGATTCTGCATGCTATGGCTGGCTTAAAACTTTCTCCACATGTCCTCTTCCATTGTCCAACAGGGGAATCAGTCAGTGTATCATGTATCGTAAAACTGGAGGGAATACCAAGAAAACTAGAATCAGGCTAAGAAGCCAAGACAGAATTCAAAAAAAGCCATAAACTTAAAATAGTACTCTCAAAAGCTTCACAAACTCAACCAAGCCATAAAAAATAAATTATTTAAAACCACCGACTAAAAATAAAATACGTTTGTTTAATACTGATATTAAAACTGATAGTATTAATTCATATAAACCTAGAATTATATTCTTGATAAAATTTCACAAATTGTCATAGCTTAGAAAATGTACAACACTGACATATATTGTTAGAACACTTTGGTTAACAGACAAAAACTTTCACATGCCAGCAAGAAATTCTTCTCTGAGTGCATGCTTATTTAGATATTTGCAGAAATTTGAAAACACATGCTTAATTGTACAAATAGCAATACAAATAGCACTGAATATCATTCCAGATGTGCACATTAATGTGCAAATATCAAAAATGTTTTTTTACAACAGCATGTAATATTTCACCTGATGCCATGTAGCAGTTTGTAAGTTATTTGTTTTTGAAATATTAAGTACATATGGAAATATTGCTTGTTTTCATAATTACTAACAAACAAGTATTAATATCTCAAGTGCAGTGTGATATGAGTGGACAATGACAATCACTTTTCCTAACTCTCACAATGATATTTCACACCATACCTCTTCACATGTAAGTCTCTCAGTTCTGAAAGTATGATTATAAATATGAAAATATGAATAATAAGTGGCAAATAGTGATTAATTTCTCTACTGCAGAGCATCCTAGATTAACAATCTTAGTGTAATTTTGTTAATAAATCCTTGCCATTTCTAGTATTCCTATTATTAACTGATAAGTCACTTAGTTAAAGAAGTTGCATCTAAAAAAAAATCCGGATGCCATAAGGAGCTATGGATGTTAACTGGAAGTAACTAAAAAAGGCACTATAGGCATGAATGAGTTAATAGATACCTCATGATAACCTCTGTCTTTATTTTCATTTTACTTACAATCACTGCTTAAGCATACACTACAATACACCAAACTGATCAGTAAGTAAGTAATTTATAGCAGGTAGCAAGTAACACATCTTGTATGTGGGTGCTGATAAAAAAGCTGGGGATGCATTAAATATGCAGTCAATTTGTTATCATTTTAATATTACAGTTTGTTGAGAAGTATTACATACATACAAAAACACAGCTATTTTTCTTTAGGATAAGACTCGGGATTTTATTTAATTAAATTTGTTTACCAAGGTAGAGCACTGATCGATTTCTGACCAATTTCATTCTCAGCCTATGTTTAAAAACTGACCAGATATAAAAAAATGACAGGAATATGATATCATAAACAACATTAAAACAGTAACAATGCTGGGGTAATGATCTGGATATCCAATGTATTGATTTACAACATGCGCAGAAGTTTCATAACATTTCAGAAATTAGAGCAGAATAAGTTAGAGATGTGAAAAGAAGCAAAGGATTGTAGAGTACAAAAGAGTTAAAGTTGACTTAAGTAATGATTTGATTAATGAAACTGAGACTGACTGTGCTACTTTACCTAAGGAAAAAAGAAGGAATGCAAATAACCCAGTCTTTACTTGGGGAGATTGCTACAAAAATAAGACACTTTTGAGGTTCTGTAACTGGAAAGAGGGGATGCACTTTAAATAGTTTTATGAGCCTGTTGGAGAACAGGTTTAGTTTCATAGTTTAGTACTAGGCTATCTGCCCTGGGGCATTTATAAGCCTAGCCCTAGTGATGTGGCTTTTGCCACCCCATGTAGTGGTACTAAAGTGTACAGAATAGATTTAGAATACTGTGCCTCTGTCTAGTAGTAACACATTGAAGACCCCCTTACTTAATAAAATTAGTTTACTGTGCCTCTGTCTAGTAGTGACACAGGGATGACCCCCAGGGTAAACCTACGATCTCCCATCCACTCATCAAGATTTCTCTTGAAGAGAGTCAGTGAGGGGCTCTGCCTAACATGAACTGGGATTCTGTTCCAGAGTATGGGAAGCCTCTGAGTTATGAATCTGTCCCTCCAGCATGTCCTATTCATATTTGTGCTGAGGTTTAAATCTTTAGCTCTCGTGGTTCTGATGGATTTGGGTTTTTTGAGGTGGAGCATGTCCATCAATTCCTGATTGGACATGGCCTTGTACGTCAGGCACAGATCACCTCTGAGCAGGCGGTATGCTACTGAATAGAGCTGGAGTTTCTTTAGCCTGGCAGCATATGACATATGTTGGAGACCCTTGATCCTCTAGGTGAGGTACTTCTGGGGTCTCTCCAGCTGTTGCAAGTGCCGGGTAAGGTACATACCAAATGGGGCATTGTACTCAATCATGGGCCTGATAAGGGAGGAGTATAGGGGTACAATGACCTCCTTTGATCTGGATGTAAATCCCTTCATAATAAGGTGGGCAAGGTAGAAAGTCTTTCTAACCACTTTGGCAACGTGGGTGTCAAATGAGAGGTCACTATCGACTTGGGTCCCCAGGTCTCTGATTACTTTTTCCGTACTCAGTGGGTTACTGTCTATGTGATAATTTGTGGGTTCTTTGTTTTTCCCAAAGGGGATGACTATACATTTCTTGGCATTCAGTTTAAGGCCATGATTCCGGCACCAGTTGTCCGTTTCGATGAGGCGTTTCTGTAGGATGTATGTGTCAGCTGGTGTATCGACTATGGCGCCTAGTTTGCAGTCATCTACGAACTTTGTCAGCCACAACCCTCCCATGTTTGCTTTCACATCTGAGAAGTAAATGCCGAACAAGAGGGGTCCCAGGACAGAGCTCTGTGGGACACCACTTGTGACTGGCTTTGAGTCTGACATGGCTCCCGTAATTTTGACTTTATGGGTTCTGTTCTTTAGCCAGTTTGCAACCCATCTTGTGACATATGGATTTACATTTAAGCTGTTGAGCTTGTCTATGATGCCTGAGTGGGGTATTGTGTCGAAGGCTTTAGCCAAGTCCAGGTAGGCTGTATGGACTGCTTTGCCCTCATCAATGGCTCTAGTGACTGTTTTGAAAAAGTCAACCAGGTTCAAAAGGCAGGATCTGCCCTTTACAAAGCCGAACTGGGTGGGATCAAGTGTCTGTAGGTCCCCAATGTCGCTGTTTATGAGTTCCATAATGATTCTTTCCATAGCTTTGCAGACCAGGCTGTTTAAGCTTATGGGGCGGTAGTTCCCAGGGTCTGTAGAGGTGCCTCCTTTGTGGAGTGGGACCACTGTTGCTGTACGCCAGTGTTCAGGTACATATCCTGTAGTAAGGCTAAGGTTAAATAGCTTTTTTATACGTGGGTTTAGCTCCTCTTGGAGTTCACGTATCACACAACCGGGGATACCATCAGGTCCCATTGATGCTGTGTTTTTTGCTTTGCTGAGGGCGGCTCTCACCTGGAAATCTGAGATGACAGGGAGGTTACATTCAGCTGGGATAAGTATTTCTTCTTTTGGGGGTGAGGGAGGGGAGAAATTTGCACTGAACCTGTCTGCCAGAATGTTGGCAATATCTGTGTGTTTGGTGAATTTTTTGTCATTGTGTACTAACTCTGAGCATATCTGAGGGTTTCCGCCCAGGTTTCTAACATAACTGAAGAATGCCTTGTGGTTATTTTTAGTGTCCTTGGCGATTTTTCTCTCAAAGTTGGCCTTGGATGTTTTTATGAGAGAACGTAGCTTTCTACTAGTGCTGATCAGAGATGCCTTCCCTTTATGGGATTTTGCTCTGTCTTGCAGTAACTTCCTTCTTTTGTTATACAATTTGTTTATGACTGGGGTCCACCAGACAGGACGCTTTCCCTTGGTGGAGAGGGTCTTGGTTTTATTTGGGATTGCATGATCTATGCATTCTTGGAGATGTCCGTAGAAAGCATTTGTGAAGGATTCAGCATTGTGGGATGTGGTTTCCACTGGCCCAGTGGGCTTAAAGGATACCATCTCAGTCTTAAGAAGCGTAAAGTCGGCTTTTGAGAAGTTTTTCACTGTAGTCTTTTGTGCTGGGGGTGGAGGTGGAATATGTATATCCAGGGTGATTAGTTTGTGGTCAGATCTCACTAGTGAGGGGAATACTTCTGGTGTGGAGCATTTTGTCCCCATGTTTGTGATGATCAGGTCTAGTATATTATCTCCCCTTGTGGGAGAGGTGACTAGCTGTTCCATTGAATTTGAGTTTATGAATTCCAGGAACCTTTGGGCTAGGGTGTTAGGGCTAGAATAGTGCACCCAGTCTATGTTAGGGTAGTTGAAGTCTCCCAATATGATGGTATTTGGTGAGACATTCATATCCTCCAATGTCTTCAGGAAGGCCGAATGGGGTTCTTGAGATTGGGAGGGTGGTCTGTAACATGCAACCAATTGTATAGCAGTTTTGCCTATGGTTAGTTGCACCTGGATGGTCTCCGATGCTTCATGAGTTGCACTAACCTGGAGGTGTGGGTATCCTTGATGAATATGGACACTCCCCCTCCCTTTGTGGTTTGGCCCGGGTTTTGGGGCCGAAAAGCATGATACGAGGTAAAGCCTGGTAGCGCTGGGGTGCTCTCAGGAGCCTTGAACCAGGTTTCAGTTACTGCGCAGACATCAATGTTCTCCATACTGAGGAGTGCTTCGAGAGCCTGCATCTTGAGATTTAGACTTTTGGCATTGAGCAGCATTACCCTTAATTTTTTTCCATTTTTGTTTTCTAAGGAGGTGGGTTCGTCTTTTGAGCCTTGCCTAAAAAAGGCACTATGGGGGTGGCAAGAGCCTTAGCCAATATCCGGAAGCCCAGTGGTGACAGGTGCAAGCCGTCCCTTGCGAAGCAGCATGGCTTGTCCAGCATGTCATCCCAAGCAGACAGACATTGGATCCCCCTAGAATGACACCAGTAATTGAGCCAATTATTAAAGCTGATCATCTTGTCTTTGTATTGTGGCATCATTCTTGGTGAGGGCAAGATGCTGCTCAGGGTCAGGGTCATACCAGCCTGGGCTACATAATCAGAGAGCTCCTCTATGTCTCTTTTCATGTAGTCCAGGGAGGTACGTCTCATGTCATTCACACCGGCATGGACAATGACGGAGTCATATTTGTACGTGCTTTTGAGTGATCTGAGTGCGTGTGTTATCTGGCGGATCCTAGTCCCCGATAGGCAGCTCACCGTTACCCTCTCCTTGTTCAGCCTGGTAAGTGGAACGTCAGTGTGTCTGACTAGAGTCACCTATCACTAGTGTATCAGGCATAGTGTTTGGCCTTAAGGGCTGTGATTGTTTGACACACCGATTTATTGAAGTATGTGTTGCATGTGTTATGTTTTGAGGTGGTGGATTTTTGGGTGTCTGCTTTGGGAGCCTCTGTTGTTTTGGTAAGTTTTTTATTAGAGCCTCCGAGTATGTCTTTGTGTTATTATGTGTTTGATTTGCAGTTGGGGTAGGTCTATGTGTGACTGGGTTTGTTGTGTGTGTGGTTACCTTCTCCTCCTGTCTGGTCTTGCCAGTCCTGAGTTGAGAGAGTTCAGCCTCCAATTTGGCTATATAGTTGCATCTCTCACATGTATTTGTTGGGAGGAGGAGAGGGCTGTCTGTGTACATGAGACAATTGTAGCATTGTCTCAAGATTCCCAGATTAACCAGCTGAACAGGAGAAGATGCTAGTAATCTACCACTCGACATGCTAGAATATTATCAGAGAGTGCTGTGCCTTTAAGGGAAGTGGGTATTCACAGGGGTGGTAGGTAGATGTAGTGCTTACTTTAGTTTGAGAGTGCTTACTTTAGAAGAGAAGTTTTGAGAACAAGTGCTAGGCTTATAATATAGCGTGTAGACTGGTTATTCTAAGAGTAGAGCTTTCTAAGGGAAAATTTGAAGGTCAGAATTGGCGGAGCCAGAAAAAGTTTAACCTTGTTTAACCGGCGCTGCGCTATGCGCACAATCATGCAAAGCCGCGCAGCGGATTTTAAACAGGGAACTTCAAAAGAGCTAGAAATGGTCTAAAACAATCAATTACTACAGCTCTTGTGCTGAGGTCACTCCTTCAGGGACAGATAGGCTGCTCAAGGCTCACCAATCCCACTGGTGAGCAAAGAAACTTCCTTCTATCGAAGTAAGGTAATGGACAACACAGGAACTACACCACAGCCCAGAATACAGCAAAGCCTGTAAACTGGTCTAAACTAGTCGAGGAGAGGCAGGAAAACAAGGATTATTTTTTTTTGTTTTGTTTTTCAGATAGAAAGCACACAGAAATACAGAAAACAGTAATAAATCAGTTACACAGGCTAGCACACTTTAGTGGGCAGCCTCAACAGTTAAATTAAACAAACAAACAACAAACTTTCGACCAATTTTCGACCAAGTGTAATTTTAAGTGCAGATATTATATAATGCAGCAAACAGTTAAAAAAACAGTTTAAGCTTGTTCAAAGTACGCAAGAGAAGGTATTTCAAGTAAAAAAACAGAAAAAATACTTAAATCAGGAAAGTAGTCACTTTTCTCAGTTCTCTGTAGCTAGGACCACTCTGCAGGACCACGTGGAGCTGTCTCTTGAGCAGTATAGCCAGAAACAAATGCTCAGAGGCGGATTTTAAACAGGGAACTTCAAAAGAGCTAGAAATGGTCCAAAACAACCAATTACTACAGCTCTTGTGCTGAGGTCACTCCTTCAGGGACAGATAGGCTGCTCAAGGCTCACCACTCCCACTGGTGAGCAAAGAAACTTCCTTCTATCCAAGTAAGGTAATGGACAAAACAGGAACTACACCACAGCCCAGAATACAGCAAAGCCTGTAAACGGGTCTAAACTAGTCGAGGAGAGGCGGGGAAACAAGGATTATTTTTTTGTTTTTTTTTGTTTTTCAGATAAAAAGCACACAGAAATACAGAAAACAGTAATAAATCAGTTACGCAGGCTAGCACACTTTAGTGGGCAGCCTGTGTAACTGATTTATTACTGTTTAGTGTTGGCAAGCAAGGTAATACCAATGTCAGAGTATCTATATTAAATCTACTGCAGTTACACCTCACTGTAGTAAGCTACCCATGTTCAAATATCTAATATCCAGTATTCAGGATATCTTATTACACAGCAAATGGAATGGTGAACTTAGGCAGTGATTAAATGGGTGCTTATAGTCTTGAGTATGCATTTGTTCCTCTATCTACAATCAACAGATGATCATGTCATGCACAAGAAATGTCTGTTATTCATAATACTTAAGAAAATATTGCTGCGATGCCTGGGAATTTGACACTGTGTTTTAATGTGCAGTGAAGTGTATGGCACCATTATAGCGTAAGCAAGTACAATTAAATTTGTGAATTATCTTGAGAATCAATACAATTGCAGTACTTGGAACTACTAGACTATATTTTATATTAGGTAGTTATTTTTATGGGCCAGATTATAGAAGCTCATGCTCAAGAACACTGGGAGTGACTATATTTTTCTTGTTCATGTTATATATTGGCCTGAAACAAAGCATATTTGAGGTACATAAACAATACAATGCAATAACATTGGCAATTTGACCACTACAACAGATCACTAGTGTTTTTTCTTAATGGTGGAAGCTATATAAAGTCTGGGTAGCTGTATGGTAAATAGACCTTGGAGCACAGATGACCTACCCCTGCCTTTATTAATGTAGTAGAAATTGCTTATTTAGAAAGTAAACATTTTATTTGACACTTCTAGTTTATGCATTTTACTAGGTACTCCAGTTTACGTTTACTTCATAAAATGCATATACATGTGTATGTGTGTGCATATATGCTTCTATAGGTTCATAGGTCCATAGGAGGTTACTAGCCTAAGGGCCCTAGGGCCTTTACAAGCTTAGGTGTGTAACAACCCGGGTACCCTTACTGACCATATTTAGATGGTTGTTGTTATCAGAGCGAATTTGTGATTAGCACTGACTACCCCTGTCCATGAGAGACATAGGTGCCACCCCCACAATGAATTTATGGCCATCCATACAGTTGTCAATGCTGCACATTAATAGAGTGATTGAGGTGCTCTGCTTCACATGGAATGGGAGCTTATTCCAAAGGAGTGGTGATGGCTGGGAGCAATATCTCTCTCTCCAGCATGTTCTACTAATGTCACAGGCTAGGTTGAGATCCCTAGAGTGACTTATTCTTGTCCTATTTGATTTGTGGATGTGCAGCACTCTCATTAGAGCAGGTTACAAGTGTGCTTTGTAGGCCAGGCACAAGTTGCCTCTCAGCAGCCTGCATGATACAGAGCATAGTAAAAGAGCTTTCAGCCTTTCCATGTATGTCATGTTTTGGATACTCTGGATTCTCTTGGTAAGAAACTTTTCTGGTCTGTCCAGTTGCTGCAGATGTCTGGTGAAGTACATACAGAAGGGAGTGTTGTACTCAATTAGTCGTCTGATAAGGGTTGAGTACAGTGGAGCTATAACCTCCCTGGTCTAGGATGCAATGTCCTTATTTATGAGATGTGCAATGTAGAATGCTTTTCTTATCACTATGGACACATGGTGATCGAAGATTAGATTGCTATCAACCTGTGTTTCCAACTTTCACACCACTAATTTTGAGCTTATAGGGATGCTATCTATATCATAAGTAGCAGGGTCTAGTTATTTTCTAAAGGGGATAAGGAGGCTTTTTTTTGCATTAAGTTTTAGTTCATGAGTTTAGCACCAATCATTTGTCTGTGTCATCCCTTTCTGTAATATGTTAACATTGTTGGTGGACTCTATGATTGTACTCAGTTTACAATCATCTGCAAACTTGGTGAGCCACAGTTCATCTACCCTTCACCTAGACTTCAGAGAAATATATTCCAAACAGTAGAGGGCCCAGCACAGTTCCTTGCAGTACCCCACTGATAACTGGTATACTGGTGGAGGTGAACTCCCCAACTTTGACAGTGTGTACTCTGTCTGTGAGCCAGTTGGCTATCCATCTACTAATACATGGGTTAATCCCCAGCTGGGAGAGTTTCTCTATGATACCTGAATAGGGGATTGTGTCAGAAGCCTTGGCTAAATCTAGACAAGTGGTATGTACTGTTTTCCCTCATCCAGGGCTTTGGTGACATTCTCAAAGATTTCCACCAGGTTTAATAAGGAAGCTCTACCCTTGATGAAGCTAAACTGGGTTGGGTCAAGAGCTGAAGGTCGCCTATGTCCTTGTGGATAAAGTCCATGATGATTCTTTCCATGGCCTTCCAGATAAGGCTGGTCAGGCTTATGGGTCGATAGTTCCCAGGGTCAGTTGATGGACCCCCTTTGTGCAGGGAGATTACTGTTGCTGTTTTCCACTCTGTCGAGACAAAGCCAGTTCTCAGGATATGGTTAATGAGAGTGGTGCATGGTTCTGCTAGGTCTTGTTTCAGATTGTTTAGTAAGCAACCTGGGATGTTATTTGGTCCCACAGACGCTGTATTTTTGCCCTTGGAGAGTGCTTGTATGACCTGTTCTTTGGAGATACTCAGTAGAGGACCGGTGTTGGGAATGCTTTGGGGAATGTCATGTCGGGACAGGGGGATGAAGTTATTGCCAAATCTGTCAGCTAACAGGTTGACAATTTCCTCAAGTTCATTGTGAGTGGTGCCGTCCACCATAAGTTTGGCACACAGCTGGACATTCCCTTTTAGGTTTCAGATGTAGCTAAAGAATGCCTTATGATTGTCTTTAGCTAGGGATGCTAATTTAGACTTGCAACTAGCCTTAGAAGACTTAACAAGATATCGGATTTGCTTTTTCAAGCTGTGGAAGGTATTCTTCCTCTGTTGACATAGTTCCCTTCTGTTCTTAGATATCAGTTTCTTTCTTTTGTTGTGCAACTTATTTATATTTACAGTCCACCAGAGTGGCTTGTTTTTTTCGGGAAGGCCTGGTTTTGTTCTGTTAGGCAGAGCAGAATCAACGCATTTGTTTAAGTGGCTATATAGGGCAATTGTGTATTCCTCTGCATAGGAGACATTGTTGTCTATGTTGTCAGGGTCTTTGAAACTTTTTTATTCCATCCATCTGTAGGCAATAGTTTGCATTCGAGAAATTTTTCATTTTTTTAACTCCTGTAGGGGTGTCAGGTTTGATCTTCACTTCAAATGAAACAGATTTATGGTCTTACCTAGTAACCCTCAACATTGATGAGCACTAGGTCAAGGACATTTGAGCCCCTTGTGGGGGTGCGGTCCAACTGTTCCAGGGCATTTGCATTAACAAAGTCCAGGAACCTCGCAGTGATTGTGTTTGCACTTGTTTAAGTTGCCCATATGATGGAAGGATAGTTGAAATCTCCCAGGACAAAGCTGTTTGGTTGTATGTTGAGCACTTTCCTGGTTCATAGTTGGGGACCTGTAGCTAATGAGGCTGTGGAAGGGTATTTTTCCTATAGTTAATTGGACCAGGAGTAGCTTAAGAGAGTCATACTGTTTCACCAGTGTACTAGTGTATTTGGATTTAATGAAGATGGATACAGCTCCACATTTGGTTCTTTCATGCTTGTTTTGGGGTCTGAATGTGTAAAAGACGTTGTACCCTTACACAGCCAGGGTGATTTCAGTGGCCTTGGACCAAGTCCCTGTAAATGCTTGAATATCAGCTTCTTCCAAGGTGAAGAGTGCTTCCATGGAGTGCAGTTTACTGTTTAAATAAATAATCTGAGAGTTCTGCCATACCTGTGTCAATTCAGACAATTCCAGTTCTTTGTTCCTTACTGTATCTTCTTGTTGCAAATATTTCCAGGTGGGATTAAGGCACATTATAACAGAGCCTTGTTTTCTTTGACAGCATATTGGAAAGGGATGGACTCTAGAAGCATTCTAAAAGCAATTACATGGTCGTCTGTGTATACTTTTATAAACCATACTGAATTCCTTTTCCAGGTCCAGGAATGGCTTTGCTAGGAACATTCTCTAGGGGCATCTGGACCCTTATTCTTCTCCTCTCAGGCTGGATAACCTTTGGTAATCACCTTAAATAGTGAACAGCCACTGCAGCAGTGAGAATGATAAGCAGGGTACAACTGTGTGTTCTGTATCATTTTGCCAGTTTTAAAGAGTACCCCAGATTCCAATATTCACATTTATTCATCCAGCCATAATCTAGCTGCCTGTAATCCAAGCACTGCAAAAGGTTTTATATACAGTACTAAGGGTTCCTCTGTTTAACAATATTGTAAGCAGTTGCTTTTACTAAGTCTTGGTAGCTGCAGTATTATTTAAATGCATGTTTTGTGATGAATTATGAAAATGATTTAAAGTACATTAAACTCTTCTGTTTAAACGGCCTGTATATAACTGATGATATTTAGGATGTCACATGTCATGTGATTCCACTATTTTTTTTAATCTGCATTGTATATTAGGAAAATGAAGAATGCAGGAGGTATAGGTTAGTGTAGTTATTTGGATATAATCCATAGCTATTGGAAGAAAAAAGTAGAGTTGTTTACTTATGTGTTATTCTACCTAATAAGGTGCTTAGTACTAAGAGATATCTGATATAGACCAGAAAAGTACCAAAGAAAAGTTCAAATCTTCTGTTAGCGACACATGTTTAGTGTTCCATTGAGCAACTCCCCTATTTGTTGGCATAAAATGAACTGAAGCTATATTGCTGCAGTAACAAATGTATTTTTGAAAATGTTCATTGCAAGTGATGATTTAGGCATTTATGAATTAATATTCTAGCCTTCACTACTGCTTTCACACTATTCCTTATTTCAAGTAACAGGGATGCTACTCATGGCTGCCATTTTGGTGGTAACTTTAAAATGCCATAGGTAGACCAAAGGAGGGTCTCTCTCTCTCATTCCATTGTACGTTGTTAGACTTTGCCTGTTCGTACTGCCCTCCTTATCTTTATACTTAATTATATTAATATATTCACTACATTTATCTCAACTCTTCCTCTGTCTAAATTTCTTTTTGTGCCTGCACCTGAAAACATCACCCAAACCTTCACAAGTGCCGTACAACATACTGCAATCACTCAGGAAACTGTCCAAACAATCTGAGTACCTCTCCAAAATGTAGCTTCCATCACAAATTGTCATTGTGCTATATTTTCATACATTAATATCAGAAAATATAGCTGGATGTGGAGTTATTTTATTCCACTTTTTACTTTCCCTATAGTCAGTAGTGTCCTATTAGCAAGTTGGTTATAACACACTACACTAACTGAAATATACAATATGTGTGCTACGCAGAAAAGTCAGTGATGCCTGCTGTTATTTATTGTACTTTAGTGATGTCTTTAATGGAAGCAATTACTGTGCTTGATCCTTTTCTCTACTTCTGTGGTTGCATCTGTGCTTACATTTCCTGGTCAGATAGCAAACATCTTATATGTAACCTGTGGTACAGAAAGCATACACTTACTGGCTTGGAGCTTCACCCAAAGACTGGTTTTAGAATGCTTGCTCCCCTCCATTCACCCTTGCTTCACATAGGTATGCTGAGCTCCCCTACCTTATCCCTAATTTCCACCCACCCCCACTTAAACTACAATTATTCTAGTCATGTACCGACCTTTCATGGGTCTATATCAGTGTAGACCTCTTAGTTGAACACTAATTAATCGAATCTCTTAATCAGTGAAAGACATTTCAACAAAAGTTTTCCTAGGGCAAACAAACAGTAGACTATCCTAGTGATTGAGAACAAAATCATAAAACTTAACACCGACCCAGGTGGGGAGTTACACCCCGCACACACCCCTAACTAAATATACCAACTCAGAGATTGCACTACAGTAGGAAAAAGGGCAAATTCCAGCTGGTGGCCAACCATTGTTTTGCCCTAGGAAAATTTTGCTGAAAATTCTGTTCGCTTATTAGGAACTTCGACAAATAGGTGTTTGATGAATACGTATTCGCTGATGTGAAATTTGACAAAGTGATATAGACCCCCCCCTCACTGTTATCCTGTCTCATTCAGCTCTTTCTTTCTCAAACCCACCCCAGTGTTAAGCCATTACTAAATCCCTCTTTTTCCCCTTCCTGTCGCTTGAAAGGGAGCTAAATCCTTCCCCTCATTTCCTTTCTTTACACTACTTTTTATCTTACTCTTTGCCTTTTGCTCCTCATACATATATATCTACATCTATATCTATCTATTTATATATGTACATATAGATATATATATATATATATATATATATATATATATATATATATATATATATATATATATATAGATCTACTTTACAAGACCATAAGACTGATGTTTTGGAACTTTCAAAATTATAATAGAAAAATAAAAACAAAAACATTTTTTTTTTACATTTTTGCAGGTGACAAGCCCCCCTGAACCTCTCACACCTCCTACTAAATAAATATACCAACCCTGAGATCGCACTACAGTGAGGAAAATGATACATTTCCCATTCCGCACTGTATGTCAATCTACATTTAAAATGTTTGAAGTTTCAAAACTTTGATCTTATGGTGTTGATCATTTGCAGTTTGAAGTTTTGAAACTTTGAGCTTGTGAAGGCAATCTATATATATATATATATATATATATATATATATATATATATATATATATAAACATATACATATACAGAGAGAGAGAGAGAGGTACAGATATATATATATATATATATATATATATATACAGAGAGAGAGAGGTACATATATATATATATATATATATATATATATATATATATATATATATAGAGAGAGAGAGAGAGAGAGGAACAGATATATATAGATATATATTTTAAAACATATCACTTCACAACTCCCTTCAGCTTTTCCACTTGATCCAAACCAAAACCCATGACAATTCAACCAGTTCTTCAACTTCTACTGCTATGTCTATTCTTGTCTCTATTAACCTATTATACTTCTTACTATTACAAATTGCGCCATACATGTATTATAAAACACAAAACAATGTATGAGTATTAGTGAATGAAACATGTCATGCTCAGGGTTTGATAGTATTTATCTATGACTTCTATATCTAAATGACAAATACTCAGGAATGAGTAAGTGATCTCAAAAATCAATAATTTTCAAAACTTGTCAACGTCAATCTTTTTAAAAAATCCTCTGTGTAAATGGTAACCTTCAATATTATTATGGGAAACAATTTGCAGCAATACTAGACTGCATACTGATTAATCATCAATTTGTTTTCTGGTCATTACACTGTGTTTTTAATGATTTAAAACATTTTCAAGTGATTTTATAGGCAATGGTTTGCTCTAACTGGTGCAAACAGTATAACTGTCATTTTGTGTGCTGCCCAACACTGAGAATAGAAAATATAATTTTGAGCTAGTATTGTCACCCAGGAAGAAAACCAACTAACAATGTGATTCACTTTAGGTGGTCTTAGATGATTTATGACTTTAAGAATTTCCGCATCAGTGTAGCAATATAATTTTTATTCACCAGCTTGCAATTGCCAGAAAGAAAATATTTAATTATAAATAACACCTAATAATGAACTGATGTAAACAGCAATAAACAGTTTAAAGCTAACTAGTTTCTTGTGTTTGACCTACTGATAGTTCAGAGAATACAAACACAGCTGATTTATGAGAGCACACATACGTGGTAGAAGTAGCAATGCTATTATAAACTAACAAAAGAATGTGATAGACACAAAACAATGTATGAGTATTGGGCAACTAAACATGTGCTCAGGGCTGGATAGGATTTATCTATAACTGCAATCTCTGAATGACCAAAGTGGGTACTAAATAGGAAGATGTGCCATGCTGCAGGTCAGTCAGTGGTAAAGAACCACCAGAGACAGAACATGAGCATAAGGGCATGGACAGAACATGCAGTTGAGGAGTGAGTGCAGAGTTTAAAAAAAGAGGGTTATTTAGTATTATTTTTGTACTTATTTGTGCATTTGTAGAACAGGGTAGAACTGTGATCTCAGTGGACTATTTTCATGCTCATCCTGGGGTACGCAACCAAAGGTAACACATACAAACCACATCATACAAGCATTTTAGTGATAGCGAGGGGTACCAAATATTTATAATAGTAATAGTCCTTAACAACTGAAACTGTTACTTAACCACCTTAATTACAATTCTCTACGATGAGTTGAGAATGAAAGCAGTGATGGCATAAGGAAGAAATGAAGGTAGCAGAAAGGGAGATGAGGTACTAAAGTGAGGACAAAAAGGTGAGTGGGTAGGCACAGAGTCTGGCAGTAGCTATAGTTGTGGGAGAATAAAATCCAGCTGAGGTTGTTTAAGGTAATGCAGGTATTAGTGGTATCAGGAATTACATGATGAAGCCATTTTAATAGCTTTGCAGTGTGGCTGATTTATAAGGAATGTTTTAGAAATTTGCTGAACAATGAGATGGACTTTATACCATCTGGAATGGATCCCTAGATTTTGGAAGACAATGGAAGAATGTATGTCTTGCGTATTTTAGGCTAGTAAAGAGAGTGTTGTAAGTTGAGAAATGGAGCTGGATAGATATAAGGCTATAGATACAAGTCATCACTGCTTTTTTTAAGGTTCATTTTAATATGTGAAACTAGTAATAGGAGGTGAGAATAGTCTGTCTATTCTAACAGAATTTTGTGTTTGTTTCTGTCATGCATTGTCCCTACCCTCCCTGGCATTGCTTACAAGACCACACATTTGTTGATAGGTTCCTTTCAGAAGTTTGATTCTACAGTGATTATGTTTAAAGTGATTGCTTTAGTTATTTTGAAGTGTTTTTCCTTAAATGTACATTTTTCCTGTAGTTCTTTGCTCGGTATACTATTATGAGCACTGTTATCTCTGATTGCTGTCACTCAGAGTAAGTAGAACATAAATATTCCATTTAAAGTAGGTTTTGCTTTTCCCCTGATCTGGTGCAATCTTGTTGTTGTTGTGTGTAGGAAGGCTTATACCCTTTCAAAAATTGTATATAATTATTTATTTATGTTTCTCTCTCTTTCATGTGGCAATGCATATTGTTATTAGATTTTTTTCTCTGCTTCATGGAACTAGCTTTTTCTTGCAATGTTTGGGTTAGGGAATTGCATTTCTGAAGAGACATTATCAAGTTTTTGAGCATATACAGACATAGGTTCATAGGTTCATAGGTTGGTACTAGGCTATCAGCCCTAGGGCCTATGCAAGCCTAGCCATAACAAATCCCTGGATATTTCTTCCCACAATATTTACTTCTCCAGGCCCCTGTCTAGCAGGGCAATTGACATGATCCCCAGGGTGAATTTCCTATCTCCCATCCAATCATTAAGGTTCCTTTTGAAGAGGGCCAATGAGGCACTCTGCTTGATATATATCGGCAGTCTATTCCAGAGTATGGGGAGTATCTGGGTCAGGAATCTATCCCTCCAGCATGTTTTGTTCATTGTGATGACAAGGTTTAAATCCCTGGAGCGTGTGGCTCTGAGGGATTGGGATTTCTTTAAGTGGAGCATGTCCAACAGCTCAGGGTTTGACATGGCCTTGTATGTTAAGCAGAGATCGCCTCTGAGTAGATGATATGCCACAGAGTATAGCTGGAGTTTTTTTAGCCGGTCAGTATATGGCATCTGCTTTAGGCCTGTGATTCTTTTAGTGAGGTATTTCTGTGGTCTTTCCAGCTGTTGCAGATGTCTTGTGAGGTACATACCAAATGGGGCATCATACTCTATAATGGGTCTAATGAGGGATGAGTACAGTGGGACAATGACCTCCTTTTTTCTGGGTGAAAAGCCCTTAGTGATGAGGTGTGCCACATAGAAGGATTTCCTGACTGTTGTGGCAATGTGGTTATCGAAAGTGAGACCACTGTCCACCTGTGTCCTTAAGTCTCTCATCACACTTTCGATGTTTAGTGTCCTGCCACCTATGTGGTAATTCATGGGTACATGTTTTTTTCCAAAGGAGATAACTATACATTTCTTGGCATTAAGCTTGAGCCCATGGTTCTGGCACCAAGCCTCTGTTTCTGTAAGGCCCTTTTGTAGAATATCCACATCATTTGCGGATTCAATAATGGCTCCCAGTTTGCAGTCATCTGCAAACTTTGTTAGCCAGTGTCCCTTAGTGTTGGCCTGTACTTCAGAGAAGTAGATGCCAAACAAGAGTGGTCCCAGAACTGAACCCTGAGGTACTCCACTTGTCACTTGTCTGGAGCTGGATTTGGAGTTGGCTACTTTTACTGTCTGGGTTCTGTCAGTAAGCCAGTTAGCAACCCATCGAGTGACGTAGGGATTTATGCCCAGCTTAGTAAGTTTATCTGTGATTCCAGAGTGGGGGATGGTGTCAAAGGCCTAGGCGAGGTCCAGATAGGCTGTGTGGACTGTCTTACCCTCATCCACAGCTCTGGAGACTGATTCGAAGAAGTCAATCAGATTCAGGAGACAAGATCGGTCCTTCACAAACCCAAACTGGGTGAGGTCCAGTGTTTGAAGGTTGCCAATGTCTTTGTTTATAATTTCCATGATAATGCGTTCCATGCCCTTGCAAATCAGGCTTGTCAGACTGATGGGACATTAGTTCCCGGGATCTAAGGTGGATCCTCCCTTGTAGAGCGGGATAACTGTAGCTGTGCGTCACTCAGTGGGCACGAAGCCTGAGGTGAGGCTATGATTAAACATGACACTTAGGTGAGGTGACAGTTCATTTTGTAGTTCATGTAGTACACAGCCTAGGATGTCATCTGGTCCCATGGATGCTGTATTCTTAGCTTTGGAGAATGCAGTTTCTACCTGTGTGGCCATGATTATCGGAATTTGGCAATCTTTTGGTATTGAGATGGGCCCTTTAGGGAGTGAGAGTGGGGTGAAGTTGGCACTACATGTTCTGAGATGACATAATGGGAACATTTCTCAATGCACAGTTTCTCATGCTGCTCACTTACATCAACATTACCAGGTTTTTTTGTAGCACTAACTGTATTCTAATACTACAATGGGTAGAAAAATTAATAATTAAAAGCCGTTTACCATAGGCTCATAGGCTTATTGGTGCATACTAGGCTAACAACCATTAGGGTCTTAATAAGCCTAGCCATGCAACCCAAATATAACCCACAAATTTGCTATATATAGGGGGTTATTTACTGACTGCATCTGTCAATCAGTGACATAGGTGCCAGATCAGAGGTGAATTTCTAATTACCCATCTATTTGTCTACATTGCACTTAAATAGGGTTAGGGAAGAACTGCATTTCACATGGATGGTGAGCCTGTTCCTGAGAATGGGAATTCTCAGAGAAACATATCTGCCTCTCTAACATGACCAATTTATATCACAAGCAAAATTTAGGTATTTTAAACTAGTTGTTCTGATGCTGTTTGTTTTGCAGATGTATAAAAGGTTTATCAAAGCAGGGTCCAGGGATGCCTTGCATGCCAGGCAAAGATCACCTCTCAGAAATCTTTATGATACTGAGTAAAGAGACAGGGCTTTGGGGCAATCAGCACAGGATATTGTGTTTATTCCCTGTTTTCTTTTTGTGAGGAACCTTTATGGACATTCCAGTTGGAGCATGTGTCTGGTCAGATACATATAAAAAGTAAAAAATAAAAAAGCAGCCAGGTTGCTGCACGATCCATCCTTTATTAAAAATACTCCAAACATTAAGCACTTTCATCTCTCCTAAGGGAGACTTCATCAGAATGTATGATCAGTAAGACAAACTCAATTTAAACACTTTAAAAAAACATTTCATTGGTTGTTCATTACTTGGCTAATACCAATGTATTTAAAAATATACACCACTGAAATAATCATTTAAGTAAAAGCATTTTTTTACAAAGGCTTGTTAGACCAAAAAAAAGAATAATGTACATAGAAAAGGAAAGTATAAAAATATAAAAATATATACATAAATATAAAAATTGCCAAGAAACGGGAACTGGGAAATGTGTGTTTATAATTTTCCTACCTATTAGTACCGGTTTTAAAGAAATACTGTCATTGAGGCCCGGTGGAAACTTAGCTGCTAACCTTAGCTGCGAATCCAATTCTCTCCTATTAAGTACATTTTTCCAGTTACCGCCTCTAGGCTCAACTGTTATAACTTCTAGAATCCCAAATAAAAAATGAGAACAACCTGGGCATACTTTAGAATGCCCATATAAGGTATTAGTTTCTTTTTTATGCCATTATTTTGTTCATAGATTCTGCTCTTCAGAGCACACTCTGTCTTGCCCATGTAAAATCCTCCATATGTACCACAGGAAGCAAGATAAACAACTCTCTCCATGTAACAGTTACCTTTTATAAATCTTGTTATACTCATCATATTGTTACCCAATTCAATATCCTTGTTTTCAATAATATAGGAACATTGTGAACATCTACCACAGGGCTTGATTCCTTCACCAGAGAAGTTTTTACCCTCAGTTTTATTCTCCATTAAAGATTTAATATGTCTACATACTTTGTTAATAAAGGTGGGTTTACTAGCCACAACCCAATTTGCCTCACCATTGATTCTAAAAATATTCCAGTTTATGGATATGATATCCTTCAGGTCCTTTGAAATAGGCCTATACTGAACAATACAAGCTTTTTTAAAGTTATTGTTATAAGCAGAAACATTGTCTGTAACTTGATCTTGTAAGTTGTTGCCTAATAAGGGCTGACATCTCTTGCCCCATTCTTTTAATACTCTTTCTAAAATATCTTCCACTAAATTAATAGGATATTTCCTTTCCACAAAATTATTAGTGAATTTTCTAAATTATTTTCCACGTCGCTGTATGAAGAAGTAATTCAAGCTACCCTAACAGCCTGTCCTTTTATAAGATTTTTCTTTTGCGAAATGGGGTGGCAACTAGAAAAATGAAGGTAAGCATTACAAAAAGTGCTTGTATTGTTCAGGTCCAGTCTTCGCTGAAGAGAGCTTTGCTTCCAGTTTGGCTATATAAGTGCATCTCTCACAGGTCATAGTGTTGGCTGGTAGGAGGTGAGGGTTGTCTGTGTACATGAGGCAACTGCTGCACTATCCCAAGATGCCCAGATTCATCAGGTAGACAGGAGAAAACACAGGGAGCTGACCTTTAGACATGCCTGGATAGGTGCTTATTTATTAAGTACTAAAAATTGTTTTCCTCTAGACAAGTGAGGAAAGTTGAGTGCTGTAGTAATTTGTAGCTTATTTAGTGCTTACAACGAGTTCTGAACAAGTGCTGAGCTCAAAGAAACAGATTTGAATGCTAAAACTAAAAAGCTGGTTAGTTGCAAGGGAAAATTTGAACAGCAGCATTATGGCACCAGGAATAGTTTAACCCTAGTTAAGTGTGTGTGTGTGTGTGTGTGGGGGGGGGGCTCAGGAGCTACAAACAGTCCTGGATACAGCAAATCTGTATCTGGACAAGACTTGTTACAGGAAAGAGGGGCAGCAAGCTTAGAATTTTTTTTCAGTAAAGTGGAAATGAAGAAAGCTGGAACAGAAGTTAATTCAAGGTTAAGAATCTGAGTAGGTTGGCCTTCACAAATGTTCTCTGTTTGATTGAATGAACTAATGACACTAGACTGGGAGGAATGTCACAGATCAAATATACAGTATGGGCGGGCAACTGCAAAGCCACGAAGTATAAGAACACCACAACAATAGGGACGGTGGGTGGGGAAACTATTACAGTTTCTAGTTGTAGCCACTAAATGAAAGTTTTAAAACAGATGAAGTAGCAAGCAGACTCTAGAGAATGCTTTTAATTGTAAACAGACTAGATTAGAACACAGAAACCTCAAAAAATAAAAAATGCACAGACTAGATTAGAACACAGAAACCTCAAAAAATCAAAAATGCACAGAAAAGCTCAGATAGAACACTCACAAACAGAAAATACAACTCTCAGTATGAAAAAAACAGTTTACAGTTAAGTAATTCAGTAAATATGCAATTAGAGTAATGAAACAATATCTAGCAATGAAAAATACAGATAAAGCAGTATAAAACAGTACATACATGCCACAGTAAAAAAAAAAGCTTTATGACAGTGCAATATGTAGTAGATTAACTGTATAGCACAATTATAAGCATTTCAGAAGGGCGGTTCAGTGAAATAAGCGTAAGAAATAACTTACCCTGCTCTTGGAATCTTAAGGAATTTCCGCTTAGTTTCAGTAATGAAATGCCATCTACAGCCTGATAAAACAAGCACAACCTTTTCAAAACACAGAATTTATATACCAGTAAGGATGGAAGAGTTAGAAGATCAGATTACAACTCAGTCCCTGCTATTACTCAATCACTCGTACTACAGAAGGTCAGGATGCCCTGTTACTCTCAATAATAATGAAGACAGACTATCAGCAGAAAATGGCTGCCAGAAACACAGGAAACTCAAACATGATGATTATTTCTGTTGGCCTTCCAGTGTCAGTGTTCTCCTTGTTAGCATTTAGAGCTTTCGCTGTTCTCAGGTAGATCCCCTTACACGCATACATGTGGTACTTTCTATACTACTTTTCATCTTCTCCATGAACAATGTGGTATTTCTGCTTAGTTTGCATTACAGTTATTTTAGTTGCAGGATACCAGTTCTTCAAAAGATTTTGTATTTGTATAGTTTTCTCCAACTTAGAAATTGGGATGTCTTCTTCAGTTTCTGTAATAGAAAAATTGTTGTCTCTATTGTTTGTTCATAGCATTTATCTTATTCTGTGTTGATTTTTCAGTGTTTATTTTTCAGACACTACCGTTTAGATAATGTTAGTAAACCATTGTCAATATGTTTCCCATTAACAGTTGAACTGGTAAGAAACTGAGTCTCTACAAAGGAGTAGGCCTATATTCTGCCAGAGCTCTTTTTCATATGATTTTCCAATGTTTGCATAATTCTCTCTACTTTTTCTGTTCATCACAGTCTTACAGACTCCTAGCTGTTAAGAAATTTTCTTGTGGTACATTTGGTTGGAGACACATGGCTGAAGCAACATTCAGCTGTAGAGAAATATGGATGTTGCAAATTCCCTGTTGGTGAATAGAAGCATGCAGCACCCTGCCCTTAGATTCAGTATGCAAGTGAATGTGTGCAGGGATGTAAAGTGTGGTGTGCTTGTTGTACAGCACATGCTCATGTAAGTACAACATGTAGAAGTGTGCTGCAGTATCAAGGACAATCTACATGCTACTGTAGTCTTTTGTTCTGCTCCAGGTAATGTTTCCTAGGCACTATGAAGGGGGTAATGGTCAATAAACACACCAGTAATAAAGGCTCTGCCCATTGTGCACTGCCATTTTTATTACCAATGAAATGTCCACTGAGCAGTCTGCTGCTGACGCCTTCTATACTGCCTGCTGTCTCTAGGTGCCTTGGGGGCCATGAACATTATTTTCCCCTTGGGCAGTTGGTTATTCAAGATGTTGCCATGGTGCTGCATGCTTCTCTTTGCCACATGGAATTTGCAACAGCCATATGCCTGTGTAGCTGAACGATATTTCAGCCATGCAGCCTAACTAAATATTTCACCACCTGGAATCCTGAACTTATTTGAATTCCTGTTTCTGCACAGACCTTCTGAATTCTATGTTTTTGCATTAAGGATCATTCAGCTATGACAGCATCACATCAGGTGTTCTCTACATTGCAAACACAGATTTTAAAGCACTAATCACTCCAGCACTTGTTGCAGCTTTCAGTGTGACTAATTCAGGGACCTTCGAGTAATAACCACATGCATAGCATACACAACTTCTTGGAAATGGAGCTAACCTATATACAATCTGTTCCATGGATGATCTGAAACTAGGTATGCCATCATTACTTCCACTGAATTGTGGTTATGGCATGTAGCAGAGGTGACACAACTCTGTAATACTTATTCTATCTGAGTCAACGTTACTATCCAATGAATTATGGTTGCGATTCATAGTTGAGAGTGGTGTGCCTGCAGAATGCTTTTAGTCAGGCTGTCTCACACATTAGTGGACCTGCGTTTGGCATTCTCTTTTAACCACTGACACCCTGTGCATGCCTGCTAACCATGCTAAGTTGTGCTGGACCATGTGCTATATGTCTATTAATTCCAGACTATGCCTCTTGCTCTTTCTTTGTACTCTGCTGTTCTTACATGTGATTCATGCATCCTTTCAAGCATTTTTCTTCTCACTTGTTAGTGAGTCATAATTTTGGTAGCTTTAAATATTAAGCTCTGGATACAATTAGTTTCTTCCTTGAAAGGAATATAAGATTGAATTTTTCCCTACTATTGGTTTGTTCTCAACTCATCCTTCCATTGTTTTGCTTTCAGTAACTGAAATCAGTGACAGAATATCTCTGAAATGCTTTTGTTTCAATTTATGTTATAGGGAACTACATTGTTATGCAAGAGTCTTTAATTCTTCCAATAGTTATTTATGGTCTCCTGGTAAGTATCCTGTACTCCAGGCATTTGCTATATGTAGCTCTTAGACTCACCTTCATTTTACTTTAAGATCACTTTCTAAAGTAACACATTCTGCATCAATGAAGGTACTTTGTAATAGGATTCAAAGAATGTGCTTTGCAAGCTTTGTGCAGTGTTTTGACTTGAACTTCTTTACTACTGACATATTCATGCAATTACTGATAATCATACACTATTGCCAATGTGCAATTTGCTGGCTGAGCATATATGTCTTTGATGCATTTGTAAACACTTTTGATCCACAGTCCTATTGTCTTGTAATATCACAGTTCCTGTTATGATATCTACTTGAAATGCAAACATTTTTTGTCATAGTATTTTAACACTGGAGTGTTTACAACCAGATTCTTGAGTATTTCAAAAGTATTATCCTTTTGTTGCTCCATTCTGACATTACTTCTTGCTGTAATATATTTCTTAGAGGCATAATTTCTATGACACAGGCACACCACTCAATTTTCAGAAGCCTTCCATAATGCCTTCTTGTATTCCGGCCCTTGGCATTTCCACATTTGTTCTCACTTTTGCTGTATCAGGTTTCAAAGCTAACATTTTCAGTTTGACAACTCTTTGGAATGACTATAAAATGGAAGTTTAAGGAATCTGTGCCTTCATAATAGTGCATCAAATGTATACAGTTTGGAGCATGATTGATTTAGTTTCATCAGAAAGAAATCCTGGTTTACAGCTAGGACTGAAATAAAGTTAATATTTGACATTCTCAGCAACAGTTCTTTAAATGTAAGCAATGGACAATGCTGTATTTCTATACATTTTATTTACTTGCATTTTATTTATTAATTTGCTAACCAGTTACGTGGACTGGCAATTATAGTTTAGTGTTTGTTCATATTTACAGTAAATTCTTGAGAGTCCCAGTAAAATAGTCTATCAGTACAATATGTTATAGTATAAAAATATCTTTTGTAGAGCGTTGATTGTAGAAAACACTTGCAATTTCACAAACGTGCTGAAGACTGTTTTTATTCAAACTGTTGCGCAACATAAACGTTTTATGGCTATTAACTGAAACCATAGCGATGAGTCATTTACTGAGATATTTGCTGTTCATTGTCTAGCTTTATGCAGTAACACCTCACTCCAGGTGAATAAATTGTTCCCATGTGTATATGTTTACATTGTTACAAATTATTTGTCTGTTTCATAAGGATGGCATCAGACAAAATGTAGCTGACAGGGAGCTTAGTAAGCGTAGAGCTAGAATGTTTTCAGCTCCTGCCTTTATAGTAGTTACAATTACATGAATGTGTGAGATAGCTAAAGCTGTTGTAGTTTGTTATTTTTCTTACATCAAGGAGTAGATGATCCTTGATTGCTACAATGACTTTGGAAAATATGTTGTCTTCTATTGACTGAAGGAAGGTGGATCTGTGTAGTGAAAGAGCTGTTGCATATATGTGAATTTTCTTATATTGATTCTGTTTTTTCAGGTTGGACAGTGGATACTTACTATGAGTTTATGTATAATGTTGCTAGCAACAATGTAGACTGTGCAATTACAGAGAGCCATGTGGCTTTCTTTAGAGTAATACTTAGGTTTTTAAATTAATAAGAGCAATTTATATATCTTCAGATACTGTGAATGGGGCCTTGGATGATTTGTGCATTTTTGAGATGAAATTAGGGTGGTTACTGGAAGTACACGTTCCAATTTATGAATAACGATACCTGTCTGTCTGGCTTGAGAGAGCTGGTGATTAGTGGCTGGATAGGTTGTTCTTAGCTAGGTGTTTACATGACTTGTCATTATTTCTGAATGCGTTTTTCACATAATCCAAGGTAATTCTAACTTTCAGTTATAGATAATATAGTTCCATGCTGGATGGCTATGGTCAATGTGTTTGCAGATGTTACATTTTCTATTTGCCAAACATCACTGATGCATTTTATTTATTTATTTGTTTGCTTGTTTGTTTATTGAGGCTAGTCTGGAGTTTGTTAGTGCAGAGCCTTTTGAAGGGTGTTTTAGATGGAGATATTTGAACGGCCAATACTGTATAAGATTATATAATCTGCAAAGAATGCTGTAGTACAGGGATTAATATTGGCCATTATATCATTTATAAGGAGTGAGAACAGGATGAATCCAAGGGCTATTCCTATTATGAATTTGCTATCCTTTGATTGGCTAGGTTATGTTTTTCTTGTAAAAATGATTGAGAACAAACTTTTGAACCATGCAAGGGTATTTTGCCCAAAGCATAATGAATATAGTTTGTTTAGGAGAAGGTCATGGCTGACCCTTTCAAAGGCTGTAGTAATGTCTATTAAAATTGAAACTGTGCCATTTTCCATCCACAATGGCATATATTTTGTCACTTACTGTATATCTAGCTGCAAGTATGTTGTGGCCATTTTATGAGTCCATTCGTAGGTTATAGTTATATTTTGTTCTCAAAGTTAGTTGAAAATAATATTTTTGAATACTTTGATTAAGGGGCAATAGAAGACTATAGGTTTAAAGTCATGACCCTATGCCATGGAAAACATTTTGGCAATAAGGGTGATGAATGCATGTTCAAATTGTGCTATACAATACAATACAATGCAATATTGCTTAAGCAATATATTATAGCCTTGTTATGAGAGTGGTTGGATAGGTGGGCTAGTGGTTTAGATGGGGATGAACCATTAGTTTGAGGAATGTTAAGTGATTTTCTCTGGAGTTTTTAAGAGGTTGGATAGAAAGGTAGTATCTGTGTAGGTCAAATGCATGATGTGTACTCTAATAGAGGTACTGGGTAATCGTATCAGTTTTGTATATCTGATGGTTAGGCAAAGTAAAAATGGGAGACGCTTTGCTGTTTTTATATATTTTATTTGTTTTTCAGAAAAAAATAGGAGCCATGATATGTTCGTATTAGTTTGTCCTTGATATATACAGATTGGGCTACTTTTATGGTAACTTTGCATTTTTTTAGTGTGCTGAATATCTTCACCCCACAAACTTCCTTCACTAAAAACTATGAATCTAAAAGGTGATAACTATCTTATTCCTTATGCAACTGAACAAAAATATTTTAGGCTCACCTTAGACTCATGCCTAAACTTCAGGAATATTACTGATATCATTAGGAATATAATCGTCACAACTGTGCCTTCATTTAGTCTCTAATTCACAAAGTTCACAAGTGAGAACAAAAATGGAAGGTATGTCCTTGGCAGAGCAACACATAAATCATTGCTATGTCTTAGAAAACTCAAATGGTTGCCAAAAATCAAGTGAACAGCAGTGCTTGCAGGCACACTGCTATTTAAAATTTTACATCTAGGATATTGTCCACCTTTGAAATGCAAACTTCCTATTACAGGACAGACTTACTCCCTGAGGCAAAATTTGGAAGACACCATAGCCCAAGCTAGACCTCATTTCAAGTCTGAGGCAGGTGAGAAATCTTTTTCAGGAATTGAACAGCTCCTGTAATAGCTTACCTAGTGATGTCAATACACTGCAATCTTTATTAGAATTCAAAACTGAATTAACAGAACATCTCTGAAATTATGCCATTTGTAAATGCTATTGCAATAATGGCTAATCAGTCATGGCCTGTAATATTAGAATGATCTCTCCTTACAACTTGCTTATAGGATCCTTCCATGCTATTTGTAACACAGTATATCCAGTGTGTTCACAATTTCTTAAACACCATACTGTTTTAATTTTACAGCCAGTTTAAGCATACGATTTGTAGTGATGTAATCTTAAGAAACTGTCTTGATTATAATTTGTATATAAGCTGTAATCAATATCTTTGCATTGTACTGCAATGATTACATTATTGTTACAACCTGGGTCATGACTGAAAAAGGTCAGTAGACTAGCTCACCTACAGAGTTATCTAAATAACTAACTAAATAAATATAAATATATATATCATCATCATCATCAACCCCCCCTTTCTCATTTTCTACCTGGGGTCAGGATGTCATGTTAACTGTCACCATCTCTTTCTCAATTCAGTGCTACACTTCTGCCTTCTTTGACATTTATGCCTGACTGTCGCAGATCTTCTCTCATACAATCCATCCACCTCTTTGCTGAACATCCTTGTTTCCACTTTCTTCCTGTCTGTCCCAAATCTTTTCACCAGATTGTCTTTTTCTTTTCTGCAGATGTGTCTGAACCACCATAATCTGTTCTCTTTGATCTTTTCTGCAATTGGAGCTACTTTGGCTTCTGCTATTATGTCCTCCTTTCTTTATCTGTCTCACAGTATGTATCCTACCACCCTTCTCAGGCACTTTCTTTGTCCTACAGTGGGCTTTCTACTATCCATCTCAGGCACTTCATTTCCATCACTTCTAGCTTCCTCATCTGCTCTGCCTTTACTGCCCAGGTTTCTGTACCATACAGTAGTATTGGTTATACCACTGTCTTGTACACCTTACTTTTCAGCTTCTTTGCCATTCTTCTGTTATTCACTATACCTGAGACTCTGTAACAGGTGGCTGCAGCCCCTCTGATTCTAATTTTGACTTCTTCATTTAGACATCCCTTCTCCTTAGCCACCCCTCCCAGATACTTGAACCTGTTTACCTGTTCCACTATCTTCCCTTCTATCTCTATTCTCAGCTTCTTCTGATTTCCCCAGTTTGCTGCCATTACCACCATCTTATCTGTGCTTAGTTTCATCTTGTGTGCTTTCAGTTTTGCATTCCATTCCCCTATCTTTTGCTCAAGATCTAGCTCAGAGTCTGCCTGTACTGCCACATTGTCTGCATACAGCAACTTTGTTGATCTGTTCCCTCTGACCTGTTTGCTAATGTAGTCCATCACCAGCATGAACAGCAGTGGACTCAGAGCTGAACTCTGGTGCACACCTACCACCACTGGGAACCCATTACTGAGACTGAACACTGTTCATACTTGAGTTATTGGGTCATTCTACATTTTTCTTCTTCTTTCGGCTTTTTCCTGGTTAGGGAATGCCACAGCAGATCACCTGTCCGGTCATTCTACATAGCCTGCACTAATTCTACTAGTGTTTCTAGGACTTCAAACTACCATAGTATTGCCCAAATCAGCTTTCTTCAGACCTTGTCATATGCTTTCTCCAAGTCTAGGAATGTGCAGTTGAACTCTTTCTTTGCCTCTAGCTTTTTTTCAACTATCTGTGTCATTGCAAACATTGGGTCAGTTGTGCTGCATCCTGATCTGATTGCAAAGTGCTCATCCCCATTTTACTTTTTACTACTCTGCATATCTCTTTATCAGTCACCATCTCCAGAACTTTCATGCAATGTGGCAGAAGTTTGATGCCTCTGTACTGCCCAAAGTTGTGGATGTCCCCTTTGTTCTTGTATACTCATATGAGTATGCTTATTCCAGTGGCAGATTTAGGCCTGGGTGCAGGGGCACGTGCTGCCCCCTTTTTAAAGCCGATGATACAGAAATGATGTCCATTCTAAACAAGGGACTGGTTAGCGGATGCTTGATGTGGGCTTGGTGGCAAGGAAATCGGCAGGCGTACACTTTGAACATTATAGTGTACACTATGGCCAGCCGTAAAGTAGTAAAAAAAAAACAAAAATCCCTCATTGGCTCACTTTGTGTTTAAGGTCACATCATGGTGCTGATCATTTCTGCACTTGGAGGGAGGGGTGATGACTGATCCAGTCTAGTTATTATTGGCTGCAGGTGTGTTTGGTGGGCTGCAGTCATATCCCTTTTATTTTTATTTCTCTCGGTGGAGCTGCTGAGCAACCATTTTTCCTTTCATTTTCTGTTGCCTTTTTAATTCAAGGTTCTTCCGCAAGGGGGTCGGACCGGTTAACCTTTTCTGTTGTGCAATATGACCAGTGCGGTAAACACACACTGGCCTGGATCATTTATTCCTGAAGTGTTCCAGAGGCAGTTTTAGGACCAAAATTGAAACAAAATACTACAGATCCCATATACTATAGCTTCAGTTACAAAGTGTATGCTCAGGTCTTTTCAAAATCAGATCATACTTAAGTCGTTTTGCCATTAGGAATGGCGAAGTGGCAGATCCTACAGAGTTGGCTCCTTCTTTTACCGACCCTTCCTGTTGCCTGAGTAAGTACTAGGCCCTCATTTAAAGTCCAACTTCAAGCACTTATTGCGATTGTAGTCTAGCTTATGGATTGTAGACTTCTAAGTGTAATTACTAGTAACATTGATTTAAGCACCATGAGCTATAATTTATGAAGTTAAGCATGCCATTATTCTGCTTTATCTGGATACTTAGAAAGCAAACAATGACTCAGTTTCATACGAGACTAACATATGTCTTTATTCTGTGTTATGTACATGACATGATGTTTTGGTAATTCAGTTATTGTAAAAAGCAAAACATAATAATCCTCTTTCTCCTGGATTTTTCAAACTCAGATCAGTAACATCCTACAGAGTAACCCTCTTGCCTTGTAGCTACAGACAGTCTATAAAGGAAACCTGTTACTCTGTAGATGTAGGTACCCCAACTGTGACCATGTACGGCATCCTCACTCTTCAATGTCATTCTTTTCCTTTTATTTATACTGATACTAAGTCACTGCTGCCAGTTTATTTCAGTACTAAAGGCAGTAAAACTGGTTACTGCTTATTGAACAATAATGCTGGTTAAGTAGCTTCTCTTTGTTTCCTTTGGTTTCATACCTTGCACTCCCCCATTCAGTAAGAAAGGTTGCGTTTGATGTTTCACTGCCACCACCACCACCCACCAACCCACACACACACACACACACACACACACACACACACACACACACACACACACACACACACACACACTGTGAAGCAGCACTACCATGACATCTG
Source organism: Protopterus annectens (assembly GCF_019279795.1). Taxonomy (NCBI): domain Eukaryota; kingdom Metazoa; phylum Chordata; order Ceratodontiformes; family Protopteridae; genus Protopterus; species Protopterus annectens. The sequence goes on from NC_056739.1 coordinate 1,517,026,152, forward strand.
TTCTAGCTACAACTGGCTCCATAAAGCGGTTTCTGAGATGAGAGCCACCGATGAGAGTAACCCCACATTACTGTGTTTTTTTGTTCATTTGCTTATTTTGGAGGGTTCATTTAACTTAATCCAACTCCAGTGTTGGAGAAAATCATTAACTCTAAGATGAGCTTAGCTACAGTCTCTATTTTAGCACCTCCCCTCACAAGCCCTGCTCTAATCTACCTAGTGTCTGATTTGTAAAATTTAGGAGCTCTGGTTGCTACTGTCTGGACAATGTAAATAGTAAAGAGGTAATGATACAGGAGCAGGGATTTGTTATTGTTGTGTTAAGGAATGAAGGCATAAATCTGCAGCATTTACTCCCAGTAGTGTCCATAGTTCAGGGAATGGTGACGGTACCCACAGAGCACCTTAGAATTCAGCTTTGAAGCCAACTGTCTAATAGCCTTCATGTTGGAAAGCACAGTCTTGTGATTTGGAATCAAGCATAGAGTTTACTTTACCTATTCTCTAAAGGATATAAAGCTAAAACTGGAATATATGTCATTATTTAGTGAATTCAGTCCTTAAGAATTTAATTGCCAGAATGCCATGAAATTAATGAAGAACTGATGAAAAATATGAGGCAAAAATCTGAATATTCCGCCAAACTCTGTGGACAGGTGAGAGGTACAGATTCCTCCCTAATCATATGTAAGTGTTGATAAATATATTAAAAAAATTAAGCTTATGAGATTTGAGAGACCTAACCTGAAAGACGAATATTTAACATAGCACATGATGATTGCAAGTGTAAATTCATTTAGGAACCTGGTTAAATGGGTAGATCCACCTTTGAGTTTTTCTAATTATATTAATCAGTTGCTTGATAGTGGTATAACTATAGGTTATATAAAAAGATTTAGAAAGTGTAGAAAATCAGAAATGAAGCCATTGCTTGTTAGTTACATTAGACCCATACTCAGATTTGAAATAATAATATGGAAACCTTATAAGAAAACAAACATGATTGTACTGGAAACAGTACAGTGGAAATATATTAAGGCATCCATGGATGTGAAAATTTAAGTTATTATGAAAGACTAAAATATCTGAACTTGTACAGTGCTTCTTAAGATATCTAAGAGGAGATCTTACTGAAGTATATCGGGCAATTAGAGACACCTGCATCTGGGGTAATCAGAAAGTAAAGAATCATCATGCAACCAGTGTTGAAGATTCTATAGGAATTAGAGGTCTATTAATTGGTTCTCCGAGAGAGCAGCTGATGCATGGAATAGACTACCAAATTACATTAATGTAAGCACTAAAAGCTTGGACACTTACTAAGGGAACAACTGTTTTAGTATTGGCAGGCTAGAAGGGCATTATTGCTCGTGTTTGAAATATTTGTAAGTGCATTTCTCACTCTTTTGAATATTTCAGCTTATGTAATATTAAGTGAATAAACTTTGGTATTTATATTGTATATATTTAATATCACAGGATGTCACCATATGTTTAATCACTTGCCATACTATATTAAGTATACTGCTGAGTTGAAATACCTAGTGATCAGGCTGCATTATACTAGTCAGTGTTTGTACTATCACAGGTAGCACCCTTCCTTTTGGAACAGAAGGCTGTGGGTTCTATTCCCACACCAGATAGACTGATTACCGACACCGCAGTGCAGCATAATGAAGGTACTGCACTTCGAAGTATGCTGTCCTTCAGATGAGATGTTAAACCGAGGCCCCATCTGCTTGAGTTGGTGGTAGTTCTGGTAGATGTAAAAGATACCTTGGCAAGGCAACTATTAAAGCATAAGTGAAGTTCCCTGATGCACTGAAACCAATCAAAATTACGTATTGTATTAGAGAGGTACCTCGCAGGCTGGTCTATGCAGAAGTGGGTATAGCCTCAGTGACTGACAGGTGAAACAAGTGTGTTGTGGTATGGAAAAGACTGCACATCTCCACAAGTTAAATATACTAACTCTGAGATTACACCACCTCAAGGAAAAGGGCAAACTGTGAATAGACAATGAATAATCATGCCAACATCATTATGAATATTACTTTACTTTCTTTCACTGATTGTTGGATAGTGGGCAGGGTTTGGGTGGGACTTGCTACTGCGCATTCTGCAAAGCCCAAAACTAATCTAAAACAGGTACGAAATCAATAAATGGGACATCCGTTGAATTAAAAACACCATTTAATTAGATACTGAGTGCTTTCATCTTAACATAGGTTTAAAAGACATGGCCAAACTTCCCATAGTAGTAGACTTCACCAAACTTCCCATAGTAATATAAATACCACCTCAGCTCTCCCCTGATGAGGCTATCAGCCTAATGAAACTAACCCAATCAAAGGGTAAAAAAAAAATTCGACTAAGTAAGCAAAACAATCACCAATCCATGACCAGAAAACCACCAAAACACAAACAAAACATGAATCAGGACCAAAATAAGACTCCAACACTGTAATATAGGTTGAGCGCTTTCTTTCGTTTAATGATAATGAACTTCTTCATAACAAACAAACAATCCATATAAAACTGTTTAAATACAATAACAATTGATGAACCAATCACAAATGCTTCATTAAATGACAAAGCAATCACGTTTTTTTTTTTTGTGTTTTGGTTAAAAAATTCTTCAGAAAAGTGGCATGCCCACTGCCTAGGGTCTGCATTATACCCCTCAATCAAGAGAAAGGCAAGGCTTAAAATCAGGGGCAGATTTTATTTATTGGTCTTATAAACTTAGTTTTTAGGGGGGGAAAAAGCAAGTTTAGTGTTGGCATGTATTTTTTGAAAGGATATACAGCTTTAAACTGAAATATTTTATAATAACCAGATGAGGAGCAGAGCAAAAATATAATTGGCGCTGCATTTTCTGAAGGTTATGTGGGACTGATGCTACAAATTGCTCCAGTGTTAAAGTTAGCAGAGCAATGCATTTTGCATTAGCATACATTTCCAGATGGTTATAAAGTTTGAAAAACAAATGTATGATTGCAGTCTACAATTACTTTCTGGAAGGTGACACAAGCAAAAAGTGATACTATTCAAAATAGGGGCTAGTTGAAAACTTTGTATTAAAGTTATTTGATGATCTACCATGGATACTTGTTACATTCAGTAAGAATTTTTGCAATAGACCCTTTCAATATGGGAAATTGGAGAGCAGGAAAAACAAAATCAAAATGTTCTTTACAACAAACTTAGACATGTTTAAGGTATCATACAGTGAAAAAATCTAACTTTGCTATTTTTTCGTGTAGTTTTTTACTACCATTCTGTGACTTTTTTTTTACTTTTTCGGTTTGGATATTAATTGGGATATTTTGCAGACACCTTAATGACTATTGATATCAGACGGGTATAAAGACCCTCTGTTTGTAGTGTAGCCAAACAGCATAATGGCCAACTCCAGATATCTCAGTCTTTACTATTTGTCATGCCTCACTTTCAATGCCTTTTCCAATGGAAACTGTTTAACTACTTGCTACTAAGCATCTCCCATCTTGTGTCAGAGCTGCTCCCAAGAAGTCAGCTTTATTTACTTCACTTTCTATGCCTTCAGTACATAGTTCCCTGCACTCCTGTCTTACTGTATTCAGTGGGCAATACAACTTTCCATATTAAGCATGCTGAATGCCTGATTTAATATCTGCATCAACATACAGATGTTCTGCCATTTACTCAAAGTAAATGGAATATCACATGCCAATGACTACAACAGTTCTCATGTTGCAACGTGATGGCATGGTCAGCAAATATAAAACTACATTTGTAAAGCTTCATAGCAATTGTGAAGCTATGGTACATTCGACTCTCCTAATTATAGGTATATAGGTTGTTAGCCGTAATGCTAAGGGGCCATCAAGAATCTCAGCCCTGTCACCCAATACTGGTGAGACATTAATGTCACCATTAAGTAAACTTCCCCCATTATGGCATGGGTGAATGTTTGTGGTCTTTCATTCAGTAGTTCTGATTGGTTTTAAAGGTTGCTGTGGAATTTCTCTGCTTGATATATAAAGGCTGCCTATTCTGCAAATGGAGGTACACAGGTTTATATACTAATCATGCTGTTTGGTGTGTTTGATATTCTAATATAGGTTTAAGTCTCCAGAACTGGTGTTTGCTTTAAAATGATTCTATTTAGGGTGGATAAGGTCTTAGAATACTGGGTTGTTCATAAGCAAGGATCACCCCTGAGGAGTCTTTGTGAAATAAAGTTTATGGACTTAACTTTCACACGGTCTAGTGAGGAAATTTGGTTGCATTTTAAGAATGTTTAATTGTTTAGTGAGGTACATGTTGAATCAAGCATTATATTCAATGATGACCCTAATAAGGAAGGAATCATTAGACTATGGTGGGATAATACAAAGGATATGTTTATAACTAAAGCATTTTTTAACCACCACAGAAGCAAGGGGGTCAGTAAAGAGTCTGTTATCAATATAGCCAACCAAGTTTCTGACTGGCCCAGATTTAAGAATATGGGTTTTGTATATTGCCAACAGGGTCTGTGAAATATTTTAACAAAGCATCTTGTGTATTTAAAGCATACATTGTTAAAAATTTTTATTTGTGAAATCATAATTAGGACATGCTATTATTCGCACAGTGGCTAGATTAGTGGTTATTTGACTTGCAAATCTGAATACCCTGTAAAGATGAAAAGGTAAACATTGAAGGTTTTTAGGTTAAACACAGCGTCAAATTCAAGATGAAACTAAAACAACATTGTTAAGAAAAGCTCAGCAAGTATATAATCAGGAGATATTTATATGGAAATATTTATTTTAGTAACGTCTATAAGATTCATACAATTACTAAACTGAGTATTTGCTTTTTGGGATTTTTTTATAACATCTACTTAATTGTGTTACTTTTGCTTAACTGAAAATCACTATTTCAACATACATCATTATTAATTTACCAAAAAATTACTTAAATTTACTATGGTATTTGTTGTGGCTAATATCACCTTCAGTGGGGTTGTTTTCTAGGTTCCAACAATGCACATGCCAGCTATGCCATGGAAAGGGACTGTGACTTGCCATGGGCATCCAAGCATCTTTTTCAGGCATATGTTGAAAAAACAACTTGTACTGCTGTGTGCTGCACACAAATTACCTGCGGTTCTACTACCATATCCACAGCAAAATAAAGTGCAAATGAATGTATAGTGCTGTCTATTTATACATAATATCAGAACATCATATGGTGATCTTTCCACATTCCCCAAACCCAGTGTCCCACTTTCCTGCTCCCACCCCAGTAGTCAACTAACCAGACTATGCTCCCCACCCTTTACAGATTCCTGGATGTGCCACTGTATTCTCTAGTCATCTGGGATATGCCTTTCTTGCCACACTGCTGTGAGAACCCTCAGGAGCCATTTCTCCCCTATCCGATTTATCATCTTTATCATATCTACTGTGACCTCATCTGGACCTTCTGCTTTCCATGAATTTATTTTCCTTACTGCTACTCTTACTTCTTCTAGGTTGGATACTTCTTCTTCTTATATTTTAGGCAGTGTCTAGGGCAGCACAGCTTCTGTGTTTTTTTTTCATTCAGAAGCTGCTGCAAATACTCCTTCCATTGGCCCTCGATTTCCTATGGACTGGTGACCAGGTTGCTGCTGGCATCCCTTATGAAGGGTGTCTGATTGTCTTCCTTATCTTTATTAAGTTTATCAATAAACTTAAGCCCACTCCATTGGTAGCTAATAAACGTCCGGCAGAATTCCTGAAAATTGCTGCTGAAGCAATTGCATACCCTGTTGCGATTCTTATTAATCGCTCCATTAATGAAAAATATGTCCCCCCACCTCTAGACGATTTCCCATATTATTCCAATCCATAAAGTGGCAACTCCAAACAACTGACCAACTATCACCCTATTGCTGTACTCTCGCCCCTCTTCAAAATCCTTGAAAGGTGCATAATCTCATGCAATACCTAAACACTCATTAACTTCTCTTACCTACACAACATGGCTTCAGGCCAAATCACAGCACTACAACTACTCTTATGTCTCTCACTCACACAATAAATCTCCAAAGAAACAATGATAAGTATGCATCTACTATCTTCCTTTATCTTTCTAAGGCCTTCGATATGGTCAATCACACTAAACTCATTCAAGCCCTCTCAGAACTAAATCCTAGTGATTCTTCCATAACATGGTTTCATAGTTAATTACAGGTAGACAGCAAGCTGTTCAATGGCAGTGAGAACTCTCTCACCTACTGCCTGTCACACTAGCAGTTCCCCAAGGCTCAATACTCGTACCTTTACTGTTCTCCATCTTCACCAATAACTTCCACATTGCTACACTACATACAACAGTCATAAAATACGCAGATAACTTTAAATTAATCTGCACGTCCTCTTCCCTTCATGGACTACATTCATTAACCCAAGACTCCTTTCTTTCTGTTGAAGCATGGCTTTCCAATTCCCAACTAATACTAAATCCCAGCAAAACAAAATGAGTGATCTTCCACCCCACTTAACATACATCTTCTAATCCTGTATTCAACATTTTTCCCAGTAATAAAACAACCATCTCCTCAGTTACTTCTACCAAACTACTAGGTGTTGAGATTGACTGCTACTTAAAATTTGATATCCATATCTCCCTGAACTAGGAATACTATATATAAACAAACAGTATGTCATTAAAAACACTAAATCTACAATAGCTCAAACACACCTCATCTCTATACTCCTCTGTGCTTCCCCTATACTAACAAATATGAGAAAAACAGATATGACAAAACTAGAGGTCTGTTATAACAAAATTGCTGAGTTTCCCACCTAATCTCTATCCAGGTTACCACCGCCTAGCCCAGAAACAACTAAATTGGCTCAAACTTCCGTAGCTCCTCCTCTGTAATCAACTTACTGTAGCCCACAAAAATCGTATACTACCCAGATAAAACACCTGCACTAAGCAATATCCTTCACTCCTACAGAAAGTAGTCTGTCCTGGTAACAGAGTATTATGCTCCAGTAGCAAATATCTTCTTGAAGTAAAAAATGCCAACAACACAGCTGGAGCCTCCATCTACACACATTTCAAAGCTAAAAAATGGAATACTCTGCCCACTAACATCTCATCAATATCCTAGTCTACACAATTTAAAAAAGAACTAAAAACTTGCCTAAAGGATACTTGGCTATGTAACTGTACACGTCATGACTAACCTTCTTCTCTACCTTCATTCTTTATTTCTTGAACTACCACTTCATACTGAATTCTATTTCCTAATTACGTCACTTGCTACATCTCCTTCTCTATGATTCTGTCTTATTATCTGCCTCCTCTTAACATTGCCTCAAAATTCTATTATATCTCCTCTCTAAACTTGTATGAATATACATCCTGTTTTGCTAAACACTAATTAAACTGACTATTGTAAATTGTGAACCTTGTTGGAAATGTGTACTGTTTATTGTTATTTGTGGAGCTTTTCTTCCCGAGCCTCCGCTGAAAAAGGACTTGTGTCCAGTTGGATTATCCCAGTAACCAAATGTAAAATAAAATAAATAAATACATTTCTGCCTTTGTCTCGCAATGTAATATAATTTATTTGTGTCACCTACTGAGTCACTTTCCAGAAGCTGGTAGAGTGCCTCCGCCGCCCTGTTCTTAGCTATTGCAAATCCTTTCTTAACTTCTTTGTTAATCAACCAGTATTCCTTCCTAGCCTGGCCAGTCTTTTTATCCCCCACCTTTTCTGGCACTCCTTTCTTTTGATGATTTCTGGGACTTTTGCATTCCACCACCAGCTTTCCTTATGTATCTTATTTCCTTACCTGGATCAGCCACATATCCTTTCTGTAGTCCTCACATATGCTGTTTTGAGGTGCTGCCATTCTTCTTCAGCTTCAACCATTTCCTCCTCTTCTTGGGGTGCTAGAGCCCTGTGTAATTACTTGAACTATTGTACTTTCTCTCCAGTCCACTTTCAGGTCTTAAGCCTAGACTCTGTTGACCCTAGAACATTCTCTGATCGCTGCTTGCAGCTGATTGTTGCAACCAGTGGTTTATGCTGTGGACTGACTGTTTCACTGGGGATGACTTTGCAACCATTGATTCTACCCCAATGCACTTTCCTTACTAGGAGGAAGTGTACCTGAGTTACATGTTGGTCACTCTTGTGTGTGACTGTTGCTCTTTCTGAACCATGTGTTGGCTCCTATCAAGCCATTTGGCAGACAGAAGTCTAAAATGGCCTCTCCTTCTTTATTCCTGTTGCCTCACCCATGTGGACCCAGGCAGCCATCATGTCATGTTCTGGCTGTCCCGATATGTGCATTCAAGTAATCCATTATCAACACCAATTCATGTTGTCATGCTTTATCCAGTAGGTTCTGCACTTGCTGTCTTAATGAACTTTTTTCCTTACTATCACAACACTGCTGTGGGTCATAAGGTGAGATTATGAATACTGCCCTATCATTACACTGGAGTCTGACTACCTTGAGTTAGTCATTAATTTTGATGACATCCCTCACTACCTTCTGAAGCATCTCTCTCTCTCACCACAATTCCCACACCATTTCTACCCTGTCCTCCTCTGGATCCTAAGCCAAGTGACATTGCTGCACACAGGATTTCCAGGCTCTTCTGTATCATCATGTCATCCACTTCCAAGCTACAGCCTGTTAATGAACCTAAACTGAGTGTAGCAGTTCTTATGTTTTGCAGATTGGTTTTACATCCAGCTTTTGCTCAACAGAGCTATCCCAGGTAACCCAGGCTGGGCAACTGGACACCGGCTGGTAGCTTATTTACCAAGGGATGCTGGGCTTTATAGCTGGCACATACATTTGTGATGATGAAGTGTAGTACAGAATCACAGCTAGTGGTTTTCCTAGGTAGCTTCAGATACTGCAAGCATGAATTGATAAAGGAAAGTGTTTTCTCTGTCCACAAGTTTGGAATCTAAATGGGTATTTTCGCATGCCTATTACTTTACTTTTTTAGCTATGAAGCCACAACTTGATTTAGATATTTTGGATCAAACTAACTGCAAATCTTATCTTTCCTCACAGGGATGACCATACTATTTTCTCTTTACATTGTTTGAATTGTTTCATAATGATACCTAGGTACCCTATTCACTTTATTCACTTCTGAGAGCTAAATTATGTTTTATTTGCATATGATCATCCCACAGCAAACTTCCCAATCCTGTAAACAAATAAATATAACCATGTATGATATGCTGGTACTGTATATAAGATAACTATAGCATTGTGTGATTGATTCCTTAAACATGCAGTCTGTGCTTTTATGCTGTGAGTTTGCTTTTTATGATTTGGCTCCTTAAAAGAAAAACACTTCAAAATACTACATTAACATATTTAAGTGCCATTATTTGAAACTTAATCAAGCATGTCAGTAGATGTTGACCCCATGCTACCATGCAGTGATTAGAAGAGGTTAACAATGTGTACACAACTCTTTCTTCAGAGACATCTAGCCAATTAACCTAAAGTACTTCAGACAAAATATTATATCCCACAGCAATGTCTACTTTGCAGTATATAAGCTGTTTATTAATTCTCAACATTTCATGCAAGTGTGATATGCACTCTTGTCTCAATGCTTCAGATGGATTTTCAGACTTGACTCTATCAAGTACTTTCACTAATTCGGTAATTACAAACTGCTAATTCTTTTGAACACACCAAAATCATTTTCTACAATATTCATCTTAGCAAAATGTCCTCATTCTGTCACATAGACTGAGTAAATTTATTAAATGCAGGGCATATTTTTTGTGTGTTTATAGACATATCTTCTGCAAGCTTGATTTAAAATCAATGAGTGTTTTTGTGACCCCCCCCCCCCATTTTGGAAACTCATATAGCTATGTTCTCACATCAATTGTGTTACTTCTTTTTTTAATGAATCCTCAGTTTATTTCTCCTTTTTACCATTTTGACTCATGTTTTATACATTTTCTTTTTCCCTTTAGTTCACTTAACTGTTTATTAACAATTTCAATTGTTCTCCACACACTACCAGCTTTTGATAAAGTTGGACATTTTTCTTAAATGCCTGCTCTTGTTTCACCACTTCTTATACATCAAATGATCTCTCATATTAATGAATCCTTCAACCCACCCAATTCGCAACATATGTCTCTTTCAGCTCAATAACCTATGTATTTCTACTCATTCTGGAGCTTCATGCCTCTGTAAGTAGTATATATCTATATATCTTGTAAACAAAGAAGTTTTTTATTGGCTCACAATACTTTCTGAAAATATCTAAGTGCTTTTATTTTTCTTTCTCATCTTCAAAAGACACACAAGAACATTGAATACCACATTATACCTTTCTGACATCTTAGCTAGTCTGATTGCAGTAAAGAACAAATTGAATTTGTAGAATAAAAGCACCAGTTTTCTAGAAAATGCTCTGGTGGTTTTAGTTGAAATATATTTTCTACTGTTAAGTATATTTCTGTACTATACTTCCAAACATAGAAACTCTTGACACCAAATAAATATTTTCACTTCTGCTGATATATTTCTTCAGTTCAGGAAAATATTTCCCTATATCTGACATCATGCAGTGGTGTGAAGGCCAATAAATAACACAGATATTCAGGATGTGTGCAGTAGCCTCACTGTGGTATGTATTCAAATTGAGATTTCTTTGAAACACTGTGTAAAACGACATGCAGACCTCTCATGCTAACTCATTATCAATAAAGTCATTTACCCCAGAGATAACAAAATGTTCCTGCATTCATATGCTCTTTCTGCCACTGCCAGATTTTTTCAACAACTTTTTATTTGATTTTATAATCAATAAATTATATACAAGTAACTAGAAAATAAACAATAAAATGCATTAAACTAAATACAATCATCCATAATAAAAATCCATTATAAATTATGTAAAACCATTAATATTTGTCCAATAAAGTTTGTAACTTTTGCCAGGCTAATCATTTATGAGTCATATTAGATGCTCTTGCAAGTATAGTTAGCATTTCTTTATTGCACACACACTTTGCTAGACTTATGAAATTACTGAATAGGAGATCATGTTCATTTTTCCAATTTATTGTAATTACTTTCCTAGCAATGGTCAAAATTGACGAAAAGAGAGGCACTTGAAATTTCAGAATCACATTTGGAACTGGTACATTAAATAATAATAATAAGGAATCTGTAATATGACAATTATCCATCCACTGCATCTTAAAATCTTTAAAATTGTTCCAAAATTGCAATACAACTCTGTAGTCTATACACATATGTATCTAGTTAGCATCTAGTACTTCTCCACATCTCTAACATTTTATTTCTTTATTTTTATAAATGACAACAATTTTATGAGGTATAAAAAACTTCTATGCAAGAATTTCCAGGTGAACAGTTTCCAATGAAGGGAAGATGTGGTGTTATTAACAGATTGTAATGCCATCTTTTTATCTGCTAAGAATTCCTTATTAACCTTTGTAGACTAATCTCAAAAGCCTGAATCAAATGACATAAATTAATCTCTTAAGATCCTATATAGAGGAGATATGTTTGATTTACTTTTAGTTTCCATTGAGTTAATACCCATAAAAAATGTTATTAGTTCTGGTAAAGGATCTATTTCTGTATTGAATAAAATTGCTAGTTTGTTATCAATGAAATATCATAAAGCTTGTAAGAATAGTCTATTATCCTGTTTAACATTGTATTTGGCTAAAAGAATATTAACTGGCTGTATCTTATTGGAATCTAAGAATTGGTACCAAAATCGTAGATTGTTTTCTTTAAAATTTAACATTATACTCAAGTTAAAGGATTCAAAACAATATGGAGTGTAGGCAATGGTAAATATTAGGAAAAGTAAATGCTTGACCAATTAGTTACTATCTATAACATTTTAAAGGCACTAAAACTATGATTTATCCCATAGGTAAAATGTTGACATTTCTTATTATTATTTAAACAAAAATCTCCTAAAACCCAATATATCTTACTAATGCCCAAAGAAGAGCATAGGTGCATATCATAACTACTATTAGAAATTATATTAATTTCATGTATAGTTTTCCATCCTGAAGTATAAGAGGTATTTAATCAGTGACATATTGTATTAATAATAATGGATTTTGCATATAGTTAAAGATTAGGAAAACCAATTCCAATATCATCCCATCTTCTTACATGCCAATTATAAGCTATCCTTGGTTTTTGAGGTTACCTGAAAAAATTAAGTAAGATCACATTGATTTGTTTAATATTTTTAAGTAGAAATATAATTAAGGATTCTGCATAAAATAAAATTTTTGTTCAGATAACCCTTTTTATCAATGAACGCCTGCCTTCCATGGTAAAAAACAAACATTTTGTTCCAATTATTAATTAGTTTAGTAACTGTATTTATCAAATTTATATAATTTGCTAGTATAGTGTCTTTCCAAGTAGGTTTTATAGTAATTCCGGATATTGAACTGATTTATTTCCCCAATTAAAGTTTTTATGTTGTTGTAAGTATGTATTTATTTTCTTGTTAATTAATAATATTTCTGATTTCTTTTGATAAAACTTAGGCCTGAAATTTTCTCAAAGAGGTTAATTGATTCAGTGATATAATGTAAAGAATAATCTAATTCTTTGCTTTTCAAAATAATATCATCCACAAATAATTGGATTTTTGAATAATAACCATTCTTTAAAGTGAAGCCTTTTAAATTAGTATAATTTCTTATGCAATTGGCAAAATGTTCAGTTGATAAAACAAACAAACAATAAGGGCACAGTGGACAGCTTTGTTTTGTACCTTTTGAAATTCCAAAAGATGATGATAAGCATGCCCCAATTTTAATATATGAGTAGGAATCATTATGTAGTTTTATTATTAATTCAATAAATTCTAGAGAAAAATTATATCTAATAAGAATCTTATACAAGTATTTACAGTTAATGGAGTCAAATGCTTTGTCAGTGTCAAGACTTATAATAGAAGTTGATTCTTAGTTTTATTTGCAATGTCAATTATTGTTAATAGTTTGATAATGGTATCTTGAAATGTTCTATTTAATATGAATCATGTTTGATGATAATCCACTAAATTAGGCATTATAGTATTTAATCTCTTAGCTAATATGGGCATAGATATTTTATAATCAATATTTAACAGAGAAATAGGGTGATAGGAAGAAAATAGCTGAGGGTCTTTGCTTTGTTTTAAAATAGGGGCAATTAAAGTGTATTTCCAAGATGAGGGTATGTTCAATTCATTTTTAATTTCTCAAAATGCACTTAGAAGAATCTTAGAAGATAATGTAGAGTCTGGAAAGGTTTTATATATTTCTGGGATTAGTCCATCTAAACCTGGGGCTTTGTTATTTTTTAAGTTTTTAATTTGATCCTGTAGTTTTAAGATTCATATTGGCTTATCTAGTATTTTAGCTTGTTGTATTGATAATGTATTCTTAATATTACTTTGTATGAATGTATCAGTTATAGAATCATTTTCTAAAGAGAGGTTTTTGCCATTAACTGATTTATAATGAGTTCTGAAAGCTTCAAATATGCTTTTTAAATCAGTTACTTTTTTGTAAAATTGTTAACTACAATTTCAATTTCATTTATATGGTTTAAGTTATTTATTTGTTCATCTCTAACAGCTAACTTATGTAAATGTTTAGGATTGATGGAGAAAGATTGTAACTTAAGTCTTTCCAAGTTAATTGAAACTTTATGATTTAAATATTTCTAAATATTTTCAATTTAATGTTATTAATTCAGGGTGCACAATCTTATATTTATGTCTTAGGTTTGATTTTAATTTATCTATTTTAATTTGTAGTTCTAACAATTATCTAGCCCACTCATTCCATTTTATAAGAAACCAAGTTTTAATCCTACTATACAGGTATACCTTTAATGAATCCCATAGTATAACGTCTGATGCCTCACCATTATTATTAAAATCTAAAAATGAACATATTTCATTTAAACCCCACTCTTTATAGCCTTTAATTTTTGCTATATAAGCTGGAATTCTTTACCATAAAATTAATTCATCATTGCTTGTGATACGATTAAAAGTTATGGCATTATGATTGGAAAGTGGACATG
>NC_056739.1:1517045268-1517122768 GCF_019279795.1 Protopterus annectens
TATATATATATATACAGTATATACATATATATCACCACAAGAGAGATGTATTCATCTGTTAAGTAAATGATAACCCCTTTCCATCAAACTCAATATAACCACGTTATGGAATGTTAATAAGCAGAGAACTATCACAGACAAATACAATTGCATTAGACAAGTAACTATTTAGTATTGATGGATTTGCAATAATATTTAAGTCAGTGCCTTCCAACTAAATCTTGTTACATTGTCAATTCATTGATTATTATATAAAGTCATCTTGTACATCAAATGGCTTAGTGGATATAGAACCCTTCATGAAAATGAACAATAACAGGTCACATTGTAAGGATCCCTCAGATTTTAGCCAAATTAACCTCTATTTCTTTTACTCCAATTTTATTTATGTATCAAGTCACGTGTCCGTAATAAAAATGCATGATTATGTTAATACAATACTCTATGCAGTATGACTTTATCTAAACGTCTGTGATTCACCTCATTCCTATACTGGTTATTGTGTCTGTTTATGAAATAATCAGCTAAGTAGGTAATACTTATAATATGTTCATGTCAAAGTGATATTAATGTATGTATTATTTCCAAAGCACTCAGTGTAGTCTGAGGGACTTTTATAAATATAAACAGTTTATCATGCATTTTGTAGTACCAATATTTATAACACAAGTAATTATTTAGTTTTATTAATTTGTAACAGTTCATCTCTTAAGCGTAAGTGGGGATTATCAGATATGCTCATATATGTTAAAAAATTAGAGATGAGCTGTCGCCAAAGGACTGAAAACTACCTCCTATAAGAACGAAGTATTCTGAGTTCCAAGTTATAGTAACTTATGTGTGATGTGTATGTCTAAGGGCAGCACCTAAGCCTCTACTCAAAACTTTTTTCTTCATATTTTATATATTTACCGTGTAACTGACAAAATAGTACATCTAGTGATCATCAAATGCTTCCCAATTAAATTTTTGTATCATTTACATAAACCATCTTCTATCTGTATAAAGCACAGGCAAATGATCTTTTTAATGTGTATCTAGTTAATTTATCGATCACACTTATACCTCTCAACATCCTAGAGAAAGAAATCCGAACAATATCTGACACAATGGGGGAAAAAGACCTAGAAACTGGGACAGAAACCACTAGAATAACAAGATTTATCTTAGCATATATTATATCGACTCTGAGACTAAAATGCATGTCAATAACTAGTGACCTCAATCCTCAGATCATCCCAGTAAATCGCCTGAATACCGCAGATTTCATTAGGGATAAACCAAGAAAACAAGACTGAGATAAAGACTTCCTGCAAAAAAACTGGACAATTGGAAGGTGGAGATGTCTGAAAATACACAACTTTAAACATGTCAGTGCTAAATCACTGTCCCGATTCATCTGCACAAAGGGTGATTTCAGAGTGTAAGAATTTATCATATCAAAATCTATATTATCTAGAACCATAAGGCTGAGATTTTAGTCATATTTACCTAAAAACAGCTGTTATTTCTGGCAATTGTGGCTAGTGCAAGGTTAAATAAAAAGGGGGCATGTACTGGGCCCAGTGATACTGTCTTTATCACAGGTAGACAATTAGAAAATCTCCCTTATATAGATAATCCTGTTTCATATTCATTTACCGTCGTCAGTCATGTGTGTGTGTGTGTGTGTGTGTGTGTGTGTGTGTGTGTGTGTGTGTGTGTGTGTGTGTATATATATATATATATATATATATATATATATATATATATATGAATCCCATTTCATATGAACGACACCATATGATCAAAGTTTTAAGACTTTGAACGTTCTAAACAGAGATCTCCATACAGCATGGAATGGAAAATTTTCCCTTTTCCCCGCTGTAGTACAATCTTGGAGTTGGCATATTTAAATAGCAGGGGATGTTCAAAGTCTTAAAACTTTGGTGATATGGTGTTGGCCATATGCAATTCGAAGTTCTAAGACTTCAATCATCTAAATGAGACCCATGTGTATGTATGTATGTATGTATATATATATATATATATATATATATATATATATATATATATATATATATATATATATATATACATACACACACACACACACACACACACACACACACACACACACACACACACACACACACGCGCACACACACACACACACACACGCACACACACACATATTATATATATATATAGATAGATAGCCAAATTTGCTTTTGTCTGGGCTTTTATGTATCACTAAATGCGGTAAAGAGTCAAAGGACTAGGGTAAGTTCAAGAATATAAGACCTGCTATTAAACCTTTGTCCATAGCCATTGAAACAAGGTCATAAAATTAAATCAAATTAGTAAGGATTGACCTGCCCTTAATACAATACGTTTGGAAGGTATAATCGTACTGACAAAACAGCAATTTAAATAGGGAGGCAGTATTTATATTTACCAAAAGCAGTAGTGTTTGTTAAACCAATCAGATGACAAAAACAATTCTTATGTGAAACATCTTATATTAGTTCACTATGGAATATATCTGAAATCCCCAGCATTTAAAGTTGTTTTTTTTTCTTTTTTGAGCAACAATATCTCTTTATTCTTGGATCATTCTCTCTCCAGATGTAGAACGTTAAGAATTTTAGAGCAGTATATTTTACTATTTCCCATGTAATCTACTGGATGATTTTCATGCAAGGTCATTGATGCCAGGATGTGCAGTACATGTTACTATAGAACAGAGTAGCCACATGAACAGAGCATCCTCTCTCCTCCCCACATACACTTTAAGACTCCATTAGTATGAGAGTAAGCAGGAGGTGTACAGGGACAAGGAAGATTGTAAATTTTGTGTACATTTTGTGTAGTCAGCTCAGTATCACAACATGCAGCACATGTAAGTATAAACATACAGAAATGTGAAGACCCAGGCCCAACAAAAGCTAAAGTGCAATGAAGGCAGATATTATAATACTCTAAGCATTTGTGCAACCTGACTTCTGATACATGAAAGGATGCAGTAAAATTGTCTTTGTCTTTGAGAAAAAAAAAGCAAGCATAGACAGACTTAATAGAATAATAGTTGTAGGACACAGTGTAAACACATCTTTGGAAATGTTAAAAAAAAATTCTGATACTGCATTTGAGTACCAAAAATTTCAGAAATGTCACTAGAATGTCAACCAAGAACCTAAACCTCAGAGACCATACTGCCCAGATGAGTTTAAACTCCAGATTATTTAAATGCTTGCCATTAAGTTAACAGAATGACTTGTTTCTGCATCAAAACAAAGCAATGGGATTTAAAAGCATTGAGTGATTTCAGGTGTCAGAGAAACAACAACTGAGATAATGGCATTAAAATATGGGCAGGAATATACCTTAAAGTCACTACATACCTGCCTCCCAAAGCTATTATTGTAAACAGAAAGAGGAATTAGTAAGAAAAACTGAAGGTGCAACAAATCTCTTTATAATTTCATTGCTTGAAGAGCCATTGAACAATGCAGTCTGTATGATGAAAAAATAAAATTTTTACTGGCAGTTTAGTTAATGAAGTTAGTTGTAAACATTTATACTTTGACCAGATCGCTGATAGCAGCCACTGCAGCATTCTATGGTTCTATATTAGGAGCTTGAAAGCTTAAGAGTGAATGCTCTTTTATCAAGCTGTAAACATCGAAACCACTAAATAGCAAAGACACGGAACAGCAATTTTTTTCCCAGGGAAAAAAATCACTGGGCCGTTTTCGGGACTTTGCCATTTCCTCCACTGTAGTGCGATCTCGGAGTTGGTATATTTAACTGGGGGGGGGGCTATGGGGGACACAGACCCCCACTTTATTTTGTATTTGCAATTTTTTTTTTTTTTTTTTTTTTTTTTTTTGCAGGGCAGCGAGTTTTTTTCCCTGGGGGAAAAAAAAATCGCTGTTCTGTGTTTTCGCTATTTAGTGGTTTTGATGTTTACAGCACGATAAAAGAGCATTTTCTCTTTTAAGATTTTAGAATATAGACCCACATTCTACATGTCTTACATAAGTTTAAAGGTCACCATTGGCTTCCTGGCTGCTCCATTCGCATCTATGCACTGCAAAATCTTTAGAACGGAGGCAACAGTCCAGCTCATGATCCGTGACAATAATTTGATCATATTTTCAAAGTTATTAGGTGGGAAACAAGCCTAATGTAAGCAAATTAGTGAAAGCAGGTCTCAAGGCAGTTCAATTAAAATGTATGTTTACCATGAAGTCAGTAACAAGGATCGGATAATATAAATGCAGTGCTACAGCTTTACTTAAAGAATTACAAATTTTGTCAATGCCCTTGCTCTCTCCCCAAAATTGCACTACCCACAGTGACAGCCATCTGTCAACAAAGTAAGGGTTAAAAAAAAAAATATATATATATATATATGTATATATATATATATATATATGTGTATATATAAATTAAAACACACATAGAAACCTCCCCACTTTCTATAACAAACATCACAACATACATGACAGCAATTTTACAGGTTGGCAAATTAATAATCATTACTGCAACCAAGTGTAACAATGTTAAATCATTTAAAACACATATTAAACTATGCCATCCCATCAATTACAAACATGCAGGTAACTGCCATACATAGTACAGTGGTCAAGTTCTCCAGTCAGGACTAGGGCATAATTGATTATAATCAACCTTCGGTAGAACCACTTACATTTTCATTTTAAAAGCAGAAGTTATGACAGGAAAGAGTATATGATTTATACTAATAGAATAAAAGAAAGGGGATGAAAAATAGAAGAGTTAGGAAATAAAAGGAAAAGAAAAAACAAAAAGAGAAAAAGAAAGACAGGTGTAGAACAGAATGTATTTACCTTGTTTGTTGATTCCAATTAATAGAAAGTTAGAGAAACAGGCATTCAATGATAGAAAAAAAAAAACTATGGATAATATTCATAGCTGGCTTTAGGCACCAGCGAACCCTGCGGTTTCTGGGGGGCCCCTGTTCCTGGGGGGTCCCCAACCACAGCAATTTATCTTAAAGAGATACATTTTAGATCACATATGTCAAACCAACAAAAGCTAGTACAGCAATCCTATATACTTACTAAATCAGGTGGGTAATAATAACTCTTATTTATGTCTTCTTTAAAATTCAAATTCAAAGATATTCAGGCTACAGTAGCAGTGTTTTATCAAGTAACAGGCTTCACAATTCCATTAAATATTTTACTACTGTCATGGTGCCCCTAGCTTAGTTAAATCTTACTGGTAGACACTGTCTCCAATAAAATTAACAACATAGTCTGCTTTAGGTACTTGCAATACACCATGGATGCAGGGACCCCCTTAATCATCCTTGGCTGTGCAGGGGCCCCACAAAAGCTGCTGCTGGTTGTGGAAAAATGTGGAGAAAAAATATACTAATTTCCTGATCATGCACTTTTACTTCAACAGGGCTGTGATATGACCCTTTCAGGATATAGCTGATAAACATGAGAAAAGTAAGCACTAGACAGATCAGCAAGCAGCCAAGAGTGACTGATCTCAGTGCACACCTTGGATTTTAAGAAGAGCTGAAGCTTCCAATCTTTAAGATTGGTTTTCTCTTTCAAGGAGTTTTATAAATACTGGTAGAACACCAGATACTGTAAAATTCAAGTTTGTTGTTAAACAATTCTTTGGAATGCCAAAAATAATTGCAGAATAAAGGCTCAAAATCTGGAACATATTTTAAGTATTACTCTAATTCACTTAAAACATTAATAGAATAACACCTTTTGCATCAACATGAATTTTTGGACAATAAGAAGTGTAAAACTCTGATGTCTGAATTTATTGACTGTCTGAAATGCTGAATGATTTACCAGCAAATTAAACTTTTTATGAAAAGAGCAAAATTATGAGGCAAAATCAGGACGGGTCTCTGAAATAAGGCAAAGTTACAGGTATGCATTACTCCTCAATGAGGTAAATAAAAGTGACTTATCCCTGCTGCTGTTTGATGACTGCTAAACAACAATCACTGATCTGGTGTGGCAGTACCAGTGTTGCACAATGTATTGCTATTTGCTGAAACAAGTATAAAGCTACTACTGATATGCCTAATGCTTGTGTGTGTGTGTGTGTGTGTGTGTGTGTGTGTGTGTGTGTGTGTGTGTGTAAAATATCAGTGATTTTTATCTGTGCACACACTCAGTAATGCCAGGACACATACATTATTCTTCTGCATATCAGTAAAAAATTGCAGTTAACAAGTAATTATATTTCAAAACTAAGGCATAAAATATATTACAGAACACTCAGACAATTAACTCTTCTAGGAGTCTGGTGGCCCCACTCCCTAGACTGTATAAATGAATATGAGGGGGCTCCCTTAATCATCCTTGACTCTGTGGGGGCCCACAAAACTTGTTGCTGGTTGGGGAAAAATGAGGAGAAAAAATGTATTAATTTTTTGATTACACTCTTTAACCTGAACAAAGCTGTGATAAGATCCTTTTAGGATAAAGTTGATAATGGCCTGTTCTCTTAACCACACCCATTCTAAAACCATCCCTGCTGGTGTGTTAACATGAAAGTTGATGTAGGTTATGGGTGGTGCTGGGGATTTTCTGGTTATTGCTACTTTAATTTTCATCACAGTCAAACCTTAGAGGTGTGCACAAGAGGTCATTATAAGTTGTGTTTGGGCTGGGGACAGTGCAGTCATTTTTGCTTTTACTTTTCTCACAGACCTCAGAGGTGTACAAAAAGGTTACTATATCTTGTGTAGGGGCAGTGTACTAGCTAGGAGCAATACAGTGGAACGCATTACTGTAATCATGGGTTTTTTTTCACTTTCCTCACAATCACATCAGGTACTTATACAGGTGGATGCCTTTGGGGGTTGGGGTGAGGAGGCATGCTATGTATGTCAGCAGACACTTGAAATACATGCCTGTGGCAATCTGAACCTCTGCTTCTATCCCAACCTAACACCAGAGGGATACATAGGCATTTACTGTCTTTTTTTTGGGGGAGGGGGCTGAGGGAGGGAGACCGTATTCCTAGATAGGACCTGTGTATCCTCACAGCGATTGTCTTGCTAGTTTATTATGAGCTACTATTTTGTCATCTTTGAACATTAAGCCTTGGTCACAACTTAGGTCTTTCCTGAATGAAAAAACAAAACAAAAAAAAAACTGAAAGTCTTTTCTTACTCATGATTTTTGTTTAGACCACTGTTGGATTAAAAGGTTGAGAAATGTTCTAAAACACATCCCAGAGAATCTATAACCCCTATGGCTTCTGGAGGCACCTACTTAATTGAGTTATTTCTTAAATTGTTATTACTTCCCTGTCTTGGACATGAAAATGTGTTGAAAGCATCCTAGGAAAACTAAAGCTGAACCATAATGAATTTCTTTCCTTAATCGTAATTTCTGTTCAAACAATCACTGAATTAAAAGGTGGTTTAAAAATTAAAAAAAAAACTTTAAAATGCACATTAGAGCACATAGAAGGTCATGGCGTCTTAAAACCGCTGAAGAGTAAGGCAAAATGTGAGTAAAGAAAGAAAAAAAGTAATGTGCATGCTATGGTGAGCCCAAGATGGGGGGAAAATAGAGGGGAGCACTGAAGGATGTGTGTGTGTGTGTGTGTGTGTGTGTGTGTGTGTGTGTGTGTGTGTGTGTGTGTGTGTAGCTGAAACAGAGGGCAGTGTCTAGGGTGCAATTTCGTCTAAGTCCAACCCTGTACATAAAGTTATTGTAATGTATCATTATTGTAGCTAAATAACAGCAACTGTGAATGCCCCTTTGTGAGATGGGCCAACATAGTGTGGTACATAGGCCTGTTGTAATGTAAGAGCATTGAAGCTACAGGTCATTCTGTGTGTACTACTGTAAAAAGTTTGCAGCATGAACTAAAAGGTTGCTTAGGAGGGGTAGCAATGCCAGGGTAATATTTATTTGTCTTTAAGCTTTTTGTTGGCTCCTTCTTTAACAGGCCATCCATTCTTCGCTGCATGTCTCTTTAAACTTTGTGAAGACCAGTCCATCTCCTCAGTATCTGTTATTAAGTTTTTTTTTTTTGAACAAAGTCCAAGGCTTCAGGCAGGTTGCTGAAGATCTTTTCTCCATCAGGTAAATAGATTTTTATTCTGGCTGGAAATAAAACCTGCACTTTGATGTTAGACTTTTTAGGGATTTTATTAAGGGAACACATTATTTTCTTTGCAAATAACAGAGGAAGTGTAATCATTATCAAAACGAATATTCCTCCCATTTATTTTGACAGGTGGATTTGACCAAGCAGATTTTAACACCAAATCTTTGTCTTGAGTAGATAAAAATTTAAGTATTATATTGAGGAGATGGACAGGTGCCAAGTCTTCCTGGTCTTCTTGTATTTGTGTGCTTTTTTGGGTCTTCTGGTTTCCTCCTACATTCCAAAGATTTGCAAAAGCTTGGCTAATGATTACAAATTGCTCATAGGTTTGTATGCATGGGTGTGTGGATCTGTGCCTATGTGTTTGTATGTGTGTGTGTGTGTGTGTGTGTGTGTGTGTGTGTGTGTGTGTGTGTGTGTGTGCATCTGTGTCTGTGTGTGTCTGTATGTGTGCGTGTGCGTGTGTGTGTGTGCGTGTGTGCATGTGTGCGTGCGTGTGTGTGCACATGCATGTGGTTGTGTGTGTGGTTGACAGTCCAATTACATTCTGTATTTAGTAAAATCTGTTAATTCCGTTGGCTGTAAGTGGGGTGACTACAGCATGCAACTCAGCACCATTGTACTGATTGCTCAATGTTCAGCGATGTTTTCTTACTGATACTATAGCATATTTTGTGATTATCTTCACTTGAAATTAACAACTACTTGCTTTACATTTATATCTTATCTGTCTGATCCCTTGAATGAATACAATTAATGTGGACAGGTAAAGCCATACATTTGGTGAGACACACACACACACACACACACACACACACACACACACACACATACTTACACATTATTTTGTTCTTTTAGAGATGAGTTTTGCTAACTTATACATGGCTGGTCTGTTTTTCAATCTGCTTCCATATGGGTATTAAGACATAATTATCTCTGAGAGATTTTCTTTTGTAGTTTTCAGCTTCTTGCTTTCCAATTGGTCTTAATTACTTCTGTGTGTTATTTGAAATGTCACTTGTGACTAATCTACCTGAATTTCTTTAATGGTATCACTGCAGGTTCATTAACAAGTAAGGCATATAGAAAACAAAATCTCTTTAGATGGGTTACTTGTTCATTTTATTGGGAATGGCCATTCATTGTAGTTACCGAATATATGTGTTCATCTCGGTGGTAAACAACAGAGAGCTTCATTAAGCTTTCTTTGCCAAGTCATGCTTTGTATGCTTTATGTAGCTTACAGTTAATGATATGCTATTATAGCAGCTGTGAGGATGAAGCTGTCACTCTATACCTATTATTATGTTACTAATTTCTTTTGCTCAATAGTCTCCAGTTAGGGATTTCAATGACTTGTATTTTGGATGAAAGCTGTTTTCGAGAAAGTGACACCAGTAAAGGCAGTTTTATCAGGTATGTTTCCAAACAATGCAATCCCTACTGGTGTATAAAATGTGAGAGCTGGGAGCTGAAGAAGTTCTAACAATAACAGTGCAACAGTGGGATAGTCAGAGGTTTAAGGGTTGAGTCGTTAATGAACTTTATTTATAATCTTTGGTTTGATTCTGACCATCTCAATTTGCATACTCACAAACTCTGAGCATGTCTTTTAACCAGACACTCATAAAAAGATTCACTTGCGCCTGCCTAGTGGACTTAATTAACAGATATATTAAAAATAATACAATATGGAAACAAGTACAGATAATATATTAGATTATTAGATTAGATATAAGCAACAGAGGTTTGATGAATTAAAGATTTGTAGGTATCCGGTGCGGAGGAAAATGTAATTTGTTAGAACTTCTTTGGAGTGGTGCATGCCTATCTGATGATAACATAAAATAGACCAAAAATATTTCAGATTTATTTTATCTGTAAATTTAATGTGAAATATATTATTTTAATGTGCAAAAAATATTAGGGTAAATTATGTGTGGAAAAATCTAGACAAAACTATTAATTTTGAACCACTTTGGTGCTATAGAGGGATGAACCTCTAACTACAGTCCATATGACCAGTGTTTAGTTAGCAGTTTAGGTAACAGAAAAAGTGTCAGGGATGGATGGGCATGCCTATACTTGGAATGAAGGTACTCATCGATGATGCTCCCCAAGGAGAACCATGGCCCAAAGAAGAGAGTTGTCGCCAACCACAGTTGATGAGCTTGGGGTGGTGGGAAAGGGATAAGTGGGCAGGCCATATAAAAAGACCACCCTGAATGGAAGCACAGACAGCCAAGCCCCTAATATACCCTTAGGATCCACAAATGGACCCATCAGATTCAAGAGTAGTTGGGGGTGAAGTAGGGTGGCTAGTGGATCCAGGGTGTATGTGGAGCACAGGGGCTGGGCTGGTACTAGTGTACCGAGTGTGTATATGGAGCACAGAGCTGGAATGATACTAGTGGACCACAGGGGCTGGGCTGGTACTGTTGGAGCTAAGGTGTATGCTGGGCTGGTACTGCTGAATCCAAGGTGTATGTGGTGAACAGGGGTTGGTACTAGTGGACCCAGGGTGTATGTGGAGCCCAGGGGCCTGGATGATAGTAGTGGAGCACAGGGGCTGGACTGCTACTGGTTGACTCGATGTGTATGTGGAGCACAGGGGCTGGGCTGGTACTATGAATTCTGAGGGGAGAAAAAAACTATTAGATTTAATAGATAAACATTAGCATATTGTTTAATTATTCAATTGCCTGGTAAAATGTTTTATGCTTGCTTCAGCTTAAAATAAGGCATATTTGGTTTTAGTTATGGAAAATATTTAGCAGAACCATAACATTCTGTTATGTGGATTTTTTTTGTGTTCACATTACACAACATAAAACAGAAGAGAAAGACTACGTAGATTAGCATCCGGTATGGTGCAAAGTCTATAATAGAAGGGCTGCGTTACAAGTACTCATGTCCCAAGCACTTGAAGATCACTGTCTTGAAGCCAGGGAATCAAGCATCTTGTAAGTCATGTGTGAGGCTGTGGCTTATGCTTGAACTTGAATATGATTTGAGCAAGTATCTGGGGAGGGAATTGAAGGGGATGGGAGTATAGATTAGGGCAATGACAGTGAATGGGATTTAAGTTTTGGGAGTGGGAAGGGATCTTTAGGGTTAGGGAACATGAGCAGAGTTTTAAGTTAAGGGAGCAGGAAGAGAGTTTTAGGTTTAGGGATTAGCAGGGAAGTTTGAGAGTTAGGGACTGGAAAGGGAGTCTTAGGTTTAAGGAGTGATAAGGGAATTTTAGGCTTATTGGGCATCTAGGGGATTTAGGTTAAGGGAGAAGGGTTTGGGTTTTAGGATAAGGGTGAAAGAGGACTCAGGTTAGGAACTGGGTGGGAGTTTTAGAGTTAGGCTTATGGCTCTAATAGGGCAATATGATTTTATAGGGTCAGGTGTCATGGGAGATCGGGCTAGTTGGAGTGAGAGCACTTACCTTTTCAAACAAGTGACATTGAGCAAGTATGTCATGAACTATTAGCATGCAAGCACTTGTTGAAGACTCTAGTAGAAGTCATGCCAAGAGAGAATAAAACAGATACAGTGTTGCCTGCAAGAATGAAGAAATTGCTGGTTGCAGGATATATCAATGGTGTTAAAGAACTTCAAGAAAATCAATAAAATGTAAAAAGAAACTTGTTTTAGACAGATGATATGCAAAAATACAACAGCACAAGGCAGAGAAAGAGAGCTCAAAATCAAAATAATGTTTTTGTTTCAAAAAGACAGTAAAATGTCTGCATATTTGCTTGATTTGCAAACAACAGGCCAGTTATGTAAGGCATTGTGCAGATGTAAAGCAGGATAGGTATGTTCACTAGGAAGAAGTCGTGCAACAATCAAAGAGATGGACAGGTTGTTTGGTCAAATGCCATTAAAGTACATTTTCATGATAGACAAGCACATTTTTCATATAATTGACTAATGAGGATATTTACATTAAATAAAATGCTTGTTCCTCAAACTTTATTAGTGGTTATGAAGAACCTCCTCTGATTTCACCATTGTTAACTTTCTGCTGTTATGCCTGTGCCATCACAATATAACATTAAAACAGCAAGCAAGGAAGCAGTTTGGTGAAATACAAAATAGTGCCAAAGGATAGAAATTCCAGAGCCATGCAATTGTATTGAATTAATAAACAGCTGGAAAATCATACAGAAAGATCATATGCTAAACAAACACAGAGTGCATGACAAATTGTAATGATTATTCTTTGCAGTTCTCTGTGTGAAATACTTTATATGGGCATACATCACAGAGGACAAAAATATGGAGGCACTCTGCAGACAGCAGTTATTTTTATCTCAAGTATACCTTTACACCATGACATTATATGCATCAGTTTCAGCAACAGGAATGTCACCCTTAAATATATATTTTCCCTGGGGAGTTGCTTGTGTGTGCGCACACACGTGCATGTGTGTGTGTGTGTGTGTGTGTGTGTGTGTGTGTGTGTGTGTGTGTGTGTGTGTGTGTGTGTGTTTAAAGCTGATCTTTTAACAGCAAGTTATAGAAATGGATAATTCACTGAGAATATACGAGATAACCACACCATACTGTCCTTCTCTCTGGCCTCACATAAACATTTAGAAGTCATTTGCATAAAAAAGATAATGCCACTACGGATACAGAGACCTAGCCAGATAATATTGTCAGTTTAAATGAGTACCCAAACTGCGATGCACTTTCTGACTTTCGCTTTTGTGTTACATCAGAACAAATGAGATAAGACAGAGAGCACTATATCTAAGGCAAAATAATCTTCAGGGAACACACATTGTTGTCTCCTGCTCATTCAACTGTTCCTTTCTTTATGTTCTGCATCATACCACATTTCTGCAAGATCTATCAAACACAAGTGAACAAAGCACAGGATGAGAACCCATTTTGTGCATGTAGGGTACTGGGTTTGAAGACCTCCCTGTTGGGAAGAACCTTTACTTACTGAAAAGGGTTGTACTCTGCCTGACAGACTTCATGCCTTTCTCAGATTAAAGAGAATGCATGCAGTCTCTAACTAACATCCTGACATTCCTGCAGAGGGAGTGGTGTGTCATATGTACAGAAAAATAACTTACTCGAATGACTGATATAATGTGTGCTTGAGGTGGAATGTAAATGACTTGAAATGTTTATTCAACTGGCATCACTTGTGTGTAAGATGAAATGCAGATTATCTGAAGATGTTCATTTAATTGGCATCAATTTGAGAAAGAGTGCAGCTGTAATTTGTACTAATTTGGAATTCTGCTGTAAGGGTACAAAAGATTTTCTGTCTTCACACAGGTGAGAATGAGTCACACAGTGAATCATCTCTCTAAGAGTGCATCTAAATACTTTCTGTACTAGAAAAAGAAAACACTTGTGTCTTAGTCAGTGAAGCTGCCAGTATATATGCTAATTCACTGAAACCTTGCACGTGCTTATTTTTTCGTTATACAAATGAAAAAAAATTAATTATGCTTAAATAATATATGTTTGACAGCTGTTGCTAGATAGACGGAATTGGACACAGGAGTCAAAACCCAGAAAGCATTTAGATTTGATAGCAGAAGTGAATGCAATGATGAGTAAGTTATAGGAGCCGTGTTGTTCTGTTTTATTAAACTAGACTAACAGTTTGTAGGGAATTATCACAAGTATTTCCAAAATCTTGTGGAAAAATATTGTTCTCACCTATGTATCTGAAACAGCCTTTAATTAATGTTAATTATTATTGTATACATTAATTATTTTTTCAGTATTCACTATATATGTGTCAGTTTACTTGTCCCAGTATAATGTTGTGTGTATTCTTTAAGATTATACTTGTTAATAATAGTGTACTTACCCGGTGTAATAACCTCGTAAATGAAAAGTAAAATAACAAAAAATAAAACAAATTAAAGTGCACTACATGGATGTTGCAACAGTAGTAAGGCAAACATTTCTAGTGACATTAACTACCATTCTTTTTTTCAGTTTAAGTTATTACATGCTTTCTCTATCATAGCTGTGGTGGGAAAAAGGCAGTTGTCTAGAGTACAAGCATTTTAGGGACAAGATTAGTAATGTAAGAGGTACTGATTGGTTCCTGCAAGTCTAGGGTGTGACTGCAGCCCCTCCATTCCCCTTAACACCCCATGCTTTCTCTGTCATAGCTCAGGTGGGGAAAAGATAGCTGCCCAGAGCACAAGCTCTATTACAGTGGAAGAGGTGCTATTTGGTTCCCGTAAGTCAGTGGTGTCATCTCAGGATTTCCAACAGTCATTTAAGCAGCCATGATTGACACTGTGTCTGTTTAAATAATATACAAGATGGAAAGATGCAATGTGTGTGTGTGTGTGTGTGTGTGTGTGTGTGTGTGTGTGTGTGTGTGTGTGTGTGTGTGTGTGTGCGTGTGAGATGATGCCTGGATGTGTGCATTTCTGCATGTGTGCATTTTTGGTGCCAGCTAGGGGACTGCATAGGATGCCAATTGCCCAAAGTTCTATACGCGGCTGTAAATAAATCATAAAATAATGCTTTTATGACAGACTGCTTAACAGGTATATTGTTTTTCTCATTTATCTTTTTGTTGCTAGCTTCCTAGTTTATTTATATATTTACATTTTGGTACCATGTGTTCTGAGTTACAAACTTATTTCCAGCAGAAACCTGAGATGAAAACTTCTCTACTACATAAAATTGCATATAGTGTCAATTTTACCACAGTATAGATAAACACAGGACAGACAACAAATTCAGTTAATCACATTACAGGTACTGATATCTCATAGTGAACATTTGTGCAACAAGTTTGCCTATTAATGTATGGGTCTATATCATATGATTGAAACTTTAGATAGTCGAATAACTAAAGCTCGATCACTAAATGTCGAAGTCCCAAAACTGCGAACGGCAGTTTCCACACAAGGGAACAATGCTGTTGTCACAACTAAAAAAAAAAAAAAAACATTAAACGCAAATCAAGTGGGGTCTTTGCCCCCCACACCCCCCAAGTGGGGGAGCTGTGCCCCCTGCATCCTCCCTAACTAAATATACCAACTCTGAGATCATTCCACATTGTAGAAAAGGCAAAATCCAAGTAATGGCAAAACAGATTGTTTCCCTGTGTGGAAACTGCCATTCGTGGTTTTGTGACTTCAACATTTAGTGATCGAGCCTTAGTTATTTGACTAACTAAAGTTTTGATCATATAATATAGACCCATTTATACTATTAATTACTCTGTGACAGGCTGAGATGAAGAGACAAAGTATAGATGGTAGATGCAGTTAGATATTATATTTCAGATATAAGAAATGCTAGGAATACTTAGGTAAAAATGCAGCAGTGGAATTTTACAAGGAACAAACCTGGCACACAGTGGTATAAAAGTGCCTCATGACACAGATATCTGGTTACATTTCTGAATATCATAGCAACTGTGAGAATACCACCTACATTGGGGTTATAAATATGATTTATTTAGTTAGATACTAGATGTGCAGTAAGACAGACTGTTATTCAAGCAATGTATCCGTAGTAAGACATTTAGAGGAAGAATGCTATACTTTATCAAGATTTTGGAGCTTTGGAGAAGGGTAAATTGACGGGGTACATGTTTCTCATCTGTTGACTGGAGGAGAGTGTAAGAGTAGTCACCTAATGAGATCTGCACACTAATGTGATTTATGACAAGGTAAGTGTTTTAGGTTGGGCAATGATCATGAAAAAGTGTTTGCACAAGAGCCTCTCTACAATACGAGGGCCGTTACTGGGTAGGTAATACCTATGCACTCACCAATTGTTTGGGGGTAGATAATGAGCATGTAAAGGTGCACATATAAGGACGTCAGTTCACAGCAATTATATTTATGACAAATTGATGATGAACTAAAATTTGATATAAATATCCAACAATGTATAAAAAAAAACACCAGAAACTTGGTGTTCTCTATCACAACCTAAATTTTTTTACACCCTCCTCCAAACCCTCCCTACCTCAGTCACTCTTCTACCATGTCTTCTTTATGCTGCCCCCATCCTTACTAATGTTCAAACATCTCTTCTCTCCAAACTAGAGAAAACATATAATAAAATAGCCTGATTTGCCTCCAATCTTCCAGACAAATCCCATCACTTCCTCACCCTTAAGACACTCCAATGGCATGAATTCCCTAAACTACTTCTTTTTCAACTATATATTGCACACTCTATCCTGAATGATCCATCTTTCAGCCCCTCTGTCTCTAATTTACTGCCCTACTATAACCCCCAAAGCAACCTCCGTACTATCAGCAAACACCTCCTTGACATATAAAAACATTGGAAATTCCCTTTATAAGTACAACCTCATGCATGCTTGGAACTTACTCCTTTTCAGGATAAGATGCACTCCTCAAAATACCTGTTCAAACAAGAATTTAAACTTTATCTACAAAAGACCTGGTCCTGCCCTTGTCAACCCCCCACTTGACTTATTCTCCCTTCTTATCGACTTAATTTATTTTTCCTCATATACCCTGCACCTTCTGTTACCTTTCCTCTTTTTCCTATTTTTAAATGCGCCAAAAAAAAATAATAGGTTCTTGCATTACCAGTGACTCTGTGTACATTCAAATGACCTCATGTACGGTATTCCACTGAATTCCATACTCTGTCTTTCTTTAATATTTAATATTTATAGATCTGTTACCTGTTAATAGACATGTTATGTCATGCTATTTCTTACTATTAGACTTATGTTATCTGTTGATTATATCTTTGAAACTTTTGTAATAATTGTTAATTTTCTGGAGCTTTGCTTCTTGGCTCTCCATTGAAAATGGGCCCCTGGCTCAGCTGGAATAACCCGGTTAACAAATATCAATAAATAAATAAATAAATTTCTGTAATTTCCCATTTTTCCTATAGTGAAATTTTTCTCCCTAAGGCCTACATGTAAATGTATAACAATTGTCTGCCTTGGAAGTTACTGTAACTTACTTTCCCACTTATAAATCTAATATTCCTGTACTATTTTTTTTTTATAAATGTTTACTGTTGTGGAGCGTTTCTCCCTGGGCTTCCACTGAAAATGGGTCCCTGACCCAGTCAGACTTTCCTGGTTAACAAATGTCAAATAAATAAATAAATAAATAAATAAATAAATAAATAAATAAATAATATTCATCCCAACTCAGGTTCATCCACAAATGGGACCAACACAACCAATAATCTAACCCTTCAACAGCATTACCCCCCATGCTAACAATCTAAAATTCATGCCCATAAACATCTGTAGCATCTGGAGTAAGATAACAGAACTTCACACTTACACACCTGACATTGTAGCAATCACAGAGACTTGACTAAAGCCTCTTATCATGGATTCTGAAATTCCTTCCCCAGTTATAACATTATCAGAGCAGACTGACCACAGAAAATAGGAGATAGAGTTGCTCTCCCCAAATAGCACTACTGTACCCAGATTTCAAAATGCAGAGATTGTAATTACATTTCATAACTAATTAGTCACAAACATCTATGCATCATAGCCCTATAATTTCCACCTGGAAATAACATCACCACCCTTGATGATTGGCATTCACCATTCCTTATGAAAAACTACTGTAAGTTTTGGAGATATAAATATAGACTGGAAAATATTTGCTTTTATCTTCGTGACCTCCTCCATAAATTTATATGGTGTCAATCAACTTATCTCCTCCCACACTCATCATAAAAGTAAAACTGGGAACAACACCACAATTGACTGGATAATGCTTTCTGACTGTGGCAAATGCAGCTTCTCAGGAACCCCCTCCAGAATCCCTTAATGACCACCAACCAGCCTTTACAAACAGAACTACCCCACATCAAGCCAAACAGTATACCCACAGACTGATGCACAAACTATTAAACTTTAACCCCAACAGTTTTTGTCAAAGGAAAAATATACTTTAAAAATGATCAAAACACGGTAGGTTCAGGTTAAGGCACTTTAATCTTGCAGCAAGGAGACAAAAACATGCTAATACAGAGTTTGTCTAACTAGAAACAGGAAATGCTAACATTTTTATACACTTTCTAATAAGACATTGCCTACCAAGCTGACGTAGTGAATCACAAGTTTTGTCATCATCATTTAGTAATAATTGCTTTTACAATATTCTGCTGATTTATCAATTTTTGTGAGAAACTTCCTAAGAAAAACAACGTGGCCTTGGCTACCACCGGTTAGATATATGCAATGTTACCATTCAAGGTACTATGGCTAATTCGAGCACAAAGCAAGTATAGATTGCAGTTCATTTCTCTAACAGTCCTTTGTCTATGTTATCTCTAAACTTCTGCAGCTGCCCATGTTCTCATACTTCGAACAGAGCTGATTGTTTAAAATCATTACATTTACAGAATATATCATTGTTCATTCATTTTTTCCTGACCTAGCAGATAATCACCTGCTTCTCAAGTACATTTCCAAAAGCCATAAACATGAATATTGCTGTGCTAGCAATTATTAGGTCAGAGGGCATCTTGCAAGTTTCAGAAAGCACACTGCAGTTTCAAAAAGCATCTTTCTAGTCTCATATGAAACTCAACTGTATATAGAAACAGTGCATATAAAATAGAATGAAAAACATGTTAACTTATTTAGTTTCTAATTAGCCTTAAGCATACACACATTAATACATATTTTTCTGACAGTTTTATAAGTAACTTAAAAGCCACTAACAGGTCTTTTTTAAAAATCCTTCCCCTAGATGAAGCCATTGAGAAAGTCAATACAATTTTCCTGAACATTCTAAATAATACTACACATCTGAGACATAAAATACTAAAGTCCAACTATGCTCCCTGACTTACCGCTAAAAGTAGGAGCCTTATGAAAAATGAGACAAGGCATGGAAAAAATGGCAAAAACAAGACACTCCACAAAACCATGAACATTTTAAACAACTTCAGAATCTTACCAAGAAATAAGTCTCTAAGTTTTACTATCATATCCTCCAAAATAAGCTGCAATATAACCCTAAGAAATTTTGGTCATTGACGAAAGAGATACTACACCCTGGAAACCAAAACCCCCCAACACATCACAAAATAACTTGTGTCTGGAAACAACTACCCAATTCAATCACTATTTCATAGCAAGTATAGCTGTTCTCACTAAGGACTCTCCTGCAACTACTAGTGATCTACCCCTTCTGCAATGCATTAAGAGCTCTATAGCAATCCCACTACAAATACTAGCACTAGTACTATTCCTCCTAAGTTTAGGTTTAAACCCATCCCCATTACCTGTATACAAAACTCGAAATGAAATCAAATCATGCTCTCCATCCTCAGATCATTTCCCTACTGAATGCCTTAAGCAGCTGACAGTGCCATAGTTTACCCTGTTTTCATACCTATTAATTGGTCAGTGCAGGAATCATATGTCCCTTCCATTTAGAAAAAAAACGCTTACATTATTCCCCTACACAAAGGACATATCTCAGCTGAACTGCATCTCAACTTTACTGCCAAAATCGGGAATTTTACCAATAAAAATTATGTCACTATCTATCCCCTTTCAAAACAGCATTAAAAGAACACCTACATAACTCCTGACACTGTTCCTGCTCTAAACCAGGGTTATTTCCTTTTCCTCTCCCATTTTCTATTCTACCATCTTTCTGGAACCAAGTGTGTGTGTGTGTGTGTGTGTGTGTGTGTGTGTGTATATATATATATATATATATATATATATATATATATATATATATATATATATATATATATATATATATATATATATATATATATATATATATATATATATATATATATATATATATATATATATATATATATATACGGGTCCCCTTCAGTAGTTTGAACATTTATAAGTTTGAACCATATATGGGTGAGACCATATGTTCGAAATTGTAAAAGTCCGATCTGACTGAATGGAGATCTCTCTACAGAGAGGAAAGGAAAGATTTCCCATTTCTGCAATGTAGTGCAATCTCAGAGTTGGTATATTTAAGTAAGGGGGTTGTGGGGGGTGCAGGGGGACTATGCCCCCCTGCTATAAATGTTTAGTTTTGTGTTTTTTGATTTTATGTGGTTTTATGTCAGTGTTCAAACTTTTACGAGTTCGAACATATGGTCTCAGCCATATGTGGTTAGAACTAGTATAAGTTCGATTTACTGAAGTAGATCCCCAAGAAGATACATGTGTCATGATTTCTTATAACATGCGTAAATATAAACAAGATGCATAAATATACGGTAAACTAAAAAATGGATTAAAACTGTGTTGATTATTCAATAGGCAATACAGAACACAGAAAACAACCATTTTCAGATTATAGATAGGGCAAATAAAAGCCTATGTTAAAATATTAATGACAAAGAGCTCTTCTACATGAGTTGTATAGACGTTTAGTTTTGTGTTTTTTGGTTTTATGTGGTTTTACTTCAGTGTTCAAACTTTTACAAGTTCGAACATAAGGTCTCGGCCATATGTGGTTCGAACTAATAAAACTTCGATCTACTGATGTAGATCCCCAAGAAGATATACGTGTCATGATTTCTTAATCTGCAAGAACATGCATAAATATAAACAAGATGCATAAATATAGAGTAAACTAAAAAATGGATTAAAACTGTGTTAATTATTCAATGGTCAATAGAGAACACAGAAAACAACCATTTTCAGATTATATTAAAATATTAATGGCAAAGAGCTCTTCTACATGAGTTGTATAGACATTTCGTTTTGTGTTTTTTGGTTTTATGTGGTTTTACGTCAGTGTTCGAACTTTTACGAGTTCAAACATATGATCTCGGCCATATGTGGTTCGAACTAGTAAAGGTTTGATCTACTGAAGTAGATCTGTGTATACGTATATAACTTTCCTCTGTAAACTACTCTTTTTCTGCAGCACGTGTTTCACTAACTCTTCCCTTTTTACCTATCTCTCTTTGTTATTTAAAAAACAGACTATCACTTCTTATACAACTCGCCCTGCAAAATTAACTACCACTGATTTCATAATTAATAAGATGAATTATGTAAATATATTTAAAAAAGTAAATAATATTTGAGTTATGTATTCTTAATCTTATTTTCACATTTTTGTATTTTGTATCTTTCTCATTTTGTTCTATATCCTATAGCTTTTCTTACTCTGTCTTACTTTACTTTATTTAAATGTATTAATTGAAGTGTACTTATTTTATTTTATTTCTTATGTCATTGTACAAATTTATTGGAGCGTTTCTTCCTGGCCTCAGATGAAAATGGGTAACTACACCTGGTTGGACTTTCACAGTAAACACATGCCAAAGAATAAATAAATCAATAAATAAATAAATAAATAATACTGGTAAGATTCTTTAAGTCCTTAGGTAACTTATTCAGACATGCAAAAGACAGCACAGGAGATCCAATAAACTTCATGTAGGCATCATGCAGAGCCTACACGGAGTTTACGTGTTATCGCGAAGGTGCTTGGTACGCATTAGCTCGCAATATATATTAATGATGTGTAGCATGTAAGCTAGGTTTTGTGGCTTGCAACAATGTTGTTGTCCAAGAAACTTTTTAAACATACATGGATAGCAATTCTGTGTAAGGCAGAGCACCTAAATTGCCCGGATTTGCACTGAATGCCACAATGATCAGCAGGCCCTTACAAATAGCTGTCATTCTGTTAGTCACAAAAAAGGAAGATATAGTACTGTGCAAAACCAATAAAACAATCTTTCAGCACTGAGAATGTTACCAAGTATGCACAAGCAGGCAAATCTTCGCGAAACATTCTGTTAGTGCAACACATCTGCATAGAGGCCAACTTAATGAGAGGACAAATAACCAGTAATAGAGACATATCTGACATTTTATTTATTTTATTTATTTAGCATTTGTTGACCGGGAATGTCCGACTAGGTTCCACAGAGCCTGTTTTCAGCGGAGGCCCGGGGAGAAATGCTCCAGATGCATGTCTTTGGAATATGGGAGGAAACCCACGTGAACACAGGGAGAACATGCAAACTCCACACAGAAGGCACCCCAGCTGAGAATCGAACCGGAGAACCTCTTGCTGTGAGGCGACAACGTTAACCGCTGCACCACTGTGCCGCCCAACCTATGTCACATTGCCGCCCAATGTGACATAGATGTCACATAGGAATGTGTTAGAATGTAACAGTCTCAACCTCTTGAAGCAAGGAATCTGGACAAAGTCATAAAAATGGGGTGACAAAGGGCCAAAAATAGGGACAGATTTTTAATATTGCACTTCCAGACTTAAGAAGTAGATAGAATATATAGGCTGTCCATTAGCATGAACTTTCTGAAGAGCATGAAGTTCGAAACTCAAATGTCAGTGATCAGTATGTGACTGCGCTCTGCAATGGCATGTCAATGATTTGCCAGGAAAAAATGTTATGAGGAAAAGATCATGAATATTAGACAAAAACTGGACATTCTCCACAGATCAGGACAGTTGAGAGGTATGCACACAAATGTATGTAACACTGAATCACATCAGCCCAGAGATCATCCCAGTGATATGGCATAAAGCCACATATTTGATAAGGAAAACATCTGCACATCCTGGGATTATCTGAACAATTGAGTTTTATGAATATGAAGTATATGGTCCAAACACAGTACAGGACAGTGTATCTACAGTGCAGAGTATTGTGAGCAGAGCATGCCGTGCTGAAGCTGTGTTAATGCTCTCTAACAGGACATGGACTGCCATGTAAAATGATCATTCAGGGGAAATGTGTGTATTGAATAAGGACACACAGGTGAATCTGAGGAATGAACACAGAGAAAGAGTACAGGTGAAACTCCCACATGAACAGCAGAGAAGGGCATGTCAATGGAGGATGGTTTTAGCAGCAACACCAAGCAGATATCTATATGGTACAGTACAAACTGTACAGTGAAAATGTGTTGTCTCTGACTGTCACACAAGGTGACATAACAATGGGTACGATGTGTATGTGAGATAAGCATCCTTAAATCAATAATTCAAAGGACATCTATCAGGGATCTGACATACAACTGGGGTAGAGTGCATATTGGGAAACTGTGTAAACTGATATACCTGATTATGATTGTACTCTCTGCAGAGGTCTCTAGCAATGTGGCCACAGATAAAAGATCATGGCAAACATTATAAGAACCAACCGCAATCATGGACAATATCAAAATAATACCAGCACAAATCCAGTGTCTCTAACATAACATATGTGATATGGAGTGATAAGAGATGAGTCTGCACACACACAGTTGGCAACTATTTTGATACATCTACACTTTATGAGGGTAACCACGCACACTGTCCTGGTACTGTAATATCTGCAAAAATTGTTAGGAGGGAAACTGCTATACCTGTATGTGACAGTATGGGCAATACAGGCTAATTGCCTTGTGTGCATGGCATATATCTATGGCACAATTCACACTGTCATGAATGATATACATGCCATTAATATTGTCAAACACCTATGTATGCAGTGTGTGCATAAGCTAAACAGGCAGAATACACCATCAGACAGTCATGTATATTCCACACAAAGAATATCTAGTTATGGCCAATAAGCTGTGTGACAGTGCACTGTGACAAAGGTGGACACTTCAGTTACACATCAGTGGAAGATGTTTATGGAGGTACATGAAGAAGAGTGCATTGTGCACAGTTATAGGTGTGATGAAGGCTGAGAACTATGAAGTTATTATGGCATCTGATGTGCATGAACTTAATATACCCAGTACTTGTCTTACATTCAAAGGAATAGTCAGCACTGTGACCATATGCTGGTGGATGTACCACTTACCCTCTACCCCAGGACACAGGTCACATACCAACTGGTCTGATTATAGGGTGTGATATCCACATTATACTTGGGTGGTATGTCTGTTTCCTGATTCAAGAAATCCCACTGTGTGTCTCATCAATGCAGGTGTTGTCATGGCTGTGGCAGCAGTCTCTGGTATGTGCTGATACTGTCTGTATTATACATATGTCACAGTTGGCGTCAATGATTTCCCACAAGCTGTAGTCCTTCAGGTAGCTGTTTGGACACAGCATGTGTATGTCATCTGTGATGTCCATCACAAATAATGGGCAGGAAAGGGCCTAGCAGACACCCCTGATGTACCAACCTGATCAC
Source organism: Protopterus annectens (assembly GCF_019279795.1). Taxonomy (NCBI): domain Eukaryota; kingdom Metazoa; phylum Chordata; order Ceratodontiformes; family Protopteridae; genus Protopterus; species Protopterus annectens. Next base: position 1,517,069,527 of record NC_056739.1, read on the forward strand.
TGAGATATATGTCACACCACACATTTTGACATAGTGAGAAGCCATGTATGTCATACACTGGTCTACCCATTTAGTGATATAGATGTTTATGGACACATTTGACAGTGTGGCTTTATGTCAAATGCCTTGACCTGTTAAAGTTCCACAAGATGATACTGTTGTGATCATGCATGCACCCAATGATCTCTTTGAGGTCATCTGTCAGATGTAACGGGCCTGATGTAGCAGTAACAACTCACACAAGTCTATTGCATACACTGGCAATATTACTAGTGTACATGTAGAAGAGGTCCATGATGACATGTTGGTCTTCCTCACAGTTGAGGAGAGTCAGGATGTCTCTATACATGCATGGATCAGGTGCTGTCTCCCCAATGCAGGTGGATGTATATTGATGTACATTCTTGTATGGGAACATAGACCATGTGAAGGGTATGTTGAGCTGTTACTTCATTGAAGAACAAGGAGAAACTGAGTATCGAGAGTACCATATACAGGAAACCAACGTATAGCAATAGCTTGTTACACTATGAAAGTAACGAACCCAACTTTTAAAAAAGGGGAATCATCAGGGGCCAATATATTCAGTTGACTGGGATGATTTCAGACAACAATCTTTTTGATAAAGAAAGTGAAGTGTTGGCAAACATGCTTAGTGCTAGGGGTTATCATCCAAAGCTTATTAGTTCTGTTTGTACAGACATAAGAGGTAGAAGACAGACTGGTAATACTGTATCACTCATCAGATCTAATAGTGGTTCTGTTAATGAACTATTTAAATACACAAACCCATTAAGAACTGATTTAGCCACATGTTTTTAATGCAGTATTATGCAGAAGCTAGAGCTATCAGGAAAATTCTTAACAAGAATTGTTTAATTTTTTTCCCTGTATAATGGTGTCAAGGATAAAGTGGGGGACAGACCAGTTATTGTGTACAAAAAAGGTAGAACTATAAAAAATTATTTGGAGCCCCATGTTATACATCCAGGTTTGTAGCTTAACATGAAGTTTGGTCCTAGGAGGTGTAGTTTTCGTACCCAATGTAAGTTTATTTTGAGTACGGATTACATCATTGTTAATGGACACTTTCTAAAATCCACTGTTTTCTTTCTGTAACTGTAACAGAGTTGTTTATTTGGCCTTGTTTCAAAAATGCACTAGTTTCTATGCAGGGATAACTCAGAAAAGTTAAGGGAGAAAATATATGAGCACTCCCTTGATATTAGAAAAAAACAAGACTACTAATTCTTTATCCAAGCATGTCCACAATAATCCATGTCATTACTTTTTATTTTTGAGCTGGATTGTGTTTTAAGGAACTCTAGGGGAAGTCCATGGGAGGATGTACTGGAACAATGTGAGTTACTATGGCAATTGAGGCTAAATCCTAGCTTTCCCCTGGGCTCAATGAACAAATCTCTATAGGCAGTGTGCTAAAATTTTAATCTTATCAAGTTTAATTAACACTGTTTCATGGAAAAACAACAATTATAATGTTTTAAATAATTATTATGTTTGTGCAGTACCACAATTGTATGTGTTTTACGTCATTTTGTGTTCTAATTGATTGGGTGTGTGGGGTCATGTGATTTTTTATGAGAGTATTTAAACCTGTGTTTGATTCTTTGTGTATACTCTGATGAAGTCTATTTACAGGTCAGACGAAAGCACTCAGCATTGGAATAAAACTTTGTTTGGATAGCCGTGTTCCTTCTTTGCTTTTCTGTGGTTCCTGGATTATATTTGGACAGTACGTAATGCAGGCACCACATCATAAGTCTGATTTATACAGGAGTGAAGAAGAACTTATAGTAGATGACATCAGCAGCCCACATGTGAGAGAAGAGGTTAAGAGGCCTGTAGAAAATGGATGTGTAGGTAAGTATTAAAATACTGTCATTGCATGGCATTGGAGCAGCAACTGTGGGATACACTCTCCTGCTCTGCTGTAAAAACACACACACACCAAATTAGGTGCAGTGAGAACAGAACTCTTACCTATCTAAGGTACACTGACTACAGAACACAGTACTTAACACAAGCACCACTGCACAAGGCTGATTCCACAGGAGTGCAGGTATATTTATAATAGATGACATCAGCAGACCATGTTGGGGACAACAGATTGGGAGGCCTGCATAGGAACATAGCTTCCTAGGTTCATATGAGGCTACTAACCTAAGAGCACCAGGATGTTTAGAAGCCTAGCTGTGTAAAAACACAGGTACCCTTATTGAGCATAGTTGGATGGTCACTTTTAGCATAGCATGTTCGTGAGTAGCACCAACTGGCCCTGTCCATAATGGACGTAGGTGCCAGCTCAAATGTGACTTTATAATCACCCAATGACTTGTCAGGCTTCTGCTTGAGCAGGGTCATTGAGGATCAGTGCTAAATGTGCAGTGAGAGGCTATGACAGAGGAGTGTGAATCATTCTGGGATATATCTGTCTCCCCAGCATTTTCTGTTTATATTATAGGCTAGGTTGAGAACCCTGGGGCAATTTATTGTTATCCCATTTGAATTGTGAATGCCCATCATTTCCAGAAAGGAGTCTGAGACTGCTCTGCATGGCAACCATAGGTCACCTCTCAGCAGCCTGCATGATACCAAGTACAGTGACAGGTATGTCAGTTTTCTATGTATGTCATACTTGGAGGTCTGGGAGTCTCCCAGGCACAACACTGTGTTCTCTCCAATTACTGCAGGTGGTCTGGTAATGTACAGAGAGATGTGAGCATTTTAGTCCATTATTGCTGTGATAAGGGTTGAGTACAGCAGAGGAATGACTACCCTGGACTTGGCTGCAATGTCCATATGTATGATGTGCACAATGCAGATTGCGTGCGTCACCATCATGGGCACATAGTGATGAAGTGTAGATTGCTATCAACATTTGTTCCCAAGTCTCACAACACTTTGTTTGAGCTTGGGGGGATACTATGTTTATCATAATTAGCAGGAGCATTTCATTGATAAGGGTGACAAAGAGTCATTGTATATTTAAAGTTCAGTCCATGTGTTTGTCACCAGTAATCAGTCTGTGTCAGCCCCTACTATAATATGTTACCATCATTGGGGGACTAGAGTGTGTCCAGTTAACAGTCATCTGCAAACCTGGTAAACTACAGGCCATCTACTGTTGCCTGTGCTTCATGGAAGTATTTCCCAAACAGTTGGGGGCCCAGCACAGATCCTTGTGGTATTCCACTGGTGTGTGGGCTAGTGTTGGAGGTGCAGTCCCCAATTCTGAGAGTGTGTGTTCTGTTGTTGACCCAGTTGGCTATCCATCTAGTACTGTATGGCTTAATCCCCAGATAGGAGATCTTCAGTATGAGACATGAATGGGGAATAGTGTCAAAGGCTTTGGATAACTCAACATAGGTGGTGTGTCCTGTTATCCCTCATTCAGGTCTTTGGGGTCAGTATCCAAGAAGTCCACTAAGATCAATAAGCAAGATCTACCCTTGACAAAACCACAACGGGTAGTGTCAAGTATGATGAAGGTCACATATGTCTCTGTGGATATGGTCCATGCTGATTCTGGCACTAACCTTGCAGATAAGACTTTTTAGGCATATAGGTCAATAGTTGTAGTTCTGCATGTTACCAGATTGGTGTGCATTGAATAGCATACAGAATTTTATATTATATTTTATACTGTAGTTGATATATGTGTGGGAAAAGTACTGAGACCATAGGGTTGTAGTGTTTGGGGGGGAACCAACAAATGGATGTTTTTTAAATATGTGAGATATAGCTAGATGGGACACTCAGTTTGTAAAGTTTCTACATGTAATTTCATGTCATACAAAGGAAATGGACTATAAAGAGCAGTAATGCAGCATAATATATACATTTTCATAGTGTGTCGAGCAGCAGGTTTGCATGATGGTTAGTAAAGTGCATATGCATATGAGATACACATGTTTGCGATCCACATTGCTAAAGTCTGATAGTTAGTACTAAGTCTCTGGAATACACCTGCTACTTAGATGACTATGTGGCAGCATGTGTTAATGCAGTGATACATTCCTTTTTGGGACCAGATAGTACTGGGTTCGAATCCAACTGTATATAATATTTTTAACTACTTTCGTATTACCATTGCTGTGGGTTGGTACGTGATGTGCACCATTGTGCAATAATGCATTAAGGAAAAGAAATTGGGAATACAGGACAGTGGTAAAATGGGGCGCAAGCAGGGGGATGAACAAATGGAAAGCAATGCATGAATGTACAGGAGCGAGGTAGAAAAGAACCATAGCTATCCATTTCTTCAACAGGAAAATGGATAATATATGCAGAATATTAGCTGAATTTGGACTGTCACCTCCAGAGAGATGGGTGACCACAATACAATCATGTTGTAAAGCCAATGAAACCAATTCATGCATGTCAAGAAGACATATGTGTGAAATGGAGACTTATGTATGGGATGATTTATTTGTGGGACAGATGCCAATTTTTTTTTTTTGAGAGAGAAAGAGGAATGTTGGGGAAGGGATGTAGGTATGTCTGGGTCTGGTAAGTTGAAAAGGTGAGGAAGCAATTGCAGACAGACAAAACAAACAAGACAAGAGACAGGGATAGTGATGGACACAAGAGATTGATGGACATCATGGATGGAGTGAGGTTGGGAACATCTAGGACCCATGGCCATCAAGCTGGGTGACAGTGAGAATTGAGTCTTAACCCACAGGACTGTCACCACTGTCACCTTACTCCACCACTGGCTAGAACACCTGAAGTCTCCTTTTCCTCCTCCTCCTGGTATATTGCAAAATGAGGCTGAGCAATCAACTCAGCCAGCATATGTGTAAACCAACAGTGCTGTGCACAAACTTACACACTATTCCTGGCAACATGGTGTGGGTTACAAACTCACCACCTCTGCCACTGCTTCCAGTAGGATCCACTGGACTATCCACAGGAACAGAACTACTTGAGGAGGCAGGGAGTGCAGGGGCAGCAGAGGTGGTGCTGCCAGGTTGAGTTCCAGATGTGCTGGGCAAAGGTGCCGTAGCCAGTGGAGTGGGGGCAGGTGGATCATGTGGGGCAGGCTTATTCACTGTGATGTGGAGCATTTTGTGATGTGGTATGTATGAATGACATGGGCACATTTTGATGATGTAATAAAATAAAACATAAAATTTAAAAAAAATAATAACATAAAAAAGAGACATAAGGGCTGGGGTGAGAAAAAAAGAGGTAAGATTAGTACTTTCATATGTGCCATACATTGTATTAATACAATTATTTGACTTTATAGGTTCATAGGTTGATACTATGCTATCTGCCTTAGGCAACTTATAAGCCTAGCCAGAGTGTGTTTGGCTTTCTCCACCCTTTTAGATTAGTTGACTGTGTCTCCATATAGTAGGTCAGAGTAGGTAGCCATAGTAAGGTTAGTTTACTGTACCTCTGTCTAGCAAGGACACAGAAGAGATCCCAGGGGTAAACTTACAGTCTCCCATCCACTCGTCAAGATTTCTCTTGAATAGGGTCAGTGAGGGGCTCTGCCTAATATGGATTGGGATTTTGTTCCAGAGTGAGGGGAGCCTCTGGGATATGAATCTGTCCATCCAGCATGTCCTGTTTATTTCTGTAATGAGGTTCAAGTCCCTGGAGTGTGTAGCTCTAAGGGACTTGGATTTCTTGAGGTGGAGCATGTCCATTAATTCTGGGTTGGTCATGGCTTTATACGTCAGACACAGATTGCCTCTGAGTAGGCGATACACAACTGAGTAGAGCTGGAGTTTCTTTAGCCAAAGTGCATAGGGCATCTGTTTGAGTCCCTTGATCCTCTTGGTGAGGTACTTTTGGAGTCTTTCCAGTTGCTGTAGGTGTCGGGTAAGGTACATCCCAAATGGGGCACTGTATTCAATTATGGGTCTGATAAGTGATGAGTAGAGGGGCACAATGACCTCTTTTGATCTAGATGTGAACCCTTTCATGATAAGGTGGGCTATATAGAAGGTCTTTCTAACTACTTTGGCAATGTGATTGTCAAAGGAGAGATTACTATCTACTTGGGTCCTCAGGTCCCTAATTACTTCTTTCATACTTAACGGATTACCATCTATGTGATAATTTGTGGGCACTTTGTTTTTCCCAAAGGGGATGACAATGCACTTTTTGGCATTTAGCTTTAGGTCGTGGCTCTGGCACCAGTTATCCATCTCTGTGAGACCCTTTTGGAGGATGCTCTTGTCAGCCGGAGAGTCAATTATGGCACCCAGTTTGCAGTCATCTGTGAACTTTGTCAGCCATAGTCCACCCGTGTTAGCCTGAACCTCGAAGAAATATATACCGAACAAGAGAGGTCCCAGGACTGAGCCTTGTGGGATGCCACTTGTAACTGGTTTAGAGTCTGACATCGCACCTGCAATTCTGACCATGTGGGTTCTATCCCTAAGCCAGTTTGCAACTCATCCTGTGACATAGGGGTTTATATTTAAGCTGGTGAGCTTATTTATGATGCCCGAGTGGGGTATTGTGTCGAAGGCTTTTGCAAGGTCCAGGTAGGCTGTGTGGACAACTGTCCCTTCATCTATGGCTTTGGTAACAGTTTCAAAGAAGTTGACCAGGTTCAAGAGGCAAGATCTGCCCTTAACAAAGCCAAATTGGGTAGGATCCAGTGTCTGGAGGTTTCCAATGTCCTTGTTTATGATTTCCATGATGATGTGCTCCATAGCCTTGCTGACCAGGCTGGTCAGGTTTATAGGGCGATAGTTTCCGGGGTCCGTTGTGGCACCACCTTTGTGGAGTGGGACCACTGTTGCCGTGCACCATTCCTTTGGTACATATCCTGTAGTAAGGCTGAGATTGAACAGTGTCTTTAAGTGAAGGTTTAGTTCTTCTTGGAGCTCATGTAAGACACAGCCCGGGATACTGTCTGGTCCCATTGATGCTGTGTTGTTTGCTTTGGAGAGGGCAGCTTTCACCTGTGCATCTGTGATCACAGGGAGGCTACATTCTGTTGGGATAGACATTTGCTCTTTTGGAGGGGAAGGGGGGGAGTTTGCACTGAACCTTTCTGCCAGGATGTTGGCAATGTCTGTGGGTGCAGTGTATTTTTTGTCATTTTTCACTAACTCAGAGCATATCTGGGAGTTGCCTCCCAGGTTTCTGACATAACTAAAGAAGGCCTTGTGATTATCCTTAGTGTCTTGTGCAATTTTTCTTTCGAAGTTTGCCTTAGATGATTTTATGAGGGATCGTAGTTTCTTGCTAGTACTGATCAGAGACGCCTTCCCTTTTTGGGATTTTGCTCTATCATGTAGTAGCTTCCTCCTTCTGTTATATAGCTTATTTATGGCCAGGGTTCACCAGACAGGACTCCCTCCTTTGGAGGAGTGAGTCTTGGTTTTATTTGGGATAGCATGCTCCATGCATTCCTGTAGGTGTCCATAGAATGCTTTTGTAAAGGATTCTGCATTTTGGGCCATAGTTTCCACTGGCCTGGGGCCTTTTAAAGATTCCACCTCGGTTTTGAGAAGTGTGAAGTTTGCTTTTGAGAAGTTCTTCACCGTGGTTTCCTTGGCTGAGGGTGGGGACGGGATATGGATGTCCAGTGAGATTAATTTATGGTCTGATCTTACCAATGAGGGGTATACCTCTGGTGTGGAACATAGAGACCCCATGTTGGTGATGACCAGGTCCAATATGTTCTCCCCTCTTGTGGGAGTGGTGACCAGTTGTTCCATAGCATTTGAGTTTATAAATTCTTGGAACCATTGGGCGAGGGTGTTTGGGCTTGAGTAGTTTTCCCAATCAATGTTTGGGTAGTTGAAGTCACCCAATATAATGGTGTTTGGAGAGACCTTCATATTTTCTAGTGTTCTCAGGAAAGCCAAGTGGGGTTCCTGTGTTAATGAGGGTGGTCTGTAGCAGGCTACAAATTGAAAGGCAGTTTTGCCCACTGTTAGTTGCACATGGGTGGTCTCTGATGCTTCGTGCAGTGCCACTAACCTGGAGGTGTGGGTATCTTTGATGTATATGGATACTCCCCCTCCTTTTGTGGTTCAGTCCGAGTTTTGTGGCCGAAAAGCATGGTATGAAGTATAAATTGGTAGTGCTGGGGTGCTTTCGGGAGCCTTGAACCAGGTTTCTGTTACTGCACAGATATCGATATTCTCCATACTGAGGAGAGTCTCGAGTGCGTGCATCTTGAGGTTTAGACTTCTGGCATTAAGCAGCATTACCCTTAGTTTTTTTCTTTGTGTTGTCTATGGAGGTGGGTTTGTCTTTTGAGCCTTGCCTAAAAAAGGCACTATCGGGGAGGCAAGAGCCATAGCCAGTATTCGAAAACCCAGGGGTGACAGGTGCAAGCCATCCCTTGCGAAGCAACGTGGCTTGTCGAGCATGTCATCCCAGGCTGACAGACACTGGATCCCCTTTGAATGACACCAATACTTTAGCCAATTGTTAAAATTGATCATTTTGTCTTTATACTGTGGCATCATTCTTGGTGAGGGCAAGATGCTACTCAAGGTCAGGGTCATACCGACCTGGGCTACATGATCAGAGAGCTCTTCTATGTCTCTTTTCATGTAGTCCAGGGAGGTACGTCTCAGGTCATTCACACCAGCATGGACAATGACAGAGTCATATTTGTACTTGCTTTGGAGTGACCTGAGTGCATGTGTTATGTGGCGGATCCTGGCACCCGACAGGCAGATTACAGTGACCTTCTCCTTATTCAGTCTGGTGAGTGGGACGTCAGTGTGTCTGACAACAGAGTCACCTATTACAAGTGTGTTTGGTGTGTTGATTAGCCTTAAGGGCTGTGACTGTGTGGCACACTGACTTTGTGAGTTATGTGTTACGTGGGTATTGTTGCATGGTGGGGGTTGCCTGGATGTCTGCTTTGGAGGTCTCTGCTGCTTAGGCAGATTTTTGTTTAGAGCCTCAGAGTAAGTTTTTGTGTGTTTATCTGTTTGGTTTGCTGATGCAATGGGTCTATGTGAGACTGGATTTGTGGTGTGTGGTTACCTTTTCCACCTGACTGGCTGTGCCAGTACTGGGTTGAGAGAGCTTAGCCTCCAGTTTGGCTATATAGTTGCATCTCTCACATATGTTTGAGCTTGTTGGGAGGAGGAGAGGGTGGTCTGTGTACATAAGGCAGTTGTAACACTGCCTCAAGATTCCCAGATTCACCAGCTGGACTGGGGAGTAGACCCGAAACTGGCCTTTGGACATGCATGAAAAGTATAGGGAACTACTTATTGACTTATCAGAAAGGACCAATAGGGAGCAAGTACTTAAAGGAGTATATGAGGGTGTAGTGCTTAAGTTTATAGTGTTTACCTGTAAGAATACTTATATGAGCAAGTGCCGGGCTTATAGAAAGAGAATAGAGTGCTTATTTTGAGATTTAGAGCAGTTCCAAGGGAAAAAGTGAAGAGCAGACTTTGTGGAGCCAGAAATAGTTTAAACTCATTTAAGCGGCACTGCCCGATGCTATGCTATGCGCAAAATCGCGCAAAACCGCGCCAAAGTGGGTTTTAAAGCAGGGGACTTGAAAGAGATAGGAAATAGCCAAAAATGGCCAATAAACAACTAGTTACTGGGCTGAGACCATTCCTCCAGGGACAGATAGGCTGCTCAAAGCTCCTCACTCTCACTGGTGAACAGAGAAGTTTCCTCCTATCCAAGTAAGGATATGTGCAACACAGGAACTTTTACTGAAGTCCGGAATACAGCAAAACCTGAATTCAGGACTATTCTAGCACAGTAAAGGCTGGAAACAAAGGTATATTTTTTTGTTTTTGTTTTCTTTTTTTAGGACAGTATCAGAGACAGAAAAACACAGTAAATGCTTTGCACAGGCTAGCACACTTGAGTGAGCAGCCTTAACAGTTAAATCAAACAACAAACAATGGCTTAACCTTTATTCTTAAGACTACCACCCTCTAACAGATAACTTTTACTTTTAAGACTACCAGCTCCTAACAGATGCACGCTAATAATACAGATTCCAGCAAGTATTCCTTTACATGTGTATATATTGCACATATGCATGTTCCAAATATACAGATTACAGTTTACAGCAGGGCATGCATGCCACTGGTATAGAGCTTTTACTTTAAAACCTTTAAGTTACACATCATTGAAGAATTAACAGTACTGTATATTTGGGAAGTGTGGTATTTGAACCCATGACCTCTAACTAAAGTCTAATATTGTACTCTCGGTTTGTGCTACAGACTAATGCATGCATACTTCCAATACAGCTGAGATATGCATGCTCAATTTGATACAACTCTATTAAATACCAAAAAACTATCTTTAACTTATAATACTACAATAACACTACTCTTCTGCTGCATACATACCACATGCCTCCCTCATCCTTGAAAATCTAGCAGCTTAACCAGTTAAATAGCAGATGTGTTTCACCTCTCTTTCCATGGCAACTGTGGAAAAAACAGAACAGAACACAATACAATTATGAATGCTAGTGTTGCCTATTTTCAGCTTTTAAGCATTACAAGTTGTTGATAGTTACACATCTATGTAATATCCACAGTCCTATATTTCTTGATCCAGGCATTGAGTGTGTCTCTCTTCCTAAGACGTAGGGCAATAAAGTGGTGCCTGCATCGGTCACCAGTGTCCGGGATACCAGTGGCACTGGTTACAGCCCGGGCCAAACTGTCCCAAGCCTTTGACTTTAACTGGGCCCTAGAGTAGTCCCGCTACAGTAGCCTGTCACTGAGGTGTTTCACCTGGAATCCAACAAAAATCTTGGCCTCCTGGATATTCCATCTCTGAGCTGATGTCTACCATGGATCATGAGCAATGTTGAATGATGGTTTCCCACCATTTCCAATTATCAGGTTTACCAGGAGTGTGCACACTGTTTGAAAATGTTGCTCACCGCTTACCATTCTGCAAACATGGTACTTGGCAGTGCGCATCCCCTGAGCCCTGTGTTTGCACAATGGTAAGCAGTGCACAACAGTGGCAAACAGTGAAAAATTACACAGAGGGTTGTGTATGTGAAGGTCATGCCAGTCCAGATAGCAGAAATATACTTACAGGAACATAGTACACAGTATACCCACAGTCATACAATTGATAATAAATGTGATAATACATAATGGGAATTGGGACAAAAGTAAAAATGTATAGAATATACTGTGTTTGAACCCAGGACTATGTCTATGGTAGTCCTACACTTACACCTGTTGCTGCAAGACAGTTGAGAAAACACCTGTCTGTGTTGCAGTTCACTGCTGTCAGGGTCCTGTCTGCTTCCTGGGGGGTCCAGTTGTCTAGTTTGTCCACTGCTACACTTCGGAAAACCAGATATACAAAGCCAAACCTGCCATTCATTTTCCTCTGTTTCCTGCAAACAATGAGCAAACAAAAAAAAAAAAAAAAAGAGAGAGAGAAAGAAAAGGATTCAAACCCAGTATCATGTGGCCCCTAAAAGGAATGTATCAATACATTATCATATGTTGAAGCAGTCAATTAAATAGCAGGTGTGTTTCATAGATGCAGTACTAACTGTCAGACTTTAGCAAAGCGGTTCGCATTTGCACACTGCTTAACTGCTTAACTAACACTGCTTAGCTACACGCAAACATGTGCATTTGCATGTGTATGCACTTGGCTAACCATTACGCAAACTCACTGCTTGCCGCACTATGGAAAACTACATATTATTAAGTGTTACTGCTGTTTATTGTCCATTTTTTGTGTATGGCATGACATTACATATGGAAACATTACAAAATGAAGGCCCTGTCTCACACTATTTCATATATTTACAATACAGCCATGTCTTGCCCCTCCCAAGCACTGCAACCCTGGTGTCTCAGTATTTTTTCCACACATATATCACTTACACTACAGAAAGTAATATCAAATGTTGTATTATATGCAATGCACATCAATCTGGTAACATGCTGAACTATAACTTTTGATCCATAAGCCTCATAAGGCTTATCTGCAATACTAGGGAAGGGATCAGCATGGACCTTATCCACAGGGACATAGGTGAACTTCAACACACTTGAGTCGACCTATGTTCTGTTTATCAAAATCTTACCGATTGAACCTTGTGGACGTCTTTGATACTGACCCCAAAGACCTGGGTGACAGATAACAGGACATACCACCTATATTTACTTATCCAAGGCCTTTGAAAATATCCCCCATTCATGTCTCATAGTGAAAATGTCCCATCTGGGAATTAAGCCATACAGTACTATCTGGATATCTAACTGGCTCACCAACAGAACACACATTCTCAAAGTTGGGGACAGCACTTCCCACGCAATAGCCACTTACCAATGGAATAACCCAAGGATCTTTGCTAGACCTTCAGCTGTGTGGAAACTATTTATATATATATATATATATATATATATATATATATATATATATAGAGAGAGAGAGAGAGAGAGAGAGAACAACCCTCTCAGCTCACAGTGTTGTGAGACTTGTGAACACATGTTCATAGTAATCTACACTTTCATCACTATGTGTCCATAGTGGTGAGACACACATTCTGCATTACATACCTCATACATATGCACATCACACTGAAGACTAGGGAGGTCATAGCTCTGTTGTACTCTACCCTTATCAGACCACTAATTGAGTACAAGGCTCCCTCCTGCCTGTACCTCACCAGACAACTGCAGCAATTTGAGAAAAAAAATAGATTTTTGTGACTTGGAGAATCCTGGTCCTCCAAACATCACATATGTGGAAAGACTAAAAGACCTGTCATTGTACGGGGTATCCTGCAAGCTGCTGAGAGGTGAACTATACCTGACCTACAGAGAAGTCCCAGACCCTGCTCTACTGGAAATGCTGGACATCTGCAAATCAAATGGGGCAAGAATAACTTATTCCAGGGTTCTCAACCTAGCCTGTGACATAAACAGAACATGCTGGGGAGACAGATATATCCCCCAGCAACTCACACTCCTCTGTAATAGACTCCCACTGTATGTGAAGCAGTGCTGCTCAATGACCCTATTTAATCACAACATTCACTACTGGTTAGGTGATTATAAAGTCACCTCTGGGGTGGCACCTATGTCCCTCATAGACCTGCCCAGTTGTTGCTGCTCACAAAATTGCTCTTCTAACAAAGACCCTTTAAATATGCTTAATAAGGGTGCTTGTATTTTTACACAGCTAGGCTTCTATTGCTTCATGTATAGTGGTAACCATGTACTCCTAAAACTTACAAATACAATATGTAAGAGATGCAAGTATACAATTAATGTATAATAAATGCTCTCTCTCTCTCTCTCTCTCTCTCTCTCTTTCTCCCTCTCCCTTGCTCAGGTAACAACACACCAGATATTAAACAGGTTGTCAGCACACACACTTCACCTCTTCAACAAACCAAGTACACAACACATAAACCCACATACACAGAGGTACGCATTAGAAGCTTACTAAAAGAACAGAGACCTCACAAATGCAAACCTTCTGCACACATTACAGTCCCAACAGAACCAACTACACATAAAAACAAAAGTATCAGTGCCTCACCCAGTAATCCTTTAAGGCAAAATACCTCAAAACTGATGTCTTGGTCATAGGCAAATCCATACTGAGGCACGCAGATGTCTCCCTCATCAGGTTGTTCAAGGAGAAAGTCATGGTCAGCTATGTATCAGATGCCAGGATCCACAAAATCACATACGAACTCAAGCCTCTCAACAACAAGCACAGTTACACTCACTGGACTTTATGAAGAATGATATGATTGACCTCTCAGATTATGTGTCCCAGACAGGTATGCCCGTACCCATTTGCAGCATTCTACTTTCACCCAGGATAATGCTTTAGTACAAACAAAATAATTATCAACTTCAACAACTGGCTTAGCTACTTGTGTCAGTCAAGGGGGATCCAGTATTTGTCAGCCTGGGATGATATAGTTGACAGACCACTCTGCTTTTCCAGGGATTGTCTTCATCTGTCACCTCTTGCCTTTCGGTTACTGGCCACAGCACTTGTCTTCCCCCATAGTGCCTTTTTAGGCAATGTCATAAGAACAAAATTCCTGACAAAAATATCCTCAAAAGACAAACTCAAGAGTATGCTGCTTAATGCTAGGAGTCTAAATCAGAAACTACACTCAGTGGAGGCACTTCTTACTTGGGAAGATGTCGATGTTTGTGCATAACCAGAGACATGGTTTATGACCGCAGACAGTATTCTGGCCATGAAAGGCCATAATGCCTTCCACACATTCAGGCCACAAAATGAACATGAAAGAACCAAAGAAGAAGGTGTATCCATCTTCATAAAAACAAATATACCTCAAGACTGGTTATGCAGTACGACTCTCTAGAGTTACTCCAAGTCCAACTAACTGTAGGAAAGACCACCTCCATGTCATTGTTAGCTACAGGTCCACCAGCATGAACTACAGAAACCATGCAGTGCCTTCCTGGACCAACTTGAGTCACTCATAATACAGTCAAACACCCCAGGAATGGGAAATTTTAACTATCCTTCTATCAATTGGGATACATATATAAGCTCAAACATGCTTGCACTAAGGTTCCTGCACTTTGTAAACACGAATGCTCTGGAACAGTTACTACACACCCACACAAAGGGCTTGAATGTCCTTGACCTAGTGCTTGCCAACATGGGAGATCACTGCACCACCCCATGTGACCCCAGGTGTGACACCCTCCCTGGTTAAGGTCTGACCATAAATCAGTCATGTTCAATGCAACAATTGAACCCCCCCCCAGTATCCTAAAAGTTGAAACATTTCTCCAAAGCAAACTATAGCTTCTTAAACAATGGCATAAATAGTTTCAAACTTCCTGCCACCACTGACAGTAAAGATTCCTATATGGAGGTGTACATAAATGTCCTGTAAAACATCTTTACAAGTCTATAGACTTAGCTGTACCAGAACGATTCAAAACTTGCTCATGATAAAACAAGCCACCCTGATTGACATCTAGCAGAAATAGATTATACAAGAGAAAAACTGATGTCCAGGAATAAGATGTAACAGTCTCAGCAGCAGAGCACCCTCCATAGCTTGAACAAGCAAATTAGACATCTTGTAAAGTCCTCTGAAGCTAATTATGAAACTAAGCCCCCCAAGCCTTTCTGTGTTGGAGGGAAGCATTATAGCTTATCAGTGGGAGTGATAAGTACTAGGTAGCCTACCTACCACAACATCTAGGTACAGATTCTTAGTTTTAGCACTTGAATTTGCTTATTCGTGCTCAGCACTTGTTCAGAACTTGTTGTTAACACTAAATAAGCTACAAATTACGACAGCACTCAACCTTCCTCTTTACCTAGAAGAAAACAGTTTTTGTACTTACTTTCCTCACTTGCTTAGAGAAAAACAGTTCTTATGCTCACTTTCCTCACTTGTCTAGAGGAAAGTAGTTTTTTATTCAGGCATTTCCAAAGGTCAGTTCCCAGTGTTCTCTCCTGTCTATCTGATGAATCTGGGCATCTTGGGGCAATGTAGCAATTAGCTCATGTAGACAGACAACCCTCTCCTCCTACCAGCCAACACCACAACCTGTGAGGGATGCACTTATCTAGCCAAACTGGAGGTAAAGCTATCTCCAACCAAGACTGAACTTGAGAGTCAAGAGGAGAAGGTAAACACTTCACTACACCACACTCATAGTCCCACTAAACCTACACCACCAAAATCCACACATAGAAACACAAAAACATTCGCCAAGGCTCTCAATAATAATCTACTCAAGCAACAGAGACCTCCAAAGCAGAAACACAAGCAACCTTCACCCCCCCAACACAACCCAAATGACACAGCCCACAGACTCAGTGTGCCACTCAACCACAGCCCACAAGGCAAAACAACATACCCAACACACTAGTCATAGGTGACTCTATAGTCAGGCACACTGATGTCCCACTCACCAGGCTAAACAAGGAGAAGGTTACTGTCAGCTGCCTGTCGGGTGCCAGAATCCAGCACATAAAACACACACTCAGGTCACTCCACAACAAATACAAATATGACTCTGTCATTGTCCATGTTGTTGTGAATGACGTGAGATGTACCTCCCTGAAAAGAGACATGGAAGAGCTCTCCAATCTTGTAGCCTAGGCAGGTATGACCCTAGCCCCGAGTAGCATCCTGCCATTGCCCAGAATGATACCACAGTACAAGGACAAAATGATTGACTTCAACAATTGGCTAAGCTTCTGGTGTCATTCTAAGGGGATCCAGTATCTGTCTGCCTGAGACGACATGGTTGACAGACCACGATGCTTTGCCAGAGATGGCCTGCACCTGTCACCCCAGGGATTCTGGATACTGGATAAGGCTCTTGCTGCCCCTATAGTGACTTTTTTAGGCAAGGTTCAAATGACAAATTCACCACCGTAACAGGAACAGGCAAGCAAAAACTGAAGGTAATGCTACTCAATGCTAGAAGTCTAAATCTCAAAATGCACATCCTCGAGGCACTCCTTAAAATCGAGAACATCGATATCTGTGCAATGACTGAGACCTGGTTTAAGGCTCCAGAGAGCACCACTGCATTACCAGGCTATAACTCATACCACACTTTTCGGCCACCTAACCTGGACCGGAACACCAAAGGTGGAGGTGTGTCCATATTCATTAAGGATATCCACACCTGCAGGCTAGTTACGCAGCATAATGCTTCCGAGGTTATCCAAGTGCAACTAACTCTGGGCAAAACTGCAATCCAAATTGTAGCTTGCTACAGATCCTCCACCCAGGATTCCCACTCCTCTTTTCTTGATATACTGGAAAATATTAGGGTTCAACCAAACACCCTAATAATGGGCGATTTCAACTACCCCACCATTAACTGGGAAAACTACTCATGTAAAACCAAAATGAACAAATCCAACAAGTCCAACAGCCCAATAGTAAAAAAAAGGAGTTTAATATGAACACTAGTTTTTACTGTTCATAATAACATCATACAGGTTTTGTTATACATTTACGTTTTATTATAAATAGCGTAGTGCATTCAGTTCTTTTTCAATAATACGTGTATATACAGCCTTGGTTGTTGAGAGGAAGTTTTTTAACAAGTGATGTTTTTATAATTAGTATTTAAAAATGTCATGAAGTTTTTTACTTTATCTGATGAAGTTGCTGTATCAACAGTGACAAAAAGCGCTTCATATTAAACTCTTTTTTGTTTTACTATTGGGCTGTTGGACTTGTTGGATTTGTTCGTTTTGGTTTTACATCATTTGCATTCAAAACTACTCATGTACCAACTCCTTCACTCAACGCTTTCTGGAATTCATAAATTCCAATGCCCTGGATCAACTTATCCACACCCTTACCAGGGGCAACAATATCCCAGACCTAGTCATTACCAACATGAGTGACCGGTGTTCCATACCTGAAGTCAACTCCTCGTTGGTCAGATCCGACCATAAGCTAATCACCCTAGATATCCACATCCTGCCCCCACCCCCATTAAGGAAATCACAGTAAGAAATTTCTCCAAAGCCAACTTCATGCTTCTTAAGACAGAAGTGGTGAACTTCATGACACCCATGCAGATGGATAATACAGTTACGACTGCTGAATTCTACACAGATGCACTCTATATGCACTTACACAAGTGCATGGATCGTGCTATCCTAAGCAGAACCAAGATGCTATCCTCCAGAATACGGAAGCCAATCTGGTTGTCCCCTGCCATAAACAAACTCTAGAAAAGAAGAAAGAAACTGTTGCAAAAGAGAGTAAAATCCCATGAATGGAGAAGTTCCCTGGTCAGTCTCAGTAAGAAGCTGAGATCCCTTATAAGATGCTCCAAAGCAAACTATGTAAACCAAATCACCACTGATTCCAGGGACAACCACAAAGCATTCTATAGCTATGTCAAGAATCTCAATGGCAACACCCATATCTGCTCTGAGTTACAGCACAATGGCATGAAAATTACAGAACCAACTGATATTGCTAACGTCCTAGCCGATAGGTTCAGTGCTAACTTTACCCCCCCTCTCACCTCCTAAAGGGCCCATATCTATACAGGAAGAATGCAAAGTCTCTGTAATCACAACTAAGCAGGTAAATGCTGCACTCTCTAAAGCCAAAAACTTAGCATCCATGGGAACAGACAACATCCCAGGCTGCGATTTACACGAACTTCAGAATGAACTGGCTCCCCACCTAAGCACCATGTTCAGTCATAGTCTCACATCAGGCTTTGTGCCCACTGAATGGTGCACAGCAACAGTTATCTCAATCCACAAGGGGGGAGCCACCACTGATCCCAGCAACTATCACCCTATTAGCCTGACGAGCCTTGTCTGTAAGACCATGGAACGTATCATCGTGGAACACATAAACAAAGACATTGGTTACCTCCAAACTCTGGATCCCACCCAGTTTGGGTTTGTGAAAGGCAGATCATGCCTCCTGAACATGATCAACTTCTTTGAGGCAGTCACCAAAGCTGTAGACAAGGGTAAGGTGGTTCACACAGCCTATTTTGACCTTGCCAAGGCTTTCAACACCATCTCCCATTCTGGAATTATAGCTAAACTCACTAAACTAGGTATAAATCCCTACCTCACAAGATGGGTTGCCACGTGGCTCACTGACAGAACACACATTGTAAAAGTTGCAGACTACAAATCTGACTTCAAACAAGTGAAGTACCACAGGGTTCAGTCCTGGGACCTCTCCTGTTTGGTATCTACTTCTCTGAAGTACAGGCTAACACAGAAGGCCTTTGGCTAATGAAGTTCACAGATGACTGCAAACTAGGAGCCATAGTTGAGTCCCCAAATGATGTGGACATCCTACAGAAGGGCCTCACTGAGACAGATGTCTGGTGTCAGAGCCATGGCCTCAAGCTTAATGCCACAAAGTGCATTGTTATCCCCTTTGGTAAAAACTCTGTACCCATGAACTACCACATAGGTGGCAGTCTACTTAACACCGAATGTGTGATAAGAGACCTGGGGATGCAGGTGGACAGTAGTCTCTCCTTTGATAATCACATCACCACAGTAGTCAGGAAATCCTTCTATGTGGCACACCTCATCACAAAAGGGTTCTCATCTAGGAAAAAAGAGGTCATTGTTCCCCTCTACTCGACACTCATTAGACCCATTATAGAGTACAACGCCCCTTTTGGAATGTACCTCACAAGACATCTGCAGTGTCTGAAAAGGCCACAGAAGTACCTCACAAAGAGGATTATTGGCCTCAAACAGATGCCCTATACTGACCATCTCAAAAAACTCCAGCTTTACTCTGTAGCATATCACCTACTCTGAGGTGATCTCTGCCTAACATATAAAGCTATGTCAAACCCAAAGCTGTTGGACATGCTACACCTAAATATATCCCAATCCCTCCAAGCTACATGCTCTAGGGACCAAAACCTTGTCATCACAATAAACAGGACATGCTGGAGGGATAGATTCCTGTCCCAGAGACTTCCCATACTCTGGAACAAGCTACCCATCTATGTCAAGCAAAGTTCCTCATTAGCACTCTTCAAGAAAAATCTTGATAAGTGGATGGAAAATAGGAAATACACTCTGGGGATCACTTCTGTGGCTCTGCTCGACAAGGGCACAGGAAAATAACTTTCTTGGGTGGGGTAAGTCAGGGAACCTTGTTGGCTAGGCTTACTTAGGCCCTTGGGCCAATAGCCTAGTACCTACCTCTGAACCTAGTAATTAGCATCCATAGCTAAGGATAATCACAAAGCATCCTTTAGTTATGTCTGTAATTTAAAACGGAAGGCCCAGCTTTGCACTAAATTAAGAGTGAATGGTACCACTCATACTGAACCTGAAGACATAGCTAACCTGTAAGCAGACAGGTTTGGCAAAAATTTCACACCCTTGTCTCCACCAGTCTTACCCCAAAACATACCTATCAACAGTTCTCTACATATTATCTCCAAAGAATGGCTCATAACCGCACTCGGCAAGGACAAAAACACAGCCTCTACGGGACTGGATAACATCCTGGACTGCTTACTAAATGGTCTAAAGGAAGAGTTAGCAGAACCACTGGGTAATCTCTTCAACCACAGTCTGGCTTTGTCTCAGCAGAGTGGAAAACAGCAACTGTAATTCCCTTGCACAGAGGTGGTCCCTCAACTGACCTGGGGAACTATACACTCATAAGCCTGATCAGCTTTGTCTGTAAGGCTGTGGAGAGAATCATCTTGGACCTTATCAACAAGGATATTGGTGACCTTCAAACTCTTCACCTGGCATAGCTTGGCTTTGCTAAGGGCAGATCATGCCTTAAACCTACTGGAATTCTTTGAGAGTGTCACCAAAGCCCTGGATAAAGGTAAATCAGTATATACTGCCTATCTCCACTTGGCCAAGGGCTTTGACACAATCCCCCACTCAGGCATCATTGCAGGACTCACCCAGCTGTGGATTAACCCATACATCATTAGATGGTAACCAACTGGCCCACTAACAGCATGCATACAGTCACAGGTGGGGATTCCACCTTTACCAGCAGGTCTGTTATCAATGGTATCCCACAAGGATGTATGCTGTGCTCCCTACCCTATTGTTTGGAATGTATTTCTCAGAAAATCAGGCAAAAACAGATGGCCTATGGATCACCAGGTTTGCTAATGACTGTAAACTGGGTGCAATCATTGAATCACCAAATGATGTCAACATACCACAAAATGGGCTTACATGCATAAATGATTGTTGCCAAAGCCACAGTTATATGCACTATTATCCCTTTTGGCAAAGGAGAAGTCCCTGCAAAATACACTATTAGTAATACCCCTCTATGTTTCAATGCAATGGTGAGAGATTTAGGAGTGCAGGTTGATAGCAACCTCAGCTTTAATCATTATGGGTCCACAGTGGTAAGGAAGGTATTTTACATTGCACACCTCATAAGTAAGGACATAGCATGCAAGACTAAGGATGTTATAAGTCCACTGTACTCGTCCGTCATCAGACCAATAAGAGAGTACAGTTCTCCCTTTTGTATGTACCTCAATAGATACATGCAGCATCTGGAGAGACCTTAGAGGTTTCTCAATAAGAAAATCTAGGGACTTCCAACACATTAGCTACATGGACTGACTGAAGGTCATGTGACTGTACTCTGTATTGTATAGACTGCAGAGAGGCAACTTTATTTATTTTACATTTGGTTACCGAGGAAGTCCGACTGGGTGGAAGTTCTTTTTCAGTGGAGGCCCAGGGAGAAAAACTCCACATACAAAGACATTACATAGTACAATAAAAAACATTTTACATTTTCCAAATAAAATACAGATAACATAGTGTTGACTTAATGTACATGAAGTATAATGACTTTTTAAATTGCACAATAAAATAAGGCCAAAACAGAGTGTTGACGGAAATCAAATTATGTACTTGCAGTATTGAAGTATATTGAAGTTTAGCAAATTATGTACCTATACATATACCACTACTTTTGTTTTACAAAGAAGTATTGTGATAATGATGAGAGAGAATAAGAGAAAGAAATGGATACTAGTCAGGTGAAGAGGTAAGAACAGAAATATTTTGAAAGAGGTTAGAGAAATGTAAAGCAGTTCATTTATAAGAATAGGAAATTGTCATATGTATGGATGTAATGACAACTGTAGGGTGTGGACAAAGGGGGTGTTAAGTTAGAATTAGAGCAGGAGCTGTCAGTCCTGCCTGACTTGTGGCTGGTTTACAGAGCAGTCTCGAACCCTGCCTTAATGAAAATTCTGCATCTCCACAAATCAAATAGGACAAAACTCACTCACTCTAGGGACCGTAACCTAGCCTGCAACACCAGCAAGACATGCTGGACAGGCAGATATGTCTCCCAGGGATTGCCACTCCTATGCAACAAACTGCCAATTCACATGAATCTGAGCTCCTCAATGACCCTATTTAAGTGTAACTTGGACAACTGGATGGGATATCATAAATTTGCCCCAGGCGTTTCGCCTACATCACTCTTAGACAGGGGCAACTAGTGCTGATCATAGATTCTCAAATAAGGACTACATATCGTGTTCTATAATGTAACAATGGTACAAACTGACTAAGCTTGAAAGGCCCTAGGGCCATTAGACAAGTAACCTCCTATGAACCTATGAACCTAGGGATATTATGGAAGTAGCCTCATATGATCCTGTGAAGCTATAAACCTATGCAGGTCTGCCAACATCTTGCCTCACACATGGGCTGCTGATGTCATGTACTATAAGTTCAGCTGCGGTCTTGCAGAAGTCAGACTTGTGCCATGGTGCTTGTGTTAAGTACTATATTTTGTAGTCTGTGTACTTAGGTAGGGGTTCTATTCTCACTGCAGTCAAGTGTGTGTGTGTGTGTGTGTGTGTGTGTGTGTGTGTGTGTGTGTGTGTGTGCGCTCTTGATTGACAATACAGACAGCCTTTTACTGCAGCATATGGGATACCGTTATTAACATATTCGCAACAGACACTGTTGATGTCATCAGCTATATCAGATTTTTAGATATGCAGTCATCCCACCAGGGCATTGTAGACTCTGGCCTAGAAGCCAGGCAGACATCACCCCATGCTATACCAGACAGATTACAGTGACATGGCTTTTAATCTATCCGCATACATCATGGCATGGTTGTGAGCCCTGTGTTATCTTGCTCAGAAAGCCCTCTAGTCTCTCCAGATGTTGTATGTGTCTGTTGAGGTACATTTATTTTGTATTTATTTATTTTATTTTACATTTGTTTACAGGGAAAGTCTGACTAGACACATGTCCTTTTTCAGTGGAGGCCTGGGGAGAAAAGCTCCAGTTTGAACAGTAAAGCACTAAATAAGGAACAAAATGTATAATACAAGACATGAAATGCTTAGTAGGAATATTCTGAACTTAATACATAGATGTACACCATCAAGGCTAAATACCAATATTGCATATTATAGTCTCAATCTAATGTTATACAAACAGCAGGACATAAGTGGCATTTTATACATGTATGGAATAAGACTCACAGAAGGAGGTTCTACATTATAGTAATAGCAAAATTCACCTAGTGTGTTCTATGTTACATCCAGGCATCAAAGAGAGATTCATATTTACAAAATGTTAAAGAAAAATATTGAACAAGCAAGAGTTAGTGTTATGCTTTCTTCTTATTAAGTATGTCAATGGTAGATTGTGTAGAGTGGTAGATGTGAGGTAGAAAAGGAACTGTATGAGAGATTGTGCAAAGTGTGTGGACATGTTGGAGAGATGATTGTAGAGAGAGCATTATGCTCTGTTGCTGTTCTGATGAGGTTTGACTACAGTGCTGTCATACAATCCTAATATGATGGTGTGACGTGTGATGTGCACCATACATTTGTCCTGGAAGATAATTAAATAGAGAAGTTAGAAAATAGTGATACACATTGCAGTCTCTGACTTCACAACTCTTACAAGAGCATTCATTCACTATAAAGTTGTAAAATTTTGAAGCTATCAACTGTGTAACCTTCCAAAGCCAATATAAGTCAAAGGTACAATGACCAGTTCAACAAAACAAATGCAGATATACTAAGCACTAAGGTAGCTATGTACCCTGAGCATCAGACACAGCTTTTGTATTCCTGAATCCAAAAGATAGAAAACAGGGATCATCACTTATCATCACTTGCACAGGGTGTTGTAAGGAGGATGTAGGAAGCCTAGGCTGACACAAAAGGTCAGGGAGTGTGTGTGAGTAAGCAGGCAAAGAAGGCAGACATTGGGATAAAATAACAAATGGCTAGTGATACAAAATGAGTAACTAGTGTGTGTGTGTGTGTGTGTGTGTGTGTGTGTGTGTGTGTGTAGGGATCCTCCAGGTTAAATTGGTGTGTGTCTATATGAACACAGACAGGCTCTGTGCTAGATCTGCATTTTGGTCTGTCAGACAAGTGTGAGCTATGCATGGTAGAGGTGGCAGTTCATTCTTGTTGCCCCCAACCATGAGAACTGGCTCTGCCAGGAGTTGCACAGAGCACAGACAACTCAATACCCAAGGTCAGATGCAGTGCTGCTACCTTAACATGACTGATGTCTGCTGGATGAGCTCCCTTCACGGGGATGCCCAAGACCATGACTTTAAGGTCTGCCATATCTGGGTGTGGGTAGCACATTCATTGATGGAGTAGTGGAAGTACTGCAACTATGGGAGCATGATCGGGTGCAGCCATGTTGGTTGACAGCAGATGATGTGGCTGGCCTACACCCATGAGGATGCCATTCCCTTCCTAGCAGATGTTATATCACAGACACTGTTTGTTCCATGACAGACACCCCTTATTCCAATGTGTCATCCATCTGATAGAAAACAGGGATATGGAACAGTTTTTAT
This sequence comes from Protopterus annectens, assembly GCF_019279795.1. NCBI lineage: Eukaryota > Metazoa > Chordata > Ceratodontiformes > Protopteridae > Protopterus > Protopterus annectens. The sequence goes on from NC_056739.1 coordinate 1,517,093,855, forward strand.
CAGTTGCAAAGGATGTTGTGTGGATAGGCAGAAAGCCTAGGGTGACACAATAGGTGGGTGAGTAAGAAAGAGAAGCAGGTAGATAGTTGGATACACCAAGAAATGGCCAGTGAGACAAAATGACTAACTGTTTTGTGTTTGTCTGTTGGGGTCCTCCAGGTGAAATTGGTGTGTGAATGTCTGCATGAACACAGCTAAGCACTGTGCTGTCTCTATGTCTTGGTATCTCAGACAGGTGTAAGCCATGCATGGTAGAGGTGGCAGTTCATCATTGATGTCCCTGACAATGAGAAATGGCTCTGCCAGGAGTTGCACTGGCATGTTCACAAGCATGGTCAGATGCAGTGCTGCTACCTGAACATACTGATGTCTGCTGGATGAGCTGCCTTCATGGGGACACCCAGAACCAAGTCCCCATAGCCTGCCATGTGTGGGTGTGGACAGCGCACTCACTGATGGAGCAGTGGAAGTACTGCCACTATCGGAGCATGATTGGGCATGGCCACATTGGCTGACAGTAGTTGATGTGTCTGATTTATCCCCACATGGATGCCTTTCTCCTCCCAGCAGATGTTCCATCAGACACCTCTTGTTCCAACATGTCATTCATCCGATCCAGCGAATCGGCAATTCGGTGGGGGGTAGTCACACATGTGAGACTGTGCCACATCCACAACCCTGAGCATATGTCTGGCACACCTATGGGAACATGCCTGTGCCTCCATAACAGCCCTACACATACGTTGAATGGCAGAGGAAGTGACACCTGCACCAGGTGGAGGATGGACAGCAGGCCCCCTCCGAGCTTTCCTATCAGTCATCCTGTGTGGCACCTCGTCCACACTTTGGCTATGGCCAGACTCAACAGGCACTGAAGCTGCAGTAGCCACACTTCCCTGATCAATGTCCTCATCCTCCACTTGTCCAATATCTGTGGGCTCAGTGGACTAGGTAGGCATAGGTCTACTGGCTGTGTCCGATGGAAATGAAGGGGGTGGCTGTATGTCAACCTCTGTGTCAGACTCAGCCTCTGCAACCCCTGATTGTGCCTCAGTTTGGCCACCACCATCATCAGAGTCTGATGATACACTGACATCAGGTGGAACATGGCCCACACTCCCAATGTCATAATCACCTGTGATAAAAAGCAAGAAACACAGGAATACATTATTACCTGCACTTCTATAGTGCAATATATGCTAAAAGACTAACAGTGCTGTCACTATTACAGACAGTACAGCAATACACCCAATAGGCCTGACTTCAAAATCACACACTACAATAGTTCTTTAAATTGCTCAGCAGTACAAACATAAAAATATTTGGCTTACCATCTGCAGACGACATACTGCGCTGTAGTCCAGATAGTCCTGGAAGAAGTTAAGCAAGATGTAAGGGCAACATTGTCACAATTAACAGTAACACAGGGGGGAATATATTTACCCCTTTACATGTGCATTAACTCTACTTTCTACAAGAATGTGGCTGACAACTCCAACTAAGCTTATAACTGTAGCAGTCTTCAACCCCCTCCCCAAAAGAAAAGATATTTGACACAGAATTAACTTACTCATTTCAATTGTTTTACTATACAACTGTATTCAACTGTTCAGATAAAAAGCCAAATGGAATCTCCCCTTAGAATGTCTTTGCTGTCTCAGAAAGTGTTGTGCCCACATCCAGCACACCTGTACTGCACTCTACTGGGAACTGTCTGGATCTCTGATGTTGGCCAGGTTCATTGTGGGTTAGTGGTGGTACCCTAGCAGGCATTCTCCCAGTAACCATTTGGTCATGGCCCACTGCAACTGTTTGCCTCTGTGCAAATGTGATCATATCAGTGGCCCTGTGGCTCACCTGTTCGTATATTCTGCCGTGGTCACCGACGGCATTGGCATAGATTCATAGGTTCATAGACTAGTATTAGGTTTATTGCCCTTGTGAGCTATTTTAAGCCTAGACAATTACCCCATATGAGATTCAAACCCTACACAGGTAGGCTTTGTTATCTGAACAGTTGAATACTGCTGCATAGTAAAACAATTGAAATGAATCCTGGATAATTCACATCCTATGTGCCATATCTTCCTGTCTTCTTTCCAGAAGAAAAGCAATATGTTGCCTAAGCCCATCAATGATTACTTGGTTTTATGCATTGGTGAAGGGGGGGGGTCTCCGTAGATTGACATGCCTGACTGGCATACTTGCAGGTGTCCTTAAAGACAAAAGAAGTATAATACACATAAATATCACATAACTACAAAGTAACTGTTTCCAGATAAAACAGAAAAGGTAGCCAGTCAGTATTAACCACTGGAGAAACATAAAAAGTCTAGAGATGAGAAATAATAACAGGCAGGATGCAAAACAAGTGGAGTAACAAGAGCAACATATCCTTGTTTGTGCCATAACAGTAATTCACCATTACCATCCCTAAAATAACAGTCCATTCTTGTTTGTGCTATAACAGTAACTCATTTTTGACCCTCCCACAAAAGAACAGGCAAATGTCCCATTTTGCTAACAAAACATCTTTGAAATGCTAAAAGTGCTATCAAAGGACCTGTCCCTGAAAAATTTGTACATATTTATCACACAGCAATCAATTTTCATGTATTGGCTATCATATGTATCTCTGAAATGGCTTGACAAACATGGTCATGCTATCAGTGCACTTCTAACTAATGGATACTGATAAAAACGCAAAAGCTTTTGACTTCATATTATTCTTAAATACATTCCAGCATATGCAGTATGTAGGTGACTAAATGAGAGCATACCTGCTGAAGTTCAGTACTCCTCTGTACAGATATAGCCTGAAGAAAAAGCATTTTTGCAGTCTTCCAAACATATACAATTCTCCTCACCATCAGGTTGGTTAGCTGCATGGTTGCCTTTTTATATGGTGTTGATTATTAATGAATTGCATCTCTTTGTCTGTGTTTCATAGATGCTAATTACAGCATAAGCAGCTGAATTGCATGAAATCAACCAATTCAACATGATGGAGCTATTCAAGCTATAAAGCATCCATATACATTCCATGCTGGTTTTCCTGCGGATTTCAAAACTTGGAGTACTGACAAAGAAAGTCTACACAGACAGCTAGTTCAGAACTGCTGTTGCTTTAATCCATTTGTATGCACTACAGGCTGAAGCCAGTGCTGCTGCTGACAAAAGGTTTAGGTTGAGAAGGAGAAGAGTTTTCAGGCCCCTTTTAACTTTCACAACCTGTAGTTGTAAAGAGTTATAGGGTGGACAGGGGCACACTATAGGAACTCTGTGACCTCTGCCATCCTCATCTCAGAGACAGCACCAACTGAGTGGAAATCATCCCAGTAAAAACTAAAGTATGTCTAGCCTTTAGAATCTTAGCTACAGGTACCTTTCAGAGACCAACAGGGGAAATACTGGAGATGTCACAGGCATCAACATCCCGGATCCTCCAACAGTTCCTGGATGCTATGCTTCAACATGCCATTGAACACATATATTTTCCCTGTAGTTCTGAGGAGAGGGACAGAAATATGCAACAGTTCTACCAGGTAGTGCAATACCCTAAAGTACTGGGTGCCACAGATTGCACTCATGTAGAAATTAAGTCACCACCTGGGTAACAGGGTAGGCTCTACATTAACAGAAAGCTCTACCACTCTATCAACTGCCAAGTCATGTGTAATGCAAATCATCTTGAAAGTGGGTGCTGGCAACCCTGGCAGTTACCATGACTCACATATCTGGGTAACCTTGGAACTGTACCAGATGTTTGCTAGGGATGATATCCCACATGGTCATTTACTACGGGATGCAGGCTATCCACTGGAACTGTGTTTGATGACACCTATCACAAATACACACACACCCATAGAAGAAGGCCATAATGACACATATGCTCAAACTAGAAATGAGATAGAGCATGTGTTTGTGCTGCTGTAGTCACAGTTCTGGTGCCTAGGCACATCTGGAGACCCTTGCAACAAAATCCACAGACATTTACAGAAATCTCCGCAGTCTGTGCCTTAATCTTGAGGAAACAGCTGCAGCAAGATCTGCAAGGAGAAGGGCACACATCCCACCATCAATGCCAAGGTCACCACAGCTCAGGCAGATGAGGAGTCAGAGGTGGAACCACCAGCTGCTGTCAGTGTAGGCAGATATATGTGTGCTCAGTGTGCCCTTGTATTGGCTAAGAGAAAATGCATAGCACACTGACTCACCACCTAGAGGCCTAAAACCTTCCTCCTACTCACATACAAATAGCAACATTGATGGCAGGCAACTCACACAACCCTTACCTCCCCATGTATTGGCCATGTATCAGACAGAGTCAGCCCTTAAGTAACACTGTGGCAACTGCTGCAGTTATAAGGTAAGTCATGAACCTGGAGTGTATTGTTTAATAATATTATGGCATATCCTTGTATTTCATCACTTGGTACAGTAAGTAAGTAAAAACTAGGAGATTTGTACAGAAATTACTTTAACATGTGACAGCAGAGACTTATTTGACTTATATGTGTCCATTGGTAAGTATTAGGCCTCAATTGTCAAAGATTCACACACTCAGACCTCTCATAGTACTGATGATCACTGCATGCCCTCAGTTTAGCACCATGCATTTGCACTGGAAAATCATTAAAGAGAGAAGTTAGAAAGTAATGATACACATTGCAGTTTCTGACTTCACATCTCTCACAAGATCAAACAACAGGCAGGATGCAAAACAATGATAGTAACAAGAGCAACATATCCTTGTTTGTGCAATAGCAGTAACTCACATTTTCTCACCACAAAAGAACAGACTATGCTTGTTATGCCATAATAGTAACTCAGCTTTGTTTCCCCCTCAAAAGAACAGTGTACCCTTGTACATTCAATAACAGTAATGCACCTTTGCTGCTCCCTCCCAAAAGAGTAGTCTATGCTTCTTTGTGCCATCCAACCTGCTCTTCAGTTTTTGGCAACTGCATATCATATTATTCCCAGTCAATATCCTCATACATTTTAAGGCAAGTGATATAGAATGGCTTACACACTGCTTAAACTCCACCTATACTCTGTGGCATATCGTCTACTCAGAGGCGATCTCTGCTTAACATACAAGGCCATGTCAAACTCAGAGCTGTTGGACGTGCTACACTTAAAGAAATCCCATTCCCTCAGAGACACACACTTCAGGGATCTAAACCTTGTCATCACAATGAACAAAACATGCTGGAGGGATAGGTTCCTGACCCAGAGACTCCCCAGACTCTGGAATAGACTGCCCATACATGTCAAGCAGAGCACCTCTTTGGTCCTCTTGAAAAGGAATCTTGATGATTGGATGGGAGATAGGAAATTCACCCCAGGGATCACGTCAGTTGCCCTGCTAGTCAGGGGTCCAGGGAAATAAATACTGTGGGAAGAAATAGCCAGGGAATTGTTATGGCTAGGCTTGTATAGGCCTAGGGCCGACAGCCTAGTACCAACCTATGAACCTATGAACCTATGTCTCAGTGTACTGGTCAGATAACTGATGAATGACCAAGAAACAGAAAGGTAAGATAGAGATGTATATTTGCAAGTAATAATCATAAAAAGTGTGATTACTGAGTGCAATACATCCAAATATAATAAATATAATAAAAGTCCAAATAACAGTTTATGGTTTGATATCAGTGTGCATTCTGTTGCAGTTGGTTGTGTGAAGAATTACTTCAGTTCTTTGTTGCAAAGCTGCTTGTGTGGCAAAGAGGGATAAGACACCTATCCTGTTTTCTGAAAGTTCATTAGAGTGAAAGTTGAAATACAGACCTATGTTGAAATACCTCATGTGTACTAAAATTTTCTACTGTGTATGTCATAGACTACTTTTCCTCATTTTAAATATTCCTGCCCCTTTTTTTTCTTGACCACTGTTTGCATGATGCAAACACAGCAACCAGAGAAAAAAATATGTCAGGTTTGGGTGTGCTTATCGCATTTGTGCAAACTGTGGCAGTGCACAAACTGGACAAACGGACCACCCAGAAAGTAGACATCCAAAAACAGAAACCAGATACATTAAATTAATGCTATTGTGCATTGTACAAACCCAGTAAGCAGTGTTATGCAATGTTTAACAGTGAGACCTTAACTATGATTACAGTAAAATAGGTGATGCCACATAACTAGTCTTGTGGCAGCTAGTGTAAGTGTAGGGCTGGAGTACAGATGGTCCTGGGTTCTAGTACAGGATGTGCAACCTTTTTTACTGTTGTGACACTGCAGTTTATAGCAATGGACTGAAACATGAACAGCTGTTAATTCAACTCTCTTTTCACTACAGGTGGAATTGTAGGACTGCCATACACTTGGTCCTGGGTTCAAATACAGCATATTCCATACACTTTTATTGCTGTTTCACTTCCCATTATAGTCACTCTCACTTATAACACTTGACATAATGTAGATGATACTAATTACAAGTATGAGGGCTGAGACACTAATATTGTGGCAGTTATTTATTTATTTATGCATTATTACATTTATTATCAAATGTATCATTGTAGTTATACTGTGTACTATGTTCCTATGAGTATATTTCTGCTATCTGGACTGGCATGGCCTTTGCATTTGCCCAACAGATATACACAACTGTTGTGCACTGCTCATCATTGTGCAAACATGAGGTTTGGGGGTACACACAGCCGAGCACTGTGTATGCGCAATGGTAAGTTGTGGGCAGTATTTTCAAATAGTGTGCACACTCTCAGTAAAAGCAATAACTGGAATTGGTGAGAATTCATCATTCTCCATTAATCTTGATCCACAGTAGATTTTGTCGGCATTCATGGAGAGGGTGTGAGATTTAGGGCTCAGACATGGGGTTTCCAGGAGTCCAAGATTTTTGTTGGACTCCTAGTGAAACACTGCGGTGCTAGGCTGCTGCAGGGGGGGCTATTCTATGTCCCAGTATAAGTCAGAGATTTGGGATAATTTGTCCTGGGCTGTAACCAGTCCTACCAGTATCCCCTGCACTGGTGACCAATGTAGGCATCGCTACAATGACCTCCAGAGGAGGAAGAGGGGTACCCTCGATGCATTGGTCGAGGAATTTAGGACGGATGACATCCCACATGTGTAAATATAAAATACAGAGAGTAATTGTAAGACTTAAAATCTAAATATACGCAAGACTGGTAGTCATAATTGTATTCTATTATGTTGTGTTTTTTCTACAGCTGCTAGGGAAAAGGAGGTCAATGTGAGAACCCATGGTGCTAGATTGCTGAGGATGAGGGAAGTATGTGGTATGTATGCCACAGACGAGTACTTTTATTGTAGCATTAAAAGTTAAAAATAGCTGTTTTGGTATTTTATAGAGTTGTATCAAATTGAACTTGCATATCTCAACTGTAAAAGCAGGTATGCATGCATTAGTCAGTAGCAGAAACCAAGAGTCCAATACTAGAATATCAAATTGAGCATGCATACCACAACTGTAATAGCAAGTATGTATGCATTTGTAGTACAAACCAAGAGTACAATATTAGACTGAGTCAGAATTTGTGGGTTCAAATACTACACTTCCCAAATATACAATAATGTTAATTCTGCAATTATATATAAATTGCATTAAAACTTCTATACCAGTAGTAAAATGATCTGCTGTAAGGTGTAATCTGTATAATTGCAACACATATGTGCAATATATTTACACGTCAAGGAGTACTTACTGCAATATGTACTATAGTGTGCATCTGTTAGGAGCTGGTAGCCTTACAAGTAAAAGTTAACTGTTAGGAGGTGGTAGTTTTAAGAATAGAGGGTAAAATAATAGAGTCAAATAAGTATATTAATGCATTATATGTCACATTTGAAGATCTATTATTTTCTCTCACACCAAGAATTATCTCTTTTTTATTTTTATTTTATTGTATATTATTTTTTTATTTTGTGTTTTATGTTATTATATGTCATCAAAATGTGTCCATATCATCCATGTGTACCACATCATAAAATGTTCCACAGTACAGTAGGGTAAGCCTGCCCCATAGGATCTGCCTGCCCCCACTCCACTGGCTCCAGCACCATTGCCCAGCACATCTGTGAGCAAACCTGGCAGCACCCCTCTGCTGTCCCTGCACCACCTGCTCCCTCAGGTAGTCCTGCCTCAGGAAATAGTCCAGTGGTTCTCTCCAGGAGTAGTGGTGGAGGTGATGAGTTTATCACCTGCGATGAACTGCCAGGTATGGTGTGCAGAATTGTGCAAAGCACTGTTGGTGCATACCTATGCTGGCTGGAGATGGTGCTGTCCCTCATTTTACGTAATACCAGGAGAAGGAGATGCAGACATCAGGCATTCCAACCAGTAGCAGAGTGAAGTGATAGTGATGACACTCCAGTGGGTGAGGACTCAATTTTCACTGTCACCCAGCTTGACGACCATGGGTTCTGGATGTTCCCACCCTCACCCAACCACAGTGTTCACCAACCTCTTGTGTCCATCACTGTCTATGTGCCTTGACTTGTCTGTCTGTGACTGCTTCCTCACCTATCCAACTTACCTCACCCAGGCATACCTACATCCCTTCCCCAACATTCCTTTCTGTCTCCCAAAAAATGGGCACATGTCCTACAAAAAAAGTCCCATACATAGCTCTCCATTTCTCACACATGTCTTCTTAGCACACTTGATTTGGTCCAATTGGCTATACGACATGACTGTGTTGTGGTCACCCCTTTCTCTGGAGGTGACAGTTCAAATTCAGCTAATATTCTACTCAAATGATCAGTTTTTACTGTTGAAGAAATGGATAGCTATGGTTCTTTCCTACCTCCCTCCTGCACATTTCTGCATTGCTTTCCCTTTGTTCTTCCCCTGCTTGCTCCCCATTTCACCACTGTCCTATTTTCTTAATTTTTTTGTCTTTACTGCATTATTGCATGATAGTGAGCATTGCACACCAACTAGCAGTAACAGAACTGCAAAAGTAGCTAGAAGTATTAGACACAACTGTATCTGACCCCAGTACCTTCTGGCCCCAAAAAGGAACATATCACTGAATTAACACCTGCTGAAACAGAGTCAGTTAAGTAGCAGGTGTATTCCACAGATGCAGTACTAGCTGTCATACTTTAGCAATGTTACCACTAGAATAGTTACATGACATTTCCTTATTTACTAATCATTCTTAAGGTCTCCTTTTTGCCTGTCGTGCAACACTGCATAAACAAGATAAGCACAGTCAACCTTTCCCATGATTGTGCTAAGGTCTGCATTGTGCAAACAATGGCCAAAAATAATAAAATAATGATAAAAAACTGACAGAGAAAACAAAATTTGCCATGAATGAAGAGGAGATTGGATGTTAATAAAACAAAACCTGTGAACTGTGCATTGTTTACTTGCATTTCCAACCTTGACAGATGTACATATAACACTTTGCAGGTCTAATCTGACACAGCCACTTGATATAAGCATTCACAGTCTCCATCCATTAAACACAAATACTGAGGGAGTGCCTGCACTATGTCTACATTTGCAACATGGAGTCAAGGATTTGGGATTCAGCAATCCTAATCAGTTCAGACCTCATTTGCATCTTCACCCTACTGACAGCCCTGAATCTACACCAGAAGACAACCATGTAGCTAGGGAAACTGAAGGGGAGCTGATGTGTTTATGTGTTGAACACAGATGAGAAGATATTTCTTTAAGATATATCTGCACAGAGGAGTACTGATTTTTAGATGATATACCTGCATTTCGTCAGCTACTGTTGGACATCTAGCATTAATACGTTATACAACAAGAGAAAGAAGTTGCTTTCTAAGAATAAAAAGACAGGCCTCAGCACTGGAAGAATACCTTCCTCTGCTTGAAAAAGCAAATAAGGCACCTTGTAAAATCCTCTAAGGGCAACTTCAAAAAAATTAGCAACCATAGCTAAGGATAACTATAAAGCCTTCTTCAGCTATATCCGTAATCTAAAAGGTAGGACCCAGATGTGAGCTCAACTTGCTGTGGATGGCATCACGCACACTGATCCTGTGAAAATAGCTAACCTGTTAGCTAACAGGTTTGGCAGAATTTCACTCCCCCATCCCCTCCAAACATTCCACAAAGCATTCCCACTTCATCTCCCTGTTAAATAAAATTAAGAATTCAATACACAGGAAGTTCAGATACAAAAGTTTACTAGTGTACACCAGGAGGCAAAAAACGTACAAGTACAGAATTTTGTCTGACATGAAACAGGAAGCACACAATTTTATATAGGTTTAACATTCAAGCTATGCCCACCTTACTGACGTGATATGTCACAGGGCATCTACATCACTTTAGCTTACAATTCTGCATTCATTAAGTCTTGCTGATGCTGTATATTTAAAAAAAACTTTTCCTTTAGATACAATACGGCCTTGCTATCCAGCTGGTCAGTCATAATGTCTTTCTGTAAAGTTACTTATTCAAGGTTTCATATCAGTTCAAATACAATAGCAGCTTCAGTCTTTTAATGCATGTCTTTGTTCTGTTACACTTTCTCACACAGCTGCGTGCTATCTAAGTAACACATATACAAGGCCAGATCCTTCCAACAGGAAAGAGCAGAAGATTTCATTATTTCACACATTTAATTTCCTGACCCAGCAGATAATCACTTGTGAAAAGCATAAACATTAAAACTTGCTAAGCTAGCATTCTGCCAGGGTCAGAGATCAGCCTTGCTTCAAGCCACACTGCAGTTTCAAGACTACTTCACATTTAGACATGAATTAATTTTACTACTATATGATTAATAGAATAAAAATACATTATATACTACTTTGCTTTTAAACTAGCATTTCTCATGTATTCAAATACACATTTTCTAACATTTTCCCCCCTATTAATACTTTTTATTCTATTTTGAAGTATACATAGTGTCATTTCATCTCCTAGCCTTTTCCACTCAGGATTTTCAGCTAGGTGAGTCATTTAATATATACTTCAGAAAAAGCGTCATCTGAAATCAATCTTTCAATTTCAATATCTTGGTAGAAGGTTTCAGTAACAGATACATCAACAAAATCTTTGATTAACCTTTTCATGCAGGGAATTCCACAGCAAACACATGCTCCTATTAGCAGTATACCCACACAAATGGCAATTAGAATATTCATTAGGATGGAACCCCACCCCCCAAATAGATTCTGGAAAAAGTCCGTCAGTGGGTTTGGGCCTGGTTCAGTCATGGCTGATACTTGCTGAATTACGTCTAGGTGGTTATTTAGCCCATGATGATTGTCAGGAATAAAAGCACAGCATTCGTCTTTGATAAGCGCGCATGTACCACCTCTCGCCGCTAGGGTGAAGTCAAGAGCCATCCGATTTTGTAGCACAACAGTTCTCATTGCATTCAGTTCATCAGTTACCAGTTCTAGGGCGGAAAAAGTTGCATTACTCATTACTTCGAGAAGTTTCGACAACTTCCTCAGCTCCCAGATCGATTTGACTGCTCCATAGGCTGGGAGGATTCCTGCCCAGGATATAACACTGTCACTCAAGTCCATATGAGTCAATTCACTTTTGTCTTTTACTGAATTATGGTCTTTCCAACCAGCTTCGATCTTCCCAACTGGATTCACAGGTTTCTTAACTGGACCTTCGGATTTTCAAGCTGTTTCTCTTCGTTTCATTATCTTACCCAAAGGTAATTCTGCAGTATGTCTTATTGCCGGAACCAAGTAACCCAAAAAACAACTGCCGGACCAATTCTCAGGTAACCATTTATATGCCTTTTTCTCACAAATAAAATAACAGTTTTCTACTTTAGTACTAACACGCATCAGCCCTGCATGAAACATTTTCTGATCTATAACTGACAATTGTTTAAACAAAACTGGATGTGAGAGGGTGGAATAACACCACTGAGGCCGAAGCCTGTACTGCCATTGCGGCTGCAACTACTGCTTGTACACAGTGAGGCAAAGATAGCGCCACTGGGTCTAACTGTGATGAATAGTAGGCTATGGGGCGTTGCTTGTCCCCATGTGGTTGCGTCAATACTGACGTCATATATCCTTGCTTACAATCTACAGTCTGAAAGAACCGTTTGTGATAATTTGGAAGTCCTAAAACTAATGAAGAAGCTATTAACTGCTTCAACCTGCAGAAAGCCGTTTCTGCTTCAGTTGTCCATTGTAAAATGTCTTGTGCTGCCATTGGTGTCTTATATATCAAGTCAGTCAGTGGAGCAGATTCCAAAGCATAATTTGGTATCCAGCTCTGACAAAATTAGTTGTACCTAAAGAAAGACATAATTTCTTTCTTGGTTGTTGGTTTGGGTGCTTTGCAAAATGCTATTTTCTTTCCTCATCTAATATTCTACCTTCATTGGATATTACATATCCTAGGTATCTAACTTGTTTTCTCCAAAGTTGTAACTTACTTTTGTTTACTTTGTGTCCTTGTGTTGCTAAAAATTTCAATAATGCTACTGTATCCTCCCTGCACTGTTGCTGGGTGGGGGCTGCTAGCAAGATGTCATCTACGTAAAGTAGAATTTGACTACCTCCTGGTGGGGTAAATACTGCCAGGTTGCTAGCCATTTCTTGTGCAAATATTGTTGGGCTCTCACAATATCCCTGCGGTAGTCGAGCATACGTATACCTCTTACCCTGAAATGTAAATGCAAACCAATATTGACTATCGGGATGTATAGGTATTGAAAAAGCATTGCTAATGTCTACCACAGAGAAATACTTCTGTTGCGGTTCTAAATCATTTAACAAAGTATGTGGGTCTGGCACCGTGGGTGCTCTAGGTATTACTGCATTGTTTACAGCTTGTAAATCTTGTACCATCCGCCATTCCCCATTTGCTTTTTTAACAGGAAATAGGGGTGTATTACATGGTGAATCAGGAGATTCTACCAGTACTCCTTCTTTGAGTAATGCTGCTATTATAGGCTTAATTCCTATTTCTGCATCCTTTCTCAAAGGGTATTGTCTTTTCTGTGGTCTAAAAGCTGACTTTGGGGTAATTGTAACTGGTCCTGTTGTTCGAATAAGTCCTACATCTGACTTGCCTGTTGACCAGAGAGTTGTCGGAATTTCACATAAGGTCTTTTCTTCTTCTTCTAATAAAAATGCTAATCAGCTGTCCTCGCTAGATTGCAAGTGTACAGCTGGATGTGTCTGTGTCAACCAATTCACTTTTTGTTTTTGTATACCTTGTTCTGACAGTTCTAAATCAGTCTGTTTCTCCCATCTTGTTACTTTTTCTCCTAAATCTGCCCATTTAACACCTTTGTTCTTTGTCAAGCTGACATGTGGCAACCGATTTGATCTATACAATGCAAGGAATTCTTGAGGTAATGAACAGCTAACTGCACTGTTCCCCTCAGCATCCCAGTACAAAGTACGCAAAACCAATCTAGTTGCACGATTTCTAAACAATTCTTGCTCATATTCTCTATCAGGTCCTGGTGTAGTACAGTAGTATAGAGTACAGTGTAACAAATGCTGTCGATCAGTGTCAAGGGAGGGGGCTTTACTGATGGTTATGTTCATCAGCTCCTCAGTTACTGCCCCTGGACCAGTCGTGACTAGGTCCAGGCTGTACCAGTAAAAAGTTTCACCCTCCGGTCGCACTACAAAGGTATCCATTTGTATCTGTGCCTCCATACCTTGTACAGTTGGAACTACTGCTATGCCAAATATCTGCATAAGGTCCCTGCCCAATAGGTTTACTGGACACTTTGCAGAAACAACTATTTTACTTCTCTGGGTCATACCTGAAACAGGGTCAGTTATTGCTATATCATGGGAAAGTGGTTCTCTGTATAGCTGTCCATTTGCTGCTTTTACTAGTATATAATCAGGTGATTCGGATTGTTCTGGTAACTTGGAGGGGTGTATCAAAGTCCGTGACACTCCTGAGTCACATAGGAATTTGACTTCCTTTCCCTCCACCAGAAGTGTAACTTCCGGTTTCGTATCTGCCAAGTAGAGCTCTAAGCTCAATAATGCTAAATCCAAAATTTCACTTTCTTCATCCTCCATATCTACTTGCACTTCCGCTACTCCCTCTATCACATTTACATTTGTTTTCTGTTGATTAAGTTTTCCTGATGATTTCTGACTTTTATTTGATGTATCCTCACTATCATATAGTCAGTCTTCATCTCCCTTATCTTCTGTGATTACCTTTTTGTTTTGCCTACAATCCCTTGCTAGATGTCCTTTTTTCCCGCGGTTAAACATTCACCTTTCTTTTCCTCTCTTCAAAATCTTCTGATTGTTTGTCAGACTGTTTGTTTCCCTGGGCATTCTTCTTGCCCTTTTTACCTGACTGTAATACAAATACTTCAGCTCCATCTTCAGCAGTGAAGACTTGTGCCTTCTTTTTCTTTTTACTATTAAAATGTCTCTCAGCATGTCTAGCGTATTTGAGTAAGGCTTGTAGCCTCCCTGTTCGATGATCTATCATATGCTTCGTAATGAAGCTACTAATAGGTGCAATGCAACCTTTCAAAAATGCATTTTTTAATTGTTGTTCATACGGGGAATCATTCGTTTGGTTCTCAGGAACCGACATACCGCTATGATTATTAAAACATTCTAATAATCTAGCATAATATCCATCTATTGTCTCATTTTCCTGTTGTATGCATTGATTAATGCAAGTCCAGTCTGCTCTAGGTTTCCATTTCTCAGAGATTCGGTCTGTCAGACCTTTCACTCTGTTGTCTAACTCCTCGTCACTATGTGGGAGTGGTCTAAGCTCTGCATTACGAGGATTCCAGGTGCCACAAATCATGTGCCAATCTGGACCTATAATTTGTCTTACTACCTTTTCTACTTCTTCCCCATTCAAGTGGTAACCTAACCTCATGCCTTGTAAATCTTCTAAAAATTTATTAAAATTAACTTTTGGATGGGGATTCCTCAGTAGCCTTCGGATGTTCTCCGGTGTCCATGGTCTATATACTAAGAGTGTTGGATCCTGCCCTTCCTGTCCTGCCTGAGGATTTGGAACTTCTATAAGTGGGCATATTTCTTCCTCACTCTCATCCTGTAGATTTCTCTCTATTTGGTATGATTTTGTGTCCCTATGTGTTTTACGTCTTCGGGACCTAGTCTCAATAGGATCTCTAACAAATGGTTGTGGTCTTACTGAAACTTCAGGATAACGTGGAGGTGGACCAGCCTGTCCACTCGCTTCATATCCTGAAAAGGGTAAGGGAGGGGGTAAGGGAGGAGGAGGAGGAGTTGTCACTATTACCAAGTTATTATCCTCTTTGTCTAAAAATAATGTTTTTGAATTTTTAAGCTTCTGTTCCCTGATTTGCTTCCTCAATCCACCTGTGTGCTTGAGGTATGCCTAGTTAAGCGTTGCTTTTTGCCTGACCTCCTGCATCAGATTTAAGCTGTTTAAGGAGTTTAACTAGTGAAGGTTTATCTAGTTTACCATCAAATTCATATGTCACATTTGAAGATCTATTATTTTCTCTCACACCAAGAATTATCTCTTTTTTATTTTTATTTTATTGTATTTCATTTTTTTATTTTTTGTTTTATGTTATTACATGTCATCAAAATGTGTCCATATCATCCATGTGTACCACATCATAAAATGTTCCACAGTACAGTGGGGTAAGCCTGCCCCATAGGATCTGCCTGCCCCCACTCCACTGGCTCCAGCACCATTGCCCAGCACATCTGTGAGCAAACCTGGCAGCACCCCTCTGCTGTTCCTGCACCACCTGCTCCCTCAGGTAGTACTGCCTCAGGAAATAGTCCAGTGGTTCTCTCCAGGAGTAGTGGCAGAGGTGATGAGTTTATCACCTGCGATGAACTGCCAGGTATGGTGTGCAGAATTGTGCAAAGCACTGTTGGTGCATACCTATGCTGGCTGGAGATGGTGCTATCCCTCATTTTACGTAATACCAGGAGAAGGAGATGCAGACATCAGGCATTCCAACCAGTAGCAGAGTGAAGTGACAGTGATGACACTCCAGTGGGTGAGGACTCGATTTTCACTGTCACCCAGCTTGACGACCATTGGTTCTGTATGTTCCCACCCTCACCCATCCACAGTGTCCACCAACCTCTTGTGTCCATCACTGTCTATGTGCCTTGACTTGTCTGTCTGTGACTGCTTCCTCACCTATCCAACTTACCTCAGCCAGGCATACCTACATCCCTTCCCCAACATTCCTTTCTCTCTCTCCCACAAAATGGGTGCCTGTCCTACAAAAAAGTCCCATACATAGCTCTCCATTTCCCACACATGTCTTCTTAGCACACTTGATTTGGTCCAATTGGCTATACAACATGACTGTGCTGTGGTCACCCCTTTCTCTGGAGGTGACAGTTCAAATTCAACTAATATTCTACTCAAATGATCAGTTTTTACTGTTGAAGAAATGGATGGCTTTGGTTCTTTCCTACCTCCCTCCTGCACATTTCTGCATTGCTTTCCCTTTGTTCTTCCCCTGCTTGCTCCCCATTTCACCACTGTCCTATTTTCTTAATTATTTTGTCTTTACTGCATTATTGCATGATGGCGAGCATTGCACACCAACTAGCAGTAACGGAACTGCAAAAGTAGCTAGAAGTATTCGACACAGCTGTATCTGACCCCAGTACCTTCTGGCCCCAAAAAGGAACATATCACTGAATTAACACCTGCTGAAACAGAGTCAGTTAAGTAGCAGGTGTATTCCACAGATGCAGTACTAGCTGTCATACTTAAGCAATATTACCACTAGAATAGTTACATGACATTTCCTTATTTACTAATCATTCTTAAGGTCTCCTTTTTGCCTGTTGTGCAACACTGCATACACAAGATAAGCACAGTCAAACTTTCCCATAATTGTGCTAAGGTCTGCATTGTGCAAACAATGGCCAAAAATAATAAAATAATGATAAAAAACTGACAGAGAAAACAAAATTTGCCAACGAATGAAGAGGAGATTGGATGTTAATAAAACAGAACCTGTGAACTGTGCATTGTTTACTTGCATTTCTAACCTTGACAGACGTACATATAACACTTTGTAGGTCTAATCTGAGACAGCCACCTGATATAAGCATTCACAGTCTCCATCCATTAAACACAAATACTGAGGGAGTGCCTGCACTATGTCTACATTTGCAACATGGAGTCAAGGATTTGGGATTCAGCAATCCTAATCAGTTCAGACCTCATTTGCATCTTCACCCTACTGACAGCCCTGAATCTACACCAGACGGCAACCATGTAGCTAGGGAAACTAAAGGGGAGCTGAAGTGTTTATGTGTTGAACACAGATGAGAAGATATTACTTTAAGATATATTTGCACAGAGGAGTACTGATTTTTAGATGATATGCCTGCATTTCGTCAGCTACTGTTGGACATCTAGCATTAATACGTTATACAACAAGAGGAAGAAGTTGCTTTCTAAGAATAAAAAGACAGGCCTCAACACTGGAAGAATACCTTCCCCTGCTTGAAAAAGCAAATAAGGCACCTTGTAAAATCCTCTAAGGGCAACTTCAAAAAAATTAGCAACCATAGCTAAGGATAACTATAAAGCCTTCTTCAGCTATATCCGTAATCTAAAAGGTAGGACCCAGATGTGAGCTCAACTTGCTGTGGATGGCATCACACACACTGATCCTGTGAAAATAGCTAACCTGTTAGCTAACAGGTTTGGCAGAATTTTACTCCCCCATCCCCTCCAAACATTCCAAAAGCATTCCCACTTCATCTCCCCCACCTTGCATCTCCAAAGAGCAAGTAATTAATGGTCTCTCCAAGGCCAAAAGCACAGACTCCATGAGGCTAGATGGAATCCCAGGTTGCATTTTAAATGGTCTAAAGCATGAGTTAGCAACTTCATTAGGTACTGTCTTCAACCACAGTCTCAGTACTGGTTTTGTCCCTGGTGAACAGAAAACAGCAACTGTCATCCCCTTCATAAAGGGTATACAGCAACAGACCCTGGGAATTACAGACCCATAAGTTTAACTAGACTTATCTGTAAGGTCATGAAACGAATCATCACGGACTTTATAAATAAGAATATAGGTGATCTTCAAATCCTTGATCTGACACAGTTTGGTTTTATCAAAGGCAGGTCATGCCAAACCTGGTGGACTACTCTGAGAATGTCACCAGAACCATAGACAAAGGGAAATCTGTGCATACAGCCTACCTTGACTTAGCCAATGTCTTTGACATAATCCCACATTCAGGCATCAGTGATAAACTCTCCCAGTTGTATATCAGCCCTTATATCATCATGTCTGTTGCTAACTGGCTCACCAACAGATTACATATACTCAGAATTGGAGACTTTACCTCAACCAGCAGACCTATCACCAGTATTCCACAGGGGTCAGTGTTAGGCCCCCTGTTGTTTCAAATATACTTCTCCAAAGTTCAGGTCAAAGCAGAGAGGCTGTGGCTGACTAAGTTTGCTGATGACTCAAATTAGGACCAATCACTGAATCCAATCCCCAAACAATGTCAATATACTTCAAGAGGACTTACACAAACCAATGATTGGTGTCAAAGCCACAGACTCAAATTCAGTGATAAAAAATGCAGTAACATCCCTTTCAGTAAAAATTATATCCCTGTAGACTATCACATAAATAATAATATCCTAAGTAACAACTCAGTCGTGAGACACTTGGGAACGTAAGTTCACTGTAGCCTAAACTTTGATCACCATGTGTCTATTGTAGTAAGGAAGGCATTCTATATCACAAACCTCATTAATAAAGGCATTGCCTCAAGAGTGAAAGAGGTCATAACCCCTCTGTACTTGACTCTCACCAGGCCAATAATTGAGTACAATGCTCCCTTTGATCTGTACCTTACCAGGCACCTGCAGCAACTTGAGAGGCCTCAGAGATTTCTAAACAAGAAAATCAGGGACTCCAGCACATATACACTGACAGACTGAAGTCACTGACACTGTACTCAGCAGCATACATACTACTTAGAAGAGACTTGTACCTGGTCTATAGAGCAATCTTGGATCCAAACCTAATGGAAATGCTGCACATCTGCAAGTTGAATGGGACATGTGTCACCCACTCCAGGGACGTTAACCTGGCCTGTGACATAAATAGGACCTGCTGGAGAGACACATATGTCTCTCAGAGGTTGCCAGTCTTTTGCAATAGGCTACCAATTCACATCAAACAGAGCCCCTCTATGACCCTGTTTAAGCATAGCCTGGGTGACTGAATGGGAAACCATAAATTCCTGCCAGAGAATTCACCTATGACCTTCCTAGATATGGGCTGTCATTGCTAACTAAGCTCTTGAGTTTAGGCAAGATCTTTTATATTGATATATATTAATTTCCCTAGTATTATATTGGATAGATATGGCTAGGCTTATAAAGGCCTTTGGGTCAATAGCCTAGTAACCACCTGTGAACCTATATATTGCATATGCTGACATGTAACTATGAATAGTCTGTTTAATGTTGTTTATATTTATTTTGATAAACACACACTTTTACACTTTTATCTGTCTGCATTACTTACAAGTGTACCATTCATTTGGGGGTGGGGGAGAAAAGCTGCATTTCTGTTATGGCACAAAAAAGGATTATGTTGATATTGTTATTCTCCTTTTGTTTCATCTAGCTGGTATCTAATGCTGTCACATATTAAGGTCATTCTGTACAAATATCAGACCTTTTACTTTTTATTCTGTTTATTTTGTCAGTGTAGATTCCTTTCTGTGGCTTTATTCCAAAAGTTTTGGAATTCATGGGGAACACCATCACACGGTCTACACTGTTGCTTTGTAGCTTGTTGAATAACTCTACCATGTTAAATTAGTTAATTAACTTGTTATTCAGCTGCTTATTCTGTAATTAGCATGTCACAGTGTTTACTTTGTTTTTACAGGGGGTGCACACCTCTACATGGCTCTTACTAAATGTAAAATCTTCCACATCAGTGTCAGAATCATGCTGTGACGTGAAAACTGACCATTTAGGCTTTATTGAATCACCTTGTTCATCTCCAAATGAATCTTTGAATGTAGTGACAATATCGTCTGTAAAAAGATCCTGAATGAGGCTATGTTAAATGTATGCTTAGCTGCAAAATAGATCAGATGTGAAGGAAACTTGTGTATGATGCATTCCTTTCATGAGATCGATCCAGTTTATTCAGTACCTGACAGTGGCATTCATTTGTTCTATGATGTGAAACACCACTGCTATTTTGCCTCTGGGAAAAGCACTTGTAACTCCATTATCAGTATTAGCAAAGCAGTTTTTCCCCCCACAACTCAAAATAGTTGACTTCAAGTATAAAAACCAACAAAACAGAACAGTTCAAAAATAGTTAAGAATAGCATAGTTTGCTATATCATACACAGTTCTGCAAAATTACTTACACTTTCTCCCTGTGTCTCCCTTTCTTCAGAGCAGGAAGAAACTCTTAAGCCACACTTGTTTCTCAAAAAAATTCAGCTGTGTTGGTTTTACCCAGGAATTACTGAAGGATAGACGGGCTAAATTGAAATCAGCCCTGCGATTTTGTGGTAAAATGATAGACAAGCAGCAGCTTTCCATCTTAAATAAATGGTTTAGAGGTTTCTTGAGGCAACAGACTATACTGAGTGTTTGTAGACCAATTTAATGGAACTAGATCAGGCAAGTTCCTACCTTGTTTCCTACTTGCATTGATAGTCACTTCAAGAAACCATAGGCTTTCCATCACTTTATGGACAAAGGGTAAGGGGGGTCCAAAGTCCTAATTCATAATGAGTAGAATGGTAAACATAACTTTGATAAGCACTCTGTTGGGATATGTATACAGAATTTTAGCACTGTGGTTATGAAGCTTACGAGGTTTATACAAGGGTATCTTTCACAAAGGAAACAACATCAAAATGTTTTGTTTGTCAGTACAACAGGACTACAACAGCATACCTTCAGAACAAATGTAATGGTGTCTGTTTCTGTTTGACAGAATAAGCTGTAGCCAACATAGTAAAATGTTTTACTGTTGTATGCCAGGTATGTGATGTCAGCCATTTAGTATTGGAGGCAGGAGACAGAAACTCAAACTCTAATCACTAAAATGAATATGGTTTATCCAAGTGGAAACATCACCAAGATTCTGATGAAGTTTCAATCTTTGGAGAGATGAAAGTGCAACATTTTTTGAAGCTTCTAGTGAAGTCTTAATCTTTGGAAATATGCAACCATTACATTTTTAGAATAAAGGAACATGGGAAGACTGGCTTTCCTTGTGTTTTTTTTATTTTTTTTTATTATTTTTATTTTTTATTTATGTTTATTTTTTTTAGAAAGTCGGACTCTGCCATGAAAATATGATCATGTTTTACCATGAAAGAGGGAAAGTTATTCTTAGTATATGCCGTGGGTTCCAAGAAGAAGCAGAATGGGATCTGATGGTAGTTCTCCACACTGAGATTTAAACCGAGACGTCACTGAATGAGATATTAGTGGCACAGCAGCTATCCCATGTGCAGGTTCAGGAAATCATAGCAGTACTCAGATTTGGGGATATGTTCACTACTATGCCAGGTAGTATCCAACTAGTAAAGTAACTTGTGGAAATAGGACCACAATGATTAATCCAAAAAAGCACCTTACAGGATGCCCATTCAAGTCCAGCAGACCATCAGGGAAGGAACAGTAGGGGATGTTAACACTGTGGCTAATCCAGGAATCCAGCAATCCTTTATGGCCTCAGAGGTGGTGTTTTGCCACAAAAGAATGGTAAGTACCAGGTTTTCTGTAAAATATAGGAAACTAAATAGTCACATAAAAGTAGATACCTACCTCATGACCAGGATGGATGCAATATTATTTTAGTTGGGGGGACTAGTGACTTAACTAAGCATTACTGGTACGTGCCTATGACATCTACTGTTAGAGGGAGGTCAGTATTTGCCACCCTGTTTGGGCTGTTTGAATTATCAAGCATAGCCTTTAGAAGGAAGACTGGCCTCATGAACTTTTCAATAGCTGGAAGATGATAGGCACTAGAAATTATTATTTTTAATAGTAGATGACATTGCAATCTTTGTGCAATCCTAGAAGAAACATGTACAACATAAGAAAGTAATACTGAGCAGATTAAAAAAGATTAAGACTGGGTTCATAGTTCATAGGTTCATAGGTAGGTACTAGGCTATAAGCCTAGACAAAAAGCTAGCCTGGCTTTCGCCACCCAAGAAAATTATTTTCCTGTCCCCCTGTCGAGCAAAGCCACAGAAGTGATCCCTGGGGTGAATTTCCTATCTCCCATCCAATCATCAAGATTTTTCTTGAAGAGTGCTAATGAGGAGCTTTCTTTGATATAGATGGGTAGTTTGTTCCAGAGTATGGGAAGTCTCTGGGACAGGAATCTCTCCCTCCGGCATGTTCTGTTTATTGTGGTGACAAGGTTTATGTCCCTAGAGCATGTAGCTCGGAGAGATTGGGATTTCTTTAAGTGGAGCATGTCCAACAGCTCTGGATCAGCGAGTGTTGATTAATAAAGAAAACAAATGAAGGACTAATGTAATTTATCTTGGTCACTGGGTGGATGGAAACAAAATTCAGCAAGAATGTGCAAAAGTGAAGAATATCTAGACATGGCCTAATCCTTTTATTAAAAAGCAAATCAGGGAACTCTTGAAATAATTTGAGTATCATATGACATTTGTTCCTTATTAAAGTCTGGTATTAGGCACTCCTCATGCAGATATTACCTGAAGGAACTGGACAACTAAAATTATCTGAACACTAGCTTGTAAGCAAGATTTGCAGAAACTCCAGAAAACCTTGTTTTGACCCCCTGCATAAGTTAGCCTTAAATATAACTAGGAGTTTATAGCAGAGGCAGTTGCTTCCAGCCATTGAAGGGTTGCACTCAGACAGCCATCAGTTTATAGAACACATAGATACTTTATACCATAGACAGGGATTGTACTCAACCAGCCATTAGTTTATAGAACAGGTAGGTACTTTAAACTATTGACAGGGGCTGTTCTCAGACAGCCAGCAGTTTACAGAACAGGTAGGTACTTAAAAAAAAGAGAGGCCATACTTAAATAAACATCAGATTATAGAACAGGTTTATACTTTAAACCATAGACAGAGGCTGTACTGAGAGAGCCATCAGTTTATAAAACAGATAAATACTTTACACAATAGACATGGGCTGTATACAGACAGCCATCAATTTATAGAAAAGGTAGATACTTTAAACCATATACAGGGGTGTACTCAGACAGGAAGCAGTTTATAGAACAGATAGATAGTGGTGTTGTACTCAGACAGCCATCAGTTTACAAAACAAGTAGATACTTTAAATCATAGACAGGGGCAGTCCTCAGACATCCATTACTTTATAGAATGGGTAGATCATTTAAAACATAGACAGGGGCTGTACTCAGGCAGCCATAAGTTTATAGAACAAGTAGAAACTTTAAACCATAGACAGGGGTTGTACTTAGACAGCCATCACTTGGTAGAACAGGTAGATACTTTAAACCATAGACAGTGATGTACTCAGACGGCCAGTAGTTTATAGGACAGGTAGATCCTTTAAAACATAGACAGGGGAGCCATTGGTTAACAATCCATGGAAGAAAGTTTTGTCATCGATATACACTTTACAATCAGATTTAGACTCCTCTTGAAGACATATATATCAAATGTTATGACCCAATTGTTCAAATCTAATACTATTGAAGTCAACTTGTGTCAGGCTAAATTTAAATATTGTATATAGTTAAGCAAGTGTTCTATTTGTTATTTATTTGTAATCAAAAACCTTTTGTGTTATATTTTTGAAATAAAAAAAATATCTGAGGAAAAAAAACAGACAGGAGCTGTACTTAGAGAAACAGAAGTTTATAGAACAAGTAGAAACTTTACTCAGACAGCCATCACTTTGTAGAACATGTAGATACTTTAAACCATAGACAAGGCCTGTACTCATAAAGACATCAGTTTATAGAACAGGTTGATACATTATACCATACACAGGGGCTGTACTTAGCCACCAGTTTTCAGAACAGGTAGATCCTTTGTACCATAGATAGGGGCTGTATACAGACAGCCATCAGTTTATAGAACAGGCAGATATTTTAAAGCATAGACAGGGGCTATACTCAAACAGCCATCTGTTTAATAAACAGGTAGTTACTTTAAACCGTAGACAGGGGCTTTACTCAGGCAGCCATCAGTTTATAGAACAGGTAGAAACTTTAAACCATAAACAGTCATCACTTTCTAAAACAGGTAGATACTTTAAAGCATAGGCAGGGGCTGTACACAGACAGCCATCAGTTTATAGAACAGGTAGATCATTTAAAACATAGACAGGGGCTGTACTCAGACAGCCATCAGTTTATGGAACAGGTAGATCATTTAAAACATAGACAGGGGCTGTACTCAGACAGCCATCAGTTTAGAGAACAGGTAGCTAGTTTAAGCCATAGACATGGAAGTACTCAGACAGTCATCAATTTATAGAACAGGGTGATACTTTAAACTCTATACAACTTCTGTACTTAGCCATCAGTTTAATTCTGCACAGCTTTCATCCTGCTAATGTAGTTCTGCATCCACTCTGGAAAGAACAACAATCCAGTCAGCATGCTGATATTAATCTTAATCAGCAGCAAATTCAGATATGAAAGAATATACCACTGGTTATGTGTCAATGGTCTAATGTTTAGGTGGATTCAGCATTTTTTGAACTGATGGTACTATATCATATTATCTGCTCAGATAATAAACTATACATAAGTAAATACAAACCTCGAATATTAAAACTGATTATATAAATAAATGAATAAAACTTTGTTTAGAAAATAAAGAAAATAAAGAAGTCAGGCAGGACTGATACAAATTAAATATGCAGAAGTAAATGCCCTTGCACAAAGAGTAGAGACATAATTATATATATATCTATATATATATATATATATATATATATATATATATGTATATGTATGTGTGTATATATATATATATATATATATATATATATATATATATATATATATATATATATATATATAGGTTTACAATCAAAAGGTTGAGCATTGGTTCAGCGAACACAGAAAGTCGAACATTAGTTAGTTGACTTCCATTTTGCCGAAATTTAGGAGATCAAGATTACATATAGTTCTGGTTTAAGCACTTGGGCTTCAGGCCAGTTATTTTACATTAAGAATGTTCGTGGTCTGCACTCTTTTGGGAGGAGAGGCTGGACTCTGCCCTTCTGAGCTGGGAATTTCTGGTTAAAGGCTTATAGTGCCTGCATATTTGAACTGTTTCTTACTGAAATTGGTACACCTTGTTTGCTGTAGCATAGACTAGATCCAGGCCTGCTGAATCTAGCTTTGTTTATATGCTTGTTGTTTGTTTGCTTGTTATTTCCCTGAAACACTAATTCCAACTAAAACATGGCTTTTCAGCGCTTCTGTGGATCCCCAGTGATATCTGCATTGCTTACTGTACTTATTTCCTTGTTTCACTTGAAAGAAAGTTACTGTTTGTCGATTTTGCATTTAAGTTACCTGTAACACATTGCATTTAAGTTACCTGGCACTTGCTCACTAAAGCAATTATATAAGTCAGCACTAAAAAATTAAAAGCACTACACCCTCACAAACTCCCCTTGAGTACCTTGTTCCCCATTGGCCCTTTTTTCAATTATAAAGGAATTCCCAATACTATTCTAGCATGTCCAAAGGTCAGTTGTCAATCTCCTCTCCGGTCCAGCTGGTGAATCTGGGAATCTTGAGGCAATGTTACAACTGCCTCATGTACACAGACAACCCTCTCCTCCTCCCAACAAATTCCAACACATGTGAGAGATACAACCATATAGCCAAACTGGAGGCTAAGCTCTCTCAACTCAGTACTGGCGTAACCAGTCAGGAGGAGAAGGAAACCACACTCACTACAATTCCAGTCTCACATAGACCTACCACAACAGCAAACCAAACACATAAACACACAAAAACATACTTGGAGGCTCTAAATAAAAATCTGCCTAAGCAGCAGAGACCTCCAAAGCAGACACCCAAGCAACCGCTACCCCAAAACAAAACACGTGCAACACATAGCTCACAAAGCCAGTGTGCCTAACAGTCACAGCCCTTAAGGCTAAACAACACACCTGATACACTTGTAATAGGTGACTCTATCATCAGGCACACTGACGTCCCGCTCACCAGGCTGAACAAGGAGAAGGTCACGGTGAGCTGCCTGTCAGGCGCTAGGATCCGCCACATAACACAAGCACTCAGGTCACTCCAAGGCAAGTACAAATATGACTCGGTCATTGTCCATGCTGGTGTGAATGACCTGAGATGTACCTCCTTGGACTACATGAAAAAAGACATAGAGGAGGTCTCTGAGCATGTAGCCCAGGCTGGTATGACCCTGACCTTGAGTAGCATCTTACCCTCACCAAGAATGATGCCACAATATGAAGACAAGATGATCAATTTCAACAATTGGCTTAAGTATTGGTGTCATTCAAAGGGATCCAATGCCTGTCAGCCTGGGATGACACGCTCGACAAGCCATGATGCTTCGCTAGGGACGGCTTGCACCTGTCACCCCTGGGCTTTCGGATATTGGCAAAGGCTCTTGCTTTCCCCATAGTGCCTTTTTTAGGCAAGGCTCAAATGACAAACCCACCTCCATAGGTATCACAAGGGATAAGAAACTAAGAGTAATGCTACTCAACGCCAGAAGTCTAAACCTCAAGATGCACACACTCGAAACTCTCCTTAGCATGGAGAACATCGATATCTGTGCAGTAACAGAAACCTGGTTCAAGGCTCCCGAGAGCACCCCAGCACTACCAGGTTATACCTCATACCATGCTTTTTGGCCCCAAAACTTGGACCGAACCACAAAAGGAGGGGGAGTATCAATATTCGTCAAAGATACCCACACCTCCAGGTTGGTGGCACAGCACGAAGCATCAGAGACTATCCATGTGCAACTAACAGTGGGTAAAACTGCCTTCCAGTTTATAGCCTGCTACAGACCACCCTCCCAAACCCAGGAACCCCACTCGGCCTTCCTGAGAACACTGGAAAATATGAAGGTCTCTTCAAACACCATTATATTGGGCGACTTCAACTACCCAAACATAGACTGGGAGCATTACTCTAGCTCCAACATCCTAGCCCAATGCTTCCTAGAATTTATAAACTCAATTGCTATGGAACAACTTGTTACCACTCCCACAAGAGGGGAAAACATACTGGACCTGATCATCACCAACATGGGGACTTTATGCTCCAGACCAGAAGTGTATCCCTCACTGGTAAGATCAGACCATAAACTAATCTCACTGGATATTCACATCACGACCCCACCCCCTGCCCAGCAAACCACAGTGAAAAACGTCTCTAAAGCAAATTTCACACTCCTCAAAACTGAGGTGGAATCCTTCAAAGCCCCGAGCCTGTGGAAAATATGGCCCAGACTGCAGAATCCTTTATAAACGCATTCTATGAACACCTTCAGGAATGCATGAATCATGCAATCCCAAATAAAACCAAGACCCAATCCTCCAAAGGCAGACATCCTGTCTGGTGGACCCCAGCCATAAACAAACTATACAATAGAAGGAGGAAGCTACTACATGATAGAGCAAAATCCCAAAAAGGGAAGGCATCTCTGATCAGTATTAGCAAAAAACTACGGGCACTCATAAAATCATCTAAGGCCAGCTTCGAGAGACAAATTGCACAGGACACTAAGGATAATCACAAGGCTTTCTTTAGTTATGTTAGGAACCTGGGTGGGAATTCCCAGATATGCTCAGAATTAGTCCAAAATGATAAAAAAATACATCAAACCCACAGACATTGCCAACATCCTAGCTGACAGGTTCAGCTCAAACTTCTCCACCCCTCCCCACCAAAAGGGCAAATATCTATCCCAGCAGAGTGCTGCCCCCCGGACATCTCAGATGCTCAGGTAAGAGCCACCCTCTCCAAAGCAAAAAACACAGCATCAATGGGACCAGACGGTGTCCTGGGCTGTGTCCTACATGAACTCCAAGAAGAGCTAAACCCAAACATAAAACTACTGTTCAATCTCAGCTTTACTACAGGATATGTACCCAAAGAGTGGCGTTCAGCAACAGTGGTCCCTCTCCACAAAGGTGGTGTCTCAGCGGATCCTGGAAACTATCGCCCCATAGGCCTGACTAGCTTGGTCTGCAAAGCTATGGAAAGGATCATCATGGACCTCAAAATTAAGATATTGGGGACCTACAGACACTGGATCCTACCCAGTTTGGCTTTGTTAAGGGCAGATCCTGCCTCTTAAACCTGGTTGATTTCTTTGAAACAGTCACCAAGGCCATTGACGAGGGGAAGGTGGTCCACACAGCCTACCTGGACTTCAGAAAAGCCTTCAATACAATACCCCACTCAGGCATTATAGATAAGCTCACCAGCTTAATTATAAACCCCTATGTCACTAGATGGGTTGCAAACTGGCACAAGGATAGAACCTACATGGTTAGAATTGCTGGAGCCATGTCAGACTCCAAACCAGTTACAAGTGGCATCCCACAAGGCTCATTCCTGGGACCTCTCTTGTTCGGTATATATTTCTTGGAGGTACAGGTCAACACGGAAGGACTGTGGTTGACCAAGTTCGCAGATGACTGAAAACTGGGCGCCATAATCGACTCTCCTGCCGACACAAGCATCCTCCAAAAGGGCCTCATAGAAACAGACAACTGGTGCCAGAGCCATGGCCTCAAGCTAAACGCCAAAAAGTGTATAGTCATCCCCTTTGGCAAAAACAAAGTGCCCACAAATTACCACATAGGTGGTAATCCATTAAGTACGGAAGAAGTAATTAGGGACCTGGGGACCCAAGTTGATAGCAATCTCTCATTTGACAATCACGCGGCCAAAGTGGTTAGA
>NC_056739.1:1517127768-1517227793 GCF_019279795.1 Protopterus annectens
GTTTTATTGTCTCCAAAATACCAAATTTAAAAGTATGGTCAGGATATTCAATGTTATGCCTGGCTAAGGCATTTGTTTCTTTCTTGTTCCTTATATCTCTTACATGTTCGTAAATTCTACTTTTTAATTTCCGCTCTGTTTTGCCTATATAAAAACATGGGCATTCTGTGCAAACTGCGCAATATACTACTTTCTCTGTTGTGTATGTGCCTTCACTATGGTATTGTTGATGTTAAATGAACCACCCTCAAAGATGTAACAACAATAATTGCAGTTCCCAAATTTTTTCATGTAGCCATTTTGTTGGTTCACATTTGTATTTTCTAAAACATTTTTTATAGTTCTGCCTTTTTTTATATACAATAGTAGGTAGTTCACCTACTATATTTCTGGTGTCCCTATATTAGTTAATAAAACCCAATTTTTAAATAGGATGTCAGCTACATTCTTACTACTTTTATTAAAAATTGTGATGAATGCACTATTGAATTTCTTTTCAGACGTCTCAGTATTTTGACCTATTTCTTGAGTCTGTGATTGTATACTTATGCTAGTTATGACATCCCTTTCATTCCCTTCTATTTATTTGTGTTGTTTTTGATCTAGAAATGGCTTAAAATGTCCCCCTCTCTTTTATTTACCATTTCTAACATCACGCCATTTATTAGTGAATTGGGGTATCCCCTCTTCTGAAACATGTCTTTCAGGCGATCACATTCATCTAGGAAACTTTCAAATTCAGATACCATTCATGCAGCCCTTACATATTGACCTTTTAATACAGCTTTCTTTTGCTAAATACAGCTTTCTTTTGCTTAAATGGATGAAAGGTACTAAAATGTAAAAAGCTGTTTGAATATGTTGATTTTCGGTAAATTTCAGCTTTAAACACCTTAGATACTCTATCATTTATTAGCCTCACATCTAGGTATGGTATTTCATCAACTCCAACCATATGTGTGAATCTAAGAAAATATTCTAAAAACTCAAGAATAGTCTCACCTGGCCCCTCCCAGTACATAAAAATATCATCCAAAAATCTTGTATAACATATACAGTGGGAGAAATAATTTGAATTAAATAAATTTTTTTCTCCCACTATAA
Organism: Protopterus annectens; assembly: GCF_019279795.1. Lineage (NCBI taxonomy): Eukaryota > Metazoa > Chordata > Ceratodontiformes > Protopteridae > Protopterus > Protopterus annectens. Next base: position 1,517,128,873 of record NC_056739.1, read on the forward strand.
CATTACATTGTTAGCATATGTCCCACCACAAGCTGAGCCCATTGAGACACCTTCTGTTTGCAAATAGTACACTCCATCAAATAGAATAAAGTTGTTATGCAAAACAATACTTAATAGATGTTCAAAATTATTAATGTTTACCTGTGGTACATTCTTTTCCAAAAGATACTCACAAAACCATTCTACCCCTATCTCATGGGGTATAACAGTATAGAGGTATTTCACATCTATAGTAATAAAATAACCAGCTTTGCTATAATCTAATTGATTTATTCTTTGTAGAAAATCCCATGAGTCTCTACAGATACTTTTCTCTTCAGATACAAACTTCTTTAAGCTGGTGTCTAAGTACTTTGCTATGGGTGGTATGGCAGAAACAAGGGCGTCTGCAATGGGTCTCATTGGGGGGGGGTCATGTAGATTTTTATGCAGTTTAGGTAAACCAAACATACAAGAGACTTTTGGGTGGGAAACAAGCATGTAATTCAGTTGTTCTATAGAAATGCTTCCCTCTATAAAGAGGTCATTCATTTCATTTTTTATTTTTCTCAATGCACCATTAAATTCATTTAGTGATACCCTTTTATAGAAGCACCCTTCAAGTATATTTTTAATTTTTATGTTGTACAATTCCATACTTATGATAGCAACCCCACCTCCCTTATCTGGTTTCATAAACCTGATCACTTTATTTCTTTGAATAGACCTTAATAACTCATTTTCATCTCTAGGCAAATTCTGGGCTACATCCATAGAATTCAGGGTAATTAAACTACGAAGATCAATCTCACAGAGATGTTCGAATAACTGTAGGGAGGGGTGTATGGGAGGGTTATAAGTACTCAATACATGCAGGGGGTTCCCTGTACAACTGACATTCTGAAACAACATATTTAAATTCAATTTTCTAACAAAGAGTTTCAGGTCTACCAGTGTTTGACTAATATTCAACTTTTGTTCATGTACAAAAGATAGACCCTTAGAAAAAAATATCACATAATTTTTCACAGATAGGTACATCAGAATAGTTAAATACTTTAATGTTCTTAGTGACATTCTCAATGATTGTAGGATATGGTCTAGGATTTAATTCCAGGTACAGTTCCTCCCTCTGTAATTCCCCCTCGTGTTCCCCCTCTGATGTTGATTGTAATTGCCTCTTACCCCCCCAATTCATTTGAGGGGTTTCCTTCTGGAATGTGTTCTGGTTGTTCCTGGCTCTGAGACGTTCCAAGTGCCTCAGTTGTGGGTACTCTTCCTGTTGGTCTAAAAAATAGTCACCTTCATTTTCATTAGCTGCCAAATTATTTCTGTACCTACTATCCCACATTTGTGAATGTGGGGGTTCTGGGTACATGGAATTATTGGTATAATCCACCCTATCTCTTTCAATCTTTTTCATTTTACGATTTTTTTATACCTTTCAATTGACTTTCAATGCTTTTGAAGATGCAGTTATTCTCATACAAATTATTTGTATGTGATGTATTATTAACAGTAAGTTATCCATATCCTCAGCCTCCTTACTAAGAGTTGCAATATCAGCTTGGTTATGTTTAATAACCAGCTCAAGGTATTCAAACCCATGATGATCAAACATATTAAGCAATTCTTTGTGTAAGGGGGAATTACAAACCAAACCTGTTGGAAACTGCCACATTCTGAGCCCTTTGGGTACAATTTTTAAACGTAAGCATTCTTTAAAGTACATATTGTCCATCTGCAGTTTTTTGATTTTCAAAAGAAAACTGTCTAACTTTTGTAAGTTATTGAAATAGTTGTTACTTACAGGTGTAGTATCAGTTCCAAGCAAAAAACTCCAATTCACATGTAGCCATTCAGTAATATTAATGGCTTCATGTCTATTAACAGAGCTGTTTATCCTGTTTGAATTCTGGTCTCCAGCATTCTGATTTGATTCCCTTTGTTCCCTATGTTTCTGTGATGTTGATGGCCCAATGCCATCAGGATTAAATCCATTTTGGTTCCCTGAGATCAATTGTTGTGTCCTGCTGCTTGTTTGAGCTCCGGGAGCGTGTACTTCCTGCTCCATTATGGAAGTAGATTGACTGTTAGAGTCAAGCTGCCTTCTCTCAAGAATATTCAAATGCTGCATTAATTTGCCAAGTGAGCTATTCAGCTCAGCAAGTGTTTGGCTAAATAGCATCATTGAATCTCCCTCCTCAGTGCCAGAAGCCATCAACTCAGAAAGAAATGCAAAGTAACCACTAATGAACAAAAAATGGCACACACGGAGCTGGAGAGCAGCTGATGCAGTTAAAAACAAGGATGATATCAGTAGTAGATTCAAAGTACAAACAATTTATTCCACAGAAAGTATATGCACAAGCTTTCATCCCTGCTCAGTCAGGAACTTCTTCAAAGTAATTCAGTTAGTAAACACACTTCATTTAAAAACTAAATAGGCAGTCTCTGGAAAGATGAACATTACTGAGAAATGTTTTAAGTGTATTATGTTTTAAAAATAAAATTTAAATAGTTGTTTTAGTGAATGTTTTAGGGAATGTATTGTATTTTAGAGATGAGATAAAGTTTATTTATTGTTTAAGATGTATTTTACTAGCAGTGTAGTAAAAAAGGGGGGTGGTTTTTAGGCTTGATTGTATGCCTATTTAGTATTTAAATGAAGTGTGTTTTACTGACTGCCTATTTAGTATTTAAATTTAAATTTAATTATAATTATTCCAAACGTTTTTGAGGAAAAAATTTTTGAGGAAACTTTTGGAACATTCAAACCATATATTGAAGGATACTGAACAGTTTGTTAGAGATTTATACAGCTTAAATTGTGAAAGAGAACCACAGATTGGAGTGAGAAAGTTATTACTAGTTACACTCGATGTTGTGTCACTTTTCACTGTTATTCCCAATGAATATGGGATCCAGAGTGTTATTAAATTAATATCTGATGCACAAAAATATGATAAGAATACAATGAACCTGATACAATCTCTACTGAACTTAGTTTTAGAGAATAATGTTTTTATGTTCAGAGATGAAATATATTTACAATGCAATGGATTAGCCATGGGAACATCATGTGCTGACAGTTATGCTAATGCAGTAATGCCGAAATGGGAACAAGATAACATAGTTACAAGTAAGTTTAAGGATGATGTCTTGTTCTTCCGTAGATTTGTGGATGACCTCTTTCTGTTATGGGGTGGGTCCATAGAGCAACTTATGTCATTTCTTGATTATATTAATATTTCAACATATTTTCTTAAATTCACTATGAATTGGTGTTTTAGCAAGGTTAACTTTTTGGATATTTCCATCTTACAAGAGCTGGATGGCAAATTAAGTACTCAAATGTACAGGAAGGAGTGCCATGTTAACAGTTTATTAAGTAGAGACAGTATGCACCCCCAATTTGTTTTCAGAAATGTAGCACAAAACTAGGCATATAGGGCATCTAGATTGAATGCCAGAGTCAGATTTTACAGCACGACTTAATAAGACAGCTGCAAAACTAACAGAAAGAGGTTATGATCAGAAGCTTGTGAACCAGAGCATTAGTACTGTTAGAAATTTCAAACAGAGTAGGGCCAAACCTTATTTTTTAGAACAAACTGAAGACACTACCTTGAAAGTAAAGACTACACAGAAATTGAAAATGTGCTTCAGCTATTCGAGGAATATAAGATACTGTACAAATATCATCGATAATCATTGGAATATTCTGACCTCTGATCAACACATTTGTGATCTGATAGGAAAGCACCCACAATTTACTTTTAAAAATAAGCAATCATTGAGGAGACAACTCTGCAACCCCAGGGATCAAATTATGACCAGTGATAGTTCTGGAACTATACCTTGCGCTAAATGCCAGTTTTGTAAGTTTATTGATCAATGTACAGTTTTTCAACATCCAGACACTGGATACATTTATACTTTAAATACCAGTGCTAATTGTGGGTCATCTCATGTAGTTTATCTAGCAACTTGCCAGACTTGCCATAAATTTTATGCAGGCAAGACTGACAGACTACTGAAGGATAGGTTAAGAGAGCATATATACTACATAAAAAAGGCCAACATGTTTAATGCCCTAGCAAAACATATTAAGGAGACTAATGCACAACATATTTTTACATTTAGGGTACTAGGTAAAAGCTGTGTCAATTTGAGGGGAAGTGACATCAGAGTCCGAACTGAGAATTTAGAAACTAAATGGATTCTGAAACTAAGAGCAAATACTGGCCATGGTTTAAATGATTGTGTACCATTGAGACCTATACTTAAGAATAGGCCACTTGGTAGGTGATATTGTGTCTATATATATATATATTATTTATTTATTTACATATATTTTTATCTTTTTACTTGTGTATATCTGTTCCAGATATATACATTTTATTTTTAACACAGTATTTGGTGTTTTACACTATTTCCATGTAATTTCTGTCTTCATGCTACAGTTTATTTAACTGTTACTTATTTCTTTAAGAGAACTAATATTAAACCATGTGATGCAATGATTGTTGGTAAAAGCAGGTGTGCCTGTACTTTGTTTTATACACCTGAAGAAGCCTGTTGGTGAAAGCGCTTGTGTTTTTGTAATAAAATTATTTGGAGAGCCTAGAGCTATACCTCAGCCTTGTTTTTTCATTTGATCTCTGTGAGATTGATCTTTGTAGTTTAAATACCCTGAATTCTATGGATGTAGCCCAGAATTTGGCTAGAGATGAAAATGAGTTATTAAGGTCTATTCAAAGAAATAAAGCGATCAGGGTTATGAAACCAGATAAGGGAGGTGGGGTTGCTATCATGAGCCTGGAATTGTACAACATAAAAATGAAAAATATACTTGAAGGGTGCTTCTATAAAAGGGTATCACTAAATGAATTTAATGGGGCATTGAAAAAAATAAAAAAATAAATTAATGACCTCTTTATAGAGGGAAGCATTTCTATAGAAGAACTGAATTACATGCTTGTTTCCCACCCAAAAGTCTCTTGTATGTTTGGTTTACCTAAACTGCATAAAAATCTACATGACCCCCCAATGAGACCCATTGTAGATGCCCGTGTTTCTGGCATACAACCCATAGCAACGTACCTAGACACCAGCTTAAAGAAGTTTGTATCTGAAGAGAAAAGTATCTGTAGAGATTCATGGGATTTTCTACAAAGAATAAATCAATTACATTATAGCAAAGGTTGTTATTTTATTACTATAGATGTGAAAGACCTCTATACTGTTATACCCCATGAGATAGGGGTAGAATGGTTTTGTGAGTATCTTTTGGAAAAGAATGTACCACTGGTAAAAATTAATAATTTTGAACATCTCTTAAGGATTACTTTGCATAACAACTTTATTCTATTTGATGGAGTGTACTATTTGCAAACGGAAGGTATCTCAATGGGTTCAGCTTGTGGTGGGACATATGCTAACATCGCAATGTTACAGTGGGAAAAAAAAATATTTATTTAATTCAAATTATTTCTCCCACTGTATATGTTACACGAGATTTTTGGATGATATTTCTATGTACTGGGAGGGGCCAGGTGAGACTATTCCTGAGTTTTTAGAATATTTGAATGGGTGTACCCCTTTTCTTAGATTCACAGATCTGGTTGGAGTTGATGAAATACCATACCTAGATGTGAGGCTAATAAAAGATAGAGTATCTAAGGTGTTTAAAGCTGAAATTTATCAAAAACCAACATATTCAAACAGCTTTTTACATTTTAGTAGCTCTCATCCATTTAAGCAAAAGAAAGCTGTATTAAAAGGTCAATATGTAAGGGCTGCACAAATGGTATCTGAATTTGAAAGTTTCCTAGATGAATGTGATTGCCTGAAAGACATGTTTCAGAAGAGGGGATACCCCAATTCACTAATAAATGGTGTGATGGTAGAAGTGGTAAATAAAAGAGAGAGGGGGACATTTTAAGCCATTACTAGATCAAAAACAACACAAAGAAATAGAAGAGAATGACAGGGACGTCATAACTAGCATAAGTATACAATCACAGACTCAAGAAATAGGTCAAAATAATGAGACATCTGAGGAGAAGAAATTCAATAGTGCATTCATCACAATTTTTAATAAAAGTAGTAAGAATGTAGCTGACATCCTATTTAAAAATTGGGTGCTATTAACTAATAATAGGGACACCAAAAATATAGTAGGTGAACTACCTACTACTGTATATAAAAAAGGCAGAACTATAAAAAATGTTTTAGAAAATACAAATGTGAACCAACAAAATGGCTACTTGAAAAAATGTGGGACCTGCAATTATTGTTGTTACATCTATGTGGGTGGTTCATTTAACATCAACAATACCATAGTAAAGATTACCAGTAAAGGCACATGCACAACAGAGAAAGTAGTATATTCCGCAGTTTGCACAAAATGCCCATGTTTTTATATAGGCAAAACAGAGCAGAAATTAAAAAGTAGAATTTATGAACATGTAAGAGATATAAGGAACAAGAAAGAAACAAATGACTTAGCCAGACATAACATTGAATATCCTGACCATACTTTTAAATTTGGTATTTTGGAGACAATAAAACCAGATATAAGGGGTGGGCCATGGGCATTAATATTAGGAAAACAAGAAGCCCTATGGCAATTAAGGATGAATTCCCTGCCATGGCCAGGATTAAATGACAGTTTCTCACTTGCATGTTTTTTAAAACTAAAAGCTCTGGAAAGATGAAAATTACTGAGAAATGTTTTAAGTGTATTATATTTTAAAAATAAAATTTAAATAGTTGTTTTAGTGAATGTTTTAGGGAATGTATTATATTTTAGAGATGAGATAAAGTTTATTTATTGTTTAAGATATATTTTACTAGCAGTGTAGTAAAAAGGGGGGGTGTGGTTTTAGGATTGATTGTATGCCTGTTTAGTATATAAATGAATTATGTTTTACTAAACTGAATTACTTTAAAGATGTTCCTGACTGAGCAGGAATGAAAGCTTGCACATATACTTTGCGTGGAATAAATTGTTTTTACTTTGAATCTACTGCTGATATCAACATTGTTTTTACTGCATCAGCTGCTCTCCTGCTCCGTGTGTGCCATTTTTTGTTCATTAGTGGTTACTTTGCATTTTTTTTCTGAGAATCAGAAAAGCTTGCTGCAAGGGGAAAGGCAGCCATGGTACTGCTTCCCTGTCTTGATCATTTCTGAATTGCTGAAACTCACTAGTGGAACATGTTTTCCCATACTGACATCAGATAATGTGAGAGCTGGTGCAATTTGGCAGTGAAAATGAAAATGAAAGGCATTTAGAAAATATTAGTAATTTGATAAATATATACCCATCCCTACTTCCTATCCAAAAAACATCAGTATGATAATGAGAATATATAAATATACTATAAGGGAAAAAGTGGCTAAAAGAAGTAAAATACATATATTTATTGGTATTATCATAGCATCATAGGAAGTTACTAGACTACTGGCTTTGAGGCCCTTATAAGCCTAGCCAAGAGTTTAGCCCATGTTTAGACAGGTCAGCACTAATGCCAGTGTCCAGCAGGGACATGGGTGGAATCCCAGGAATGTATTTTTGTTTCCCATCCAGTTATCCAGGTTGCGCTTAAAAAGCAGCAAAGAGGTACTCTGCTTGACACGGAGAAGGAGTCTATTCCACAGATGGGGGAGCCTTTGAGACATAAATCTGTCCCAACAACAAATCCTGTTGCTGTCACAGACTAGGTTGAACCTCGTGTGTGGGTTACTTGACTGGGGTTTGACTTGCGGATATGCAGCAGTCCCATCAAGGCGGGGTTCGAGATCGCCTTGTATGCCAGACATGGGTCACCTCTGAGTATTCTGTATGAAACTGAGTAGAGGAATAAGGCTTTTAGCTTATCTGTGTATGGTAGATTTCTGATGCTCTGGATTCTCCTGGTGAGGACCCTCTGTGGTGTCTCCAGCTGCTGCAAGTGCTTTGCGAGGTTCATGCTGAATGCGGCATTGTACTCAATAATGGGCCTTATAAGAGAAGGAATACAGGGATGTTATGACCACCTTTTACCTGGATGAGATACCCTTACTTTTGAGGTGGGCCATGTAGAAACCTTTTCATACAACCGAAACAACATAGGTTCATAGGTAGGTTCATAGGTAGGTACTAGGCTATTGGCCCTAGGGCCTATACAATCCTAGCCAAAAAGGTACCTGGGCTTTCACCACCCAAGAAAATTATTTTCCTGTGCCCCTGTCAAGAAGAACCACAGAAGTGATCCCCGGGGTGAATTTCCTATTACCCATCCAATCATCAAGATTTTTCTTGAAGAGTGCTAATGAGGAGTTCTGTTTGATATAGATAAGTAGTCTGTTCCAGAGTATGGGAAGTCTCTGGGACAGGAATCTACCCCTCCAGCATGTTCTGTTTATTGTGGTGACAAGGTTTAGGTCCCTAGAGCATGTAACTCAGAGGGATTGGGATTTCTTTAAGTGGAGCATGTCCAACAACTCTGGGTTTGACATAGCTTTGTATGTTAGGCAGAGATTGCCTCTGAGTAGGTGATATGCAATGGAGTAAAGCTGGAGTTTTTGAGTCGGTCTGCGTAAGGCATCTGTTTGAAGCCAGTAATCCTCTTTGTGAGGTATTTTTGCAGCCTTTCCAGTTGTTGTAGATGTCTTGTGAGGTACATACCAAATAGGGCATTGTACTCTATAATGGGTCGAATGAGTGATGAGTAGAGGGAAACAATGACCTCTTTTTTTTCTGGATGAGAAACCTTTTGTGATGAGGTGTGCCACGTAGAAGGATTTCCTGACCACTGTGGCAATGTGATTATCAAAGGAGAGACTACTGTCCACCTGTGTCCCAAGGTCTCTTATCACGCTTTTGGTGTTAAGTAGACTACCACCTATGTTGTAGCTCATGGGTACAGAGTTATTACCAAAGGGGATGACAATGCACTTTTTGGCATTGAGCTTGAGACCATGGCTTTGACACCAGGCATCTGTCTCAGTGAGGCCCTTTTGTGGGATGTCCACATCATTAGGAGTTTCGATTATGGCTGCTAGTTTTCAGTCATCTGTGAATTTAGTTAGCCAAAGACCTTCTGTGTTAGCCTGTACTTCAGAGAAGTAGATACCAAACAGGAGAGGACCCAGGACTGAACCCTGTGGTACTCCACTTGTCACTGGTCTGAAGTCTGATTTGGAGTCTGCTACGTTCACAGTGTGGGTTATGTCAGTAAGCCAGTTGGCAACCCATCTTGTGACATAGGGATTTATACCTAGTTTAGTGAGTTTAGCTATAATTCCAGTGTGGGGGATGGTGTCAAACACCTTGGCAAGATCTAGATAGGCTGTGTGAACTAACTTACCCTCATCTATGGTTTTGGTGACTACTTCAAAGAAGTCTATCAGGTTTAGGAGACATGATCTGCCTTTTACAAACCTGCACTGTGTGGGGTCCAGAGTTTGGATATCTCCAATGTCTTTGTTTATGAGTTCCACGATGATACGTTCCATGGCCTTGCAGACCAGGCTCATCAGGCTGGTGGGGTGGTAGTTCCTGGGGTCTGTTGTGGCCCCCCCCCTTTGTGGAGTGGGATAACCATCGCGGTGTGCCATTCAATGAGCACAAAGCCTGAAGTGAGGTTATGATTGAACATGGTACTTAGGTGGGGTGCCAGTTCATTCTGTAGTTCGTGTAGAAGGCAGCCTGGGATGTTGTCAGGTCCCATGGATGCTGTATTCTTGGCTTTAGAGAGTGAGGTTTTTACCTGTGCAGCCGTGATTACAGGAACTTTGCAGTCTTCCAGTATAAAGATGGGCCCTTTAGGGGGTGAGAGGGGGGTAAAGTTAGCACTGAATCTATCTGCCAGGATGTTGGCAATATCAGTTGGTTCTGTATATTTAGTGTCATTGTGCTGTAACTCAGAGCAGATCTGGGTGTTGCCATTGAGATTCTTGACATAACTATAGAATGCTTTGTGGTAGTCTTTAGAATCAGTGGCAATTTTGTTTTCATAACTAGCTTTGGAGGATTTTATGAGGGATCTCAGCTTCTTACTGAGGCTGATCAGGGAGTTCCTCCAATCATGGGATTTTACTCTGTTTTGCAACAGTTTCTTTCTTCTGTTGTATAGTTTGTTTATGGCAGAAGACCACCAGTTTGGCTTCCTTTTTTTGGAGGATAGCATCTTGGTTCTGTTAGGGATAGCACAATCCATGCACTCGTGTAAGTGCTTATAAAGTGCATTTGTGTAGGATTCAGCATTCGTACCTCTATTTTCCATCTGTATGGTTGTCGTGAAGTTTGCCACTTCTGTCTTAAATTGAAATTTTTTACAGTTGTTTTCCTAATGGGGGGTGGGGGGTGGGAGCAGGATGTGGATGTCTAGGGTGATTAGCTTGTGGTTGGATCTGACCAATGAGGACCTGACCTCTGGTGTGGAACACTGGTTGCCCATGCTGGTGATGACCAGGTCTAGGATATTGCTGCCCATGGTGGGGATGTGGATAAGATGATCCAAGGCATTGGAATTGATGATTTCCAGAAAACGTTGAGCAAAAGAGTTGGTACATGAGTAGTTTTCCCAGTTAATAGTGGGGTAGTTGAAATCACCCATTATTAGGGTGTTGTGTTGTACCTTAATATTTTCCAGTGTATCAAGAAAAGAGGAGTGGGAATCCTGGGGCATGGTGGGGGGCCTGCAGCAAGCTACAATCTGGATTGCGGTTTTGCCCAGAGTTAGTTGAACTTGGATAATCTCGGATGCATTCTGCTGAGCAACTAACTTGGAGGTGTGGATATCCTTAAAGAATATGGACACACCTCCACCTTTAGTGTTTTGATCCAGGTTTGGTGGCCGAAAGGTGTGGTATGAATTATAGCCTGGTAATGCAGGGGTGCTCTCTGGAGCTTTGAACCAGGTCTCTGTCACTGCACAGATGTCAATGTTCTTCATTTTAAGGAGTGCCTTGAGTGAGTGCATTTTGATGTTTAGACTTCTAGCATTGAGTAGCATTACCCTCAGATTTTGCTTGCTTATACCTGTTACGGTGGTGAATTTGTCATTTGAACCTTGCCTAAAAAAGGAACTAGAGGGGTGGCAAAAGCCTTTGCCAGTATCCGGAATCCCAAGGGCGATGGGTGCAAGAAATCTCTGGCAAAGCAGCCTGGTCTGTCGATCATGTCACCCCAGGCAGACAGATATTGGATTCCCTTAGAATGACACCAGAAGCTTAGCCAATTGTTAAAGTCAGTCATTTTGTCCTTGTACTGTGGTATCATTCTGGGTGATGGCAGAATGCTACTCAGGGATAGGGTCATACCTGCCTGGGCTACAAGATCGGAGAGCTCCTCCATGTCTCTTTTCATGTAGTCCACGAGGTATGTCTCAGGTCATTCACACCAACATGGACAATGACAGAGTCATATTTGTACTTGTTGTGGAGTGTCCTGAGTGCGTGCGTTATGTGGTAGATCCTGGCACCCGACAGGCAGCTGACAGTAATTTTTTCCTTGTTTAGCCTGGTGAGTGGAACATCAGTGTGCCTGATTATAGAGTCACCTATGACTAAGGTGTTGGGTACATTATGCCTTATGGGCTGTAGTTGAGTGGCACACTGAGTATGTGGGCTACGTGTCATTTGGGTTGTGTTGGGGGGGGTGGAGGTTGCTTGCATTTCTGCTTTGGAGGTCTTGGTTGTTTGGGCAGATTTTTACTGAGAGCCTCCGCGAATGTAGGTATGTGTTTTGTGCTTCTGTGTGTGTGTTTTGGTGGTGTAGGTTTTGAAAGACTATGTGATGAGTGTGGTGCAGTGCAAGTGTTTAGCTTCTCCTCTTGACTGTCTAGTCCAGTCTTCAGTGAAGAGTTTTGCTTCCAGTTTGGCTATATAAGTGCATCTCTCACAGGTCATAGTGTTGGGTGGTATAAGGAGAGGATTGTCTGTGTACATGAGGCAATTGCTGCATTGTCCCAAGATGCCCAGATTCATCAGGTAGATAAGAGAAAACACCAGGAACTGACCTTTAAACATGCTTGAATAGGTGCTTATTTATTAAGTACTAAAAACTGTTTTCCTCTAGACAAGTAATGAAAGTTGAGTGCTGTAGTACTTTGTAACTTATTTAGTGCTTACAATGAGTTCTGAACAAGTGCTGAGCTCAAAGAAACAGATGTGAGTGCTAAAACTAAAAAGCTGGCTAGTTGCAAGGGAAAATTTGGTGGTCAAAAGTCAGCCTGCTATCACCGTGGGTGCCCAAATCCCTCACGACTGATTGCGTACTTAGGGCATTGTTATTAAAGTGATACTTTGTGGGGATGTCACTCTCGCCAAAGTGGATGATGATGCATTTTTTGGTATTCGGCTTGAGGCCATGTTTCTGGCACTAGTCATTTGTTTGTGTGAGACCCTCTTGGAGGATGTCTACATCACTAGGGGAATTGATGACAGTGCCCAACTTGCAGTCATCTGCAAACTTGGTCAGCCACAGCCCACTGGTTTTGGCCTGCACCTCAGAAAAGTATATTCTAAATAACAGAGGCCCCAAGACCGATCCCTGGGGTATGCTGCTCATTACAGATTTACTGCTTGAGGTGGCTTCCCCTATTTTGATTAGGTGGGTTCTATCAGTGAGCCAGTTAGCTACCCATCTGGCAACATATGGATTAATGCCTAGTTGAGAGAGTTTATCTATTATGCTCAAGGGGGGAATAGTGTCGAAGGCTTTCTCCAGGTCAAGGTAGGCGGTGTGCACCATCTTCCACTCATCTGTGGCTTTGGTGACTGTCTCAAAGAAGTTGACCAAATTTAACAGACAAGACCTCCCCTTGATGAAGCTAAACTGTGTGGGATCGAGTGTTTGGGGGTTGCCAATGTCCTTGATAATGAGGTCCATGATAATCCATTCTATGGCCTTGCAGATCAGGCTAGTTAGGCTGATGGGTCTATAATTTCCTGGATCGGTGGACACTCCACCTTTGTGTAAAGGAATGACAGTGGCTGTCCTCCACTCAGCTGGGACAAAGCCAGTACTCGGGTTTTGGTTGAATAGGGGGCTTAATGGTGCGGCAAGTTCCTGCCTGAGTTCATGTATGATGCAGCCTAGGATATTATCGGGTCCAATAGAGGCTGTATTTTTTTGCCTTTGAGAATGCAGTGATGACCTTTTTCCTAGATATAAGGGGAAGGGGGCAGGTACTGGGAATGTCCTGATTTACTGGTGGGGGGGACAGAGTGGTGAAGTTTTTGCTGAATATGTCAGCCAACATGTTTGCTATATCTATGGCATTTGTATATGTGGTATCCATGACCACCAGTTCTGAACAGATCTGGGTGCTTCACTTGAGATTGCGGACATATGTGAAGAAGGCATTATGAGTGTCCCTAGTAGATGTGGCCAATTTGGACTTAAAGTTTGCTTTGGAGGATTTCATTAGTGCTCTCATTTGCTTGTTCAGGCTAAGGAGAGATTGCTTCCAATTGGGCACCTGCTCATTCCTGGTCCTGGACAGCAATTTTTTTTCCTTTTGCTGTAGAGTTTATTTATTGAAGATGTCCACCAGACAGGTTTACTCTTCCTTGGGGAGGATGATTTAGTCCAGTTGGCTATTCCTGATTCCATGCATCTATATAAATGTTCGTATAGTAATTTGGTATAGTTTTAGATACTGGTGCCAGTTCCTAGAGAGGGGGAGGGGCTGTGAAGCTGTTTATTACAACCCTCAGGAGGCTGTAATCAGCTTTGGAGAAGTTATTTTGTTTGACCCTAGCTAGAGTGGGGTCAGGGGAGATAGTGACTTCACAAGTGACCTCTTTATGGTTGGATCTTACCAGGGAGGATGATACTGCAGGGATGCTGCAGTGGTCACTCATGTTGGATAATACCAAGTCCAAGATATTATCACCTCTTGTGGAGGTATCAACTAGCTGCTGTAAAGCATTTGCATTGACAAAGTTGAGGAATATCTAGGCATTTGTGTCCTGGCATGAGTAGTTCTTCCAGTCTATGTTTGGGTAGTTAAAGTCACTCAGGATCAGGGTAAAGGTTTGAATCTTGATAAATTTGAAGAGGTCCAGATAGGTGGATTGGTCATCTTGTGTCAGATTTGGAGGCCAGTAGCTAGCTATGATTTGTATATGGGTCTTGCCAATGGTTAACTGCACCTGGAATGTCTCCTGTACATCATACTGTTTGACCAGCCTGGAGGTGTGTATGTCTTTAATATATATTGAAACTCCACCTCCTTTGGCTTTACTGCCCACAGTTTGAGGTCTGAATGTATGATAGGATGAGTAACCAGGTAACACTGGGGTGCTCTCTGCAGCTTTGAACCAGGTTTCTGTGACTGCACAGATGTCAGTATTTTCCAGGGTTAAGAATGCTTGTAATGAGTGCAGTTTCATGTTTAGACTCCTATCATTTACCATTATGACCATTAACTTGAATTTTGTTGAAAATTATATGTTGGTAGTTTAACCTCATCACTTTTCCTAAAAAAAGGCACTATGGGGAGGCAAGAGCCTTTGCCAGAAGCCTGAAGCCCAAGTAAGACAGATGCAGGCCATCTCTGGCAAAGCATCATGGTCTGTCGATCATATCTTCCTAGGCTGTCAGGTACTGAATCCCCATGGAATGACACCAGAAACTAAGCCAATTGTTAAAGTCAATCATTTTCTGTTTGTATTGAGGCATCATTCTGGGTGACGGTAGAATGCTGGTTAAGGCTAGGGACATACCCGGCTGGGACACATATTCAGCAACTTCAATCATGTCTATCTTCATATAGTCCAGGAAGGTATGTCTCAAGTCATTCACACCAGCATGGACTATGACAGAGTCACAAAAGTACCTGTTGTTGAGAGACTTGAGTGTGTATATGATATGGCGGATTCTGCCTCTTGACAAACAACAAACCGTGACTTTCCCTTATCCAGTCTAGTGAGAGGCACATCTGTGTGTCTCACACTGGAATCTCCTATGACTAATATGTTAGGTTTATGGTTAAGCCTTAGTGGCTGTGAGACACAGGTGTGTGAACTATGCATGGTATGTGGTATGGAAGGCTGTGGAGATTGCGTGTGGTTTTGCCACGGAGGTCTCCTTTGTTTGGGTATGTTTTTATTGAGGACCTCTGCATATGTGGGTGTATGTAGTGTAGGTATAGGTGGTGTCTGAGGTGTAGTGATTGAGTTGGCAACCTTCTCAGTGCCA
The DNA here is from genome assembly GCF_019279795.1 of Protopterus annectens. NCBI lineage: Eukaryota > Metazoa > Chordata > Ceratodontiformes > Protopteridae > Protopterus > Protopterus annectens. Next base: position 1,517,144,054 of record NC_056739.1, read on the forward strand.
GATATACTGACTTGTGAGGGAGAAAGCATAGACTATAGGTTCCTAATGTCACTGCATCTCTCGCAAATTGTGCTCCTAGGTGGTAGTAGTAGATGGTTGTCTGTGTACATGAGGCAGTTGCTACACTGTCTCAGGATGTCCCATATGAACCAGACTGGCAGGAGAAATTGTAGGAAATTGTCCATCCATATTTGTCAGAATCTGAGGGAGAGAAGTCAGGGAGAGCTAAGAGGCAGGCCAAAAGCCCAAGTGCTTAAATCTATATATATATATATATATATATATATATACATACACATATATATATATATATATATATATATATATATATATATATATATATATATATATATATATATATATATATATATATATATATATATATATATGTATATATATATATATATATATATAAAGAGAGAGAGGGGTATGAGTCTACTTTGAAAGGTCAAAATTCCAAAACTTCGAAATTCAGTCTGCTGAGACCAGAATATCAAAATTTTGGAATTTCAAACATTCTTAATGGAGATCACCGTACAGAGCAGAATGGGAAATTTACAGTTTTCCTCACTGTAGAGTGATCTCAGAATTGGAATATTTATTTAGCAGGGGGTGTGGTGGGCACATGGGTGCAATTATAATTTATAATTTATTAAGTAAAATGTATAATCTTTCACTGTCAACAATGGAGCTTTTCTCCCTCAGGCCTCCATTGAAAATGGGCAACCTGCCCAATCGGACTCTCCTGGTAAATAAATGTAAAATAAAATAAATAAAGCTTTGAGTTTTGATGTGACTCTTTTACTTCAAACAGATTTATAGCCGAACACCATCAGCTGCTTAATTTCAGGAGACTTTCCACTGCTTTTTGTCCTTATCTGTTCTAAAGGGGCTACATTTCCTTAGCTCCTACTTATTCTACACTGTTAACTGACACCCACCACATAAATTCATCTTCTTTTATATTAGTATTCTCCACAGCTACAGTCTTACAGTTCCTCATACTAGTACCTCTTCACCAGCTTACACATTTGATTCCGACCAACATCCATAACCCTGTCAATTCCTACAGAACTCTTATATTGTATGTATCAAGCAAAATATTTTTGAACCTCAGCTTCCAGTCACACTCATATATCCTGCTTTTCAAGTGCAGTTATCCAGTGAAACAACAATTTACTCGCAGACTGGATATTAAGTAGGAAAATCAAGCAAAAATGCCTGTACGTATAGCATCATACCTTCATAACCATAAAATGTAGTGGTGACACCCACCCAAACGTAGGCCCAGCTCAGCATATTCAGGCATGAGACAGTATATCAGCCACAGCTCCTTTATCTCTATATTTCTACCATCTTATCCACAGTTTCATCCTGACCTTCATATATTTCATACCAGCTTACAAAGTATTTATAACAAAATCCCTGAAGTGCATACATGGATAGCACTAAACACTCCAGACATCTTAGCTGCCACAGAAACCTGGCTCCACCAGGAAACAAAAAATTAAGACATTACCACCCCAGGCTAAGACACTATCAGATTACACAGAGCCAACAATAAAGGTGGTGGTGTCACTATTGTCTACAAAAATGCACAAAATATCACCTTTTTCTCCACACCCTGCCGACTTTCTCTAACTTAGAAATCAAACTAACCATGCTAAAAGTAACACTCACAATACAATTGCAATCATAGGAATATGCATACCCTGAGGTAACAATGTTAAAACATTGGAAGATATTCTGTACCGGGCCTCCTCAAAACTCCCTAATGAAAATATAGTATTGGGTGATATTAATATAGACTGGCAAATCATACAATCTGAAAATCTAACCAATAATATAAATCTGTACAAGTTTACCCAACTTATAACCACAACTCGATATAAAAAAGCCAGAGCTTAATAATCAACCTTCAAATGAATCCTAACATCTTCTTCAAATAAAATATCATTCCATGGAACCCAGTGAGGCAGCCAAAGTGATCATTTACTCACTACACCATAAGGCATCAAAGCAACAGCCCCAAAACACATCATTACAACCTGTTAAGAAAACGTACTATGTTTCATGAAGTAATTTTTATTAATATACTACATCTTCTTAACAGGGAACCATTAAAGACTCTTCCCAAAGATGCGGCTCTCTCTGAGGTCAGCAAAATCTTCCTAGGTGTTCTAAACACATTACAACCCCCCAAAAAAATCAGTGAAAGCGAGCACTGCCCTGTGCAATCCTTAGCAACCAACTGACTCATGAACAAAAGAGAAAAACAAGGAAGGTCTGGTGAAAAAATGAAACAGCTCCTACTTCACTAGCATATAGACAACTAAGAAACCTAGCAAAGCAAATTATGACCAAAGTTAAGTAAACCTACTACTCAACCAATCAAAACATGCAGACTAATAATCCAAAACTATTCTGGGTCTCAATCAAGTTAAATTCAGGATAAGGTACACAACCAACACTGCACACACAGAAACAAAATGACAACATTGCCAGCTAGTTCAATACCCACTTTATACACGCTATAAAGCCATTAACCTAACGGGTGACTAATCAAGCTTTTGAGGTCCCTACTCCAAGTAACCTCCTTCAATATTTCTTCTTCCAGCCTGTTCCACAGATACCATCAAAAAAATCAAAGCCTACTACAAATGCCTCTGACAATCTTCCTGGCAAATATCTTAAAACAGCAGCTGCGGCTGTAGCACATCCACTTTCAGTTCTGATAAATTGATCCATATCTGAAAATAAAGTCCCAAATCTATGGAAAAAAATTATTTTTACTGCACAAAGGTAGGATTGATATAGATCTTTCAAACTACAGGCAAACTACAGGCAAATTGTCATTTTATCTCCCCTATCAAAAATATTTGAAAAATGTACTCATATGTAACTTTTCGGCTATCTAATAGATAATCATGATTTATCTTCAACCCAACATCGCTTTTGTCCTCATCATAACACTACAGCTGCTTTGCTAAATTTTGTTATTGCTGTCAATACCGACAGAAACACCAGAAGCCTATTCCCCACCATCTACTAGACTTGTCAATAGTTGTTAATACCATTTCCCACCAGAACCCTTACATAAATTTTCATCCTTAGGGCTTACCAACTCTTTACTGGTTCCATAGCTACTTCTCTAATAGAGCACAAGTACTGAAATGGAAAAATGGCTTCTCACCTTCTTGTCAGTAAGTACTGGTATCCCACAGGGATCTATATTAAATCCCAAACTTTTCGACATGTTCATCAAGAACCTCTACACTGCTACAAAAATGCTACCCTAGTTCAGTAAGCTGATGACTTGATGCTAATTTGTTCTGCAAATATCTCTCTAAACTACAAGACCTTACACAACAGTCCCTCTCATTGATTGAAACATGGCTAAATAATTCACAACTACTTTTAAATCCTAAAAAATATTAAATTACTGCTCTTCAATCCCAAAACATCTCTCTCCCAAAACAACATTATTCACTATCATCTCTGCCAACAGCACCATGACAGAACATGTAAACCACACAAAACTTCTGAGTGCCATTATAGATTGCCATTATAGATAACCAGTTGAAATTCAACAACACTGTATCATGTCATTAAAAACTTTATCAAAAACTATGTACATTGTACAGAAGAAAATAAATATCTCACTGACATAGCCAGAAGATGTATAGCCTCTCCTTTCTTACCCCCATCTCACCTCTATGCTGCCCCAATCTTCATTAACCTTAAAGACTCATAACTGTCCAAATCTGACCAGTTGGCATAATACAATAGCCATATTTGCAGTACACTATAACAACAGAACATGCTACTTACTAGCACTTAGAGAAGTAAACCGGTTAGAACTGCCACATCACCTAATTTTTTCTCAGCTAGCTACTCAACACAGACTTCTCTATAAGCCAGATAATTTCCCAGCCCTTAGTAACTTAATAAAACAAATTGCTTCTCCCAATAGATTTTCACATCTAGAAAAAAAATCACAAATTTCTTTAACCAAATCATTTAATACTGTAGGTGACTCTCTTTATATTCAAATACTGCAGCTAGACTATGGAATTACTTCTTATAACCACTGAAATCCAGTCAAAATGCAAACTCATTTAAAACACAACTAAAACTTTACCTATCAAATCAGTGGATCTGCTCCTGTAAAGTCTCCAGGATAAATGCTACAGTTATCTTCATCCTGCCATATGATCATATAATTTGTCTTCATTCAGAATCCTATGCCCCAGTCTACCCCAACACCTGAATAGTTTTGCTAGGATCTCTCCGCTATATACATTGCTTTGTGACACTGCTCAACCCCCTACCTCTATTCATCTGATACAAACTTTATCATACCCCATATATAGTCTCTTAATCTGCTTTACTCTCTACCTCTTTACTATAATGTTAACACTTTCTGTCCCACCTAGTTCTTCCCCATCTCCATTTCTTTGAATTTCTAAGCACTAATCACATAATCTATCTATCTGACAAGCCCATAATACACCTCTTCAAAGCTGAATGTTCAACATCTGTTAGTGCATGATTATCTTTGATACTCTAATAGTTAACTCTTTTTTTCATATGCATTTAACGTGATTAGCAAATATATGAGTAATTGTTAATGTACATTAATGAATTTCTGTATAAAAACGTTTGCAATATGTTAACACTTTTCTCCTTGCACCTTCGCTGAAAAGATGTTTTTGACTAAACCCAGTCAGATAAACCCAATAAACAAAAGCAAAATAAATAATATAAAATAAAATCAAATAAACATACTTGTACCACATACTAATATAATCTTCAAAGGAGCAGGTTAGTGCATTCAGTGCATATGTGATGGCGGAGATGTAAACAGCTATTATCCACTAGATATCTATAAATAATACTAAAACTAAAAATAAATCTCAGTGAAAAAAAAAAAAAACTTATGTCTTGTAAATACTATTTTGTAGTGCGGAGCTTTTCTCCCCGGGCCTCCACTGAAAATGGACATGTATCCAGTTGGACCAGCCCGGTCAACAAATGTGAAATAAAAATGTAAAATAAAAATAAATAAATAAAAATATCTGTAGAAATAATGGCAACTGAACCTATCTACTTCATGAGCAGAGAAATCCCTTGGTAGTATGCTAAACAAATTATTTTTATCAAATGAAAGCTATAGTGTTAGCAATATGGAAGTTGGGCAAATCTTTGTTGATTATTGTTAGTTTATACAATGTTTAAAAAAACAAAGAATGCAAAACCACACTGTTATTGTGGTACTTCTAGAAGAGGGTTAACTCACTATAATCAGTCAGAATTTGTAGTACGTTATATTGACAAATCTGAGATATTTAACAGGAAGGTGAACGTGTAATGCATACACTTATTGTTGTCAGTACTGCCCAAGCAGCACTTGCAATTTAGGAATAAATCAGTCTGTGGTGACTGGGTTCTTTTTTAAATATCCTTAATCTGTAATGATCATTTACAATCCTCAGATCTTTAAAAAACAGTTAGTCAGATTTCCATGAACTATTAAACATGCTCCAGGCAGGAAGTTTAAAGAGGTTTCAGAACATTCTGAATTACATAGGTACAGCAAGCTAAGAAAAAAATGTTCTTTAAAGAATTTATGCACAGCGCCTAAAGCCATCATTATTGTCATTTTCTTTAAAATGCATTGCTTCCCATTTTAGAAGAATTATTAACATCATGCTCCAAGCAATTACACATTTAATGTGCTTGTTCTGTGTACATTAGCAAAACAGCTGCACTTTGATATTCTGGCATTGACAGATATACAGCTAAACTTTCAAGCACATGGTCAGTGGCTAATGATAGAAACAGGTTCTACTTTTAGAAACTGTTATATCAGCAAGAACGGGCAAGGTTTATTTAAACGACTTTAAATTCTGCCATTAGATGATAAATGCTGATATTGTTTTGGAATGCATGTTTTGTGAAGCAGGAACAATTAGATTTTACTAGCTTGCATACACAAAGGCCAACTGCCACATGGACTCTTGACTCACCAAGAACAAAAATGAAAGCATAGTGTTACAAGGCTGGTTTGTAAAATACGATTTACATATTCCATACACTGAGGAGAGACTTAGGAATGCTTAGATTTAGGTGTAACCCCCCACACAACTGTAGAAACATTGGTAAGCATACAAGGATAACACTCAGCATGCGTTCTATTACATCATATCACACAGCGCTCGTTAGAATGGAAAGTCGGATACAATGCAAATTGCAGGCTTAGACCGAAGCTGGATAGCAGGCTGTACTATAAACAGTCATCAAGGACTGATGGATAAGTGTGCTCTACAGAAGTTCTTACCCAAAAACTAAGCCACAAAAGAATGTTGCAAATATATTCTTGATGAGTGAGTAAGTTAAAGGGAATTCAAAAGTTTGAACTTAAGAAGAATTTAAATGATAAAAACTGATCTGAAGGCTACAATTTAAAGAAAAACAGTGACAGGTACATTGTAAAGGACTAGATGGTGCAATATTTTCCTCCATCTTGTTAACTTGAGCTGCTTTGTATAGTCTACAGTTTGATTTCCTCTGCCTCCATTTGCCTAATTGAGTGATTCAGAGCAAATCAGTTAACCAGACAGTGCTCCCAAGCTGAGTCTGTAAAAGATCCAAGTGAATCACTGTTCCACCTTTGTTAAGAAAATTAAAAAATGGCTTTTATAGTATCACAGTGCATAAAAACACATACAGACTTTCATTGGTCATCTTTTTTTCCAAACACCTTTACTGAATTATCACTTGTGACAAAGGCAAATTTACATTCATATCAAAGTAATCAAACTATATTAACATAACAAACATTATACTTCACATATTCTGCTATATATCATATAACCTAAACAATATTACATGAATTATTCAGCGCCTGCCTTTTTTTTAAAAACAAGAAACATCTTTAATTAAACATCAGTTACTACATAAGCAATCATGCCTTTATACAAATGAAAATAAACCACAGCGACACATTCCTAGTCGCAAGCATTTTATATCACAAACCATACTGACACACTCCCAGTTGCAAACATTATACATCACTTATAATCTACACACTCTTTCTCACTCAAACATTACATAGCTCATTCAAGTCCTGCCTTCTTTTAAACCTCATTTCTCCATTGTATGTATTGTTCTCACAATTTCCATTTTTTTCCTATGTAGCTTGCTCCTGCCCTTTTCTACAGATATCCTGTTTCCAGTTGTTTAATCTCTGTTACTATATTCACTACTTCCAGTATAGTTGGTTTAGATTTTGATTTCCATTTTCTAGTTTTTGGCAACCACCATTACTAGACACAGCAAGGCCTTGCCATGTCTAGGCAATTCTGTATCATAGCTCAGAAAAATCATCTCCCTTGTCTGACCAATCTGCCCACTCAGCATCTCCAACAGTGCATCCCACAGGAAATCCGTAAAGTCCGCCAAGTCACTGCACTCCCAGAAAATATGCTCCCAATTACCTCTTTCTTCCCCTTCACACCGCCAACATTTATTGTTTGCCTGAGTTAAAATTCCTTGGAGACTACTTGGGGTATAATAATATCTATGTAAACATTTCCACTCAAAAATTCCAAATCTTCTAGATTTTGTTGCATAATTGGGAGACATTTATATATATATATATATATATATATATATATATATATATATATATATATATATTTGCTCCCATTGTTTCTTTGCGAATTGCTTATCCATTGTCTGTTCCCAATCCTTTCTAACTTCCTCTGATTGATTCTTATAGTTATCATGCAATATTTTATATACTCTAATAATTATTCCTTTTTAATGGCAGCTTCTGTTCTAGATTCCATTAGAAACTCTACCAGTATTGGCCTTTCGTTTAGGACCCCCCATTTATTTCTCTTTGCCTATACTCTGATATCAATCCCTGATAAGGAAGGCAATTTCTAACCTTCAGTCCAAATAAATTCTTGGTATCTTCCCATTATATTACCTTTCCCTTTCTAGTTATTTGCTCCCAATACATTGGTTCCTTTGCTAGTTTTCTCCAATAAATTAATATGGTCATCTTAGTAAAAAGAGTGAGGCTGGTATGCTGTAGGGATGGTGTAGTGAGGGAGGAGTAGGTTATGAACAGATAATTATATGAAAAGATCCAATGAAGCCCGAAGCATTAAACATTGCATCTAACCATTTATTATATATTTTTATATTTATTACAGCTGATGCTGAAGTGCAGATGATGTGAAAATCTCTTACGGCTCTGTTGGAAGAGAAGCTTGCATCAATGCAAACAAGTTCAAGAAATAACCTGATAACAGAAATCTCCTGATAAACCTTCTGAATGCATGAGGAAAAAGGGTCAACTAGGACACATTCATGGGTGTAGCTGGTAGGCAGTGAGGCACCCACTGTTCTTCTCATGGACCCGGTATGCTTTTCCAAAGTGAGACTCACTGAGAAACGCTTTTACAAAACAGTGAGTGCAGTTTGTAAACTAGAGTCAGCTTAACATGCTTCTTCTATGTATATCCACAGTCACATGAGGTGAGGACATTATTAAAGCATAAACTGGTGTAGTACCAGACTTCTGGCCTCCCCAGCAATATTTTCCACTAATTTTATAAAATTCTCTTAGTTTAATGGTGATCTGCATGCAGGCACATCCAAGTTTCCATGGGCCTTGCAGTAGGAATACTTAATAGTCACAGTCCTATTTCATTGTATTATTCTTACAAAGCTCTTTCTATTCTAATGTCTAATGCTTCCTGCAGTCCTTTCGTAAATAGATCTTGGAGTAAACTAATCCACTTGATCCATCTGATGGCAAAACATTTTGGAAAGCTATCAATGTGATGCTTATTGCTGCTTAAATAAATAAGTAAGCATGTTTATCAAAAGGTTTTTTTTTCATGTTATTATATCTCTTTGCTCTAAATTATCACAATATCACAATGACAAACAGTACAAGAAATTTCAAAATATTTTCAGAACATGTATTCACAGGATATGACTGTATGCAGAGATGTACCGTATCATGCTTGTCTCAAGAAGAAAATTCAAAGTTTAGCCACCAGTACAAGCATATTAGATCAGAGACTGGTTTATATTGATAGGTAGCTTAACAAAGAATTAGCCGGGTGTCCATTTCTTATGATGCCTACTAAACTGAATACTTTTGGTTCTAGCAGTGAGATGGATGCATGGGGTTAATATATTCTAAATAACTGTCAGGGCCATATAGCTGAACTGCATTTAAGAGACCCATTTCTTCTTTAAGCATCACATTGTTTATACTTGGGTCAAAATTTTCATCTACCTCAGTCATTGAGAAATACTTTCTACTAAGGGCCAGAACTGATCCAATTATGACCAAAAATATACAATTCATATACACATCCCAATAAGAAAAAATTCATAGAAGGTGTTTCCCACTGACTGATGTAGATGTAAATTATGGCTTGAGTATAATTCAATTTCTCTACTAAAAAAAAAAAAAAAAAAAAAAGAATAGACCTAATCAGCAAAAAAAGCCTTATCGGCAGTTCCAAGGATTTGGCATTTTATCTTCCCCTTCAAAAAGCTGTGTTTAGCAAGGTGTAATAAAATGAAATAAAGACAAAAGTGTTTTTGTGAGTGTGTGCGTGTGTGTGTGTGTGTGTGTGTGTGTGTGTGTGTGTGTGTGTGTGTGTGTGTGTGTGTGTGTGTGTGTGTGTGTGTGTGTATGTGTGTGTGTGTATGTGCGTGTGTCTGTGGACATTAAATACTTACATAACTTATATTTTGTATGTAAAATACTACTGCCAACAACGACATATGCTACAGCAACTTTGAAACATTTGGTGAAGAAACTATTCTATTTCAAAAATATTTTATGAATGCATATACTAATAAAAAATATTAATCTATTTATCAGATAGCTCATTACTGAAGTACAATAATGCCTCCATGGTGGGGATTGTATGGAAATAATGGACCATCATAGATGGAAAGGCCCTCTGCCTGCAATGTTGTATCTCACAGCATCCCTGGGTGGTCCATTATTTCTCCAGTAATGTCCACCTTTTCAAGAATTATTTCTTTCTTTGCAAACATCAGTTTCATTGAAGCTTGGTGAAACATAATCTGATGACTTTTTTATTGAACTATCTCTAATCAAGATCTTCATGTCAATTTAGTCCATGGGCATCTGGACAGAAGGAGGTAAATGGGTAATTTTAGTCAACACAACTGGCGCAAAGACACTGAATGGCCAGTTACTGAGAACCACTGATCAAGATACCTCACACATGTGAAAACCTAGATTATCAAGGAAGTGTTCATGTTTAGTAGCTCTGATATCAACATCAGATAAAGAGTAAAATATTTGCTCGGAGAAAAACAAGCACTCTCCATCCTCTGAAGTCATGCATCCTCATCCCCTTTACAATACAAAACACCCACAGTGTCATGATAAAGAAACAGCACATCCTAACAAAGAAGTTATATAATGAAGTGGTCATGTCAGTGGGATGGAAATGTAGTCACTGTAACTCAACAAAACTGCATTTCATCAATACAGCTATGATAATGCAGACTATAACTCAGGTAAATTGGAATTTGTATGAGGACACTAGTGTGATGTCCCCACACTGGGCGAGTAATTAAGAATCCTTGCCACTGACACTGAAGAGGAACATTCACTTGGAATACAAATGGATACACACAGTAATTCCATATGCAACCCTCTGCACCAAGTACAATTTCCTTTAAGAGCACACAGGGCAAGCAGTCAGTCTGGGATCTGGGTTTATTTATATCTGTCTCCCTCCAGGTCCCCAATAAGACTCACACTGGTACAGCTGTAAAGTTAGGTCATCAGCCAAGTGTCTACGCTAAGTCCTCCAGCAGTCTCTCTGTGAAACCAGTGCTTCGTGTCCCTGCCCTAGGTAGCTAACACACACACACACACACACACACACACACACACACACACACACACACACACACACACACACACACACACATGGGAAAGACTGATACAGATTACCTGCTGTGCCTCTTTCTGACAGAGTATAAGGTAGTCATCACTGCCACCAGACCCTCCACAATAAGCTACTCTAAGGCCCTTAATGAAGGGAGTCCAATTATACTGTGTAATATTAATACTAATACAAATGGTAGTAGTTGACCAAGACAGCTAGGCCTTCAGGAATGGCCTACGCATTTCATTGAATAAATATAAGCACTCTCAAAGGTTAAATACTTTCTAAAATGACCAGCCACAATAAAAGTTTTAAATATATTTAATAATAAATAATAAAAGAACGTGAAAATACTGACTATATATTTACAGTAAACAACAAAGTTCAAATCACAGGAAATATTAAAATAACATAGATGGGCAGACTCAGAAAAATAAAGAAAAAGAATATCTAAAATAAGCTTTGCTAAGTTTTCCTGACTGAATCTAGGAGAATTACTATTCCCAACTTACTTAACAGAGCAAAGCAGATGATGTGGTGAATGATCCTTCTTGTTATCAGGCCCAAGACAGAATATTCAATACTGAGAAAATTCCTACTATAATATCTAAAACATAATTTCCAAGATGGTTGACAAAATGACCTCATCTACTTACCTGATTCCAGGTTCTCACAGTATCCCCCTTTGAAGCTGAGACAGGAATTTAGCATAGATGGCTACAATATGCATCTAAATGTTTATGTCAGTGCCCTGGAGCCATGAAACAATTACGGTACTTCCCCTTTTCTTTACAGAGGCTATTAAACAATGGCCTCTCCCAGATTTACTGACTACAGTTCCTTTCAGCACAGTGGGGTGCTGTGTTGATGGCCTAATGGCTAATTTCATTTCAAGGATTTTTCAAAACTAATTAGACTGAGATTAACTGTTTTTCTTCCAGTGTCCTTTGCTAACATATACATACAGTCTGACATGTATATTCCTTCTCTGTCCAGCAGGACCCACTGTTAATACATTGTTTTACATTAGCAGCTTTACAAACACATTTTGGTTTTCAAATGCCATACATTTCTAATACATTTGTAACATAACAATCTGTAAAAATCAGTTTGATATTCAAATGCCATACAGTTCTAATACATTTGTAACATAAGCATTTTATATAAATCAATTTGATATTCAAAGGACATATCATTTTTTACAGAACTCCAACTAGATAAGCTGGCAATAGCCCATATCATAACAACTAGCAACAGATATATAAACAGATGTATTACTAAAATAATCTATTAATCATTCAGTTGGTGTTGGAGTGGTGCTGTTCTGTTATTAAGACAAGGGAAAGGGAAAATTGTATTAGAAACTGACATGGATTAATATTAGCATATAAAATAATATCTCAATGTCAGGGTGTAGGCATTTAAGGATCATGTCTAAAGGTGCTAAATGACCTTTGTTTTTTGCATAAAAAAAGCGTTTGCATGCATCATGCATGCAAACACATTTGTTTATACAAAAAACAATAGTCATTTCACATCCATGCATTAAAAAAACAACTTTTAAATATTGTTTCAGAATGCAGAAGACTAAAGCCATATTTACTACTCTAATATTCATGGGAGGACAGAGGACAGTTGTGTCATTTTGGGCTCCATCTATATAATTCTGGATTAGAGTAGGTAAGTAATTGTAAATTAGTGATGTAGTTGCCAAACTGTTAAATTAACAGTTTCGAAAAAAAATAATGATATAGATTTCTGCTAAAATGTTAATTTAACAGTTTGGTGATTACATCACTGATTTATAATTACTTACCTATGCTAATCAAGCATTATTAGAGCTGGAACCCTGAATGACATAACCACCTCCCATAAATATTAATGCTGCATACATGGCTAAATTTACATTCTTCTGTGATCTGAATTATTTTACCTTACAGTTTGAAGAAGTCAGTCAGCATTCATAAAGACTTTATTGTGGTATCTTCTCTTTCACTGTATAAAAAAAGGGAAAAGGTAATTTAGTAGTGCATATGCAGATGTTGTAAATGACAAAATGCATGTTTTTAAGAACTGTGCTGAAAGTGCATTGGGTCTTGGATGACAGCTCACTCTTTTCTTTCAACACAGTACTGTACATGGAATTAGGCTGGGCAGAAATTAGGCCTGTTTGTTACCTATCCTCTCAGATTTCACATCCAGTCTCATATGTAATATTTGTTATATCAGGATTGCAGAATGAAGAGAGAGACTATAGGTTCCATTGGCCAGATTCTTCAAAATATATTCCAGACTGCACAACAGTTAGAGGAACTAGATCAGATGAGTAGGGAGGCGTATGCATGGTATTATAACATTTGATATCCTGAAGTCACGTGCTAATATTATTTTTTGATAATATTATATTTTACTAGAAGTCCTAGCCCTGTCACTCTAGCTCATAATGCCTTACTCCTCAAATTATCACCATTGAATTTCTGGTTTATAAGGCCACCTTTGGATATACCAACATAGATATCTCATCCAAACATTTTGTCATTTTATACAATGGTTTCATGTTCCAATACTTTCCATCACTGTTTTGAAAATCTGTATAAGTTTATCACAAAGCACTTGTTTCCACTGTCTGTGTTCTTGCCACTACTCTTTTTACTGACCTGAATCTCCAGTGGTGCATTCTGGCTGTTTTTGTACATTGTAATCACCAGCTACAGTATTTGGGCTTCCAATTTACTTATTTATTCCTTGTTTTGTCATTGAAGTACACTATAACTCAGCTTTATGAGCTGTTTATGAGCTACCGACCCCTAAATGATATTGTCTAACCTCTTGTGACATACCTCTTTCCCATCTGAAAGATGACACCGTTAGCAGAAGGTGGTGGCTTACTCTGGCAGGATCTTATAAAAAGCAGGCCCAGCATAGTTTCAAAGTATTTGGCTTTCATTGTTTTACTTCTGTAGGGTGTTACAGAAAGAAATAGCCCTTAAATAGATTATGGTACCCTGACACATTTAGCCAACAACTTCTCCTTCTCTAGTAGAAAGTATACAGGAAAATTGTGACACAGATGAATTAATAGATGATGTCAAGTGGAATTGTTACACAGAGAGCAATATTTCATAGTATTAAATTATAAAAGTGAAGACTGGGAGATGAAGAGCTACAGATCTTTTTTTAAATGCTTTGATACATACTTTAGTTTACATGTAGCATCTGTCGTAGTGCCTGCTGAAAGGATCATTGCGATAGACTTGGTAAAAAGTATGATTATATGGGCAAGTGCTGATGACATTCTACTTAAAGAAAAACTTGTAGGAGGTGCAGAATTGATTCTCTCTCTCTCTCTCTCTCTCTCTCTCTCTCTCTCACACAGAAGGCACAGTTGTATGTATGAACCAGACAAAGATTACTGTGATAGGGTATTTCAAGGGCTATGTGAGCACTAGTTACAATGACACATAAAAGTATCCTCACTGTCATGTTGGGACTTACAAAGTCAATTCCTGAAATCAAATAAAATATCAAAAATACAGGAGAAGAGTGAATATTGAACATAATTTTATCCTCATTTTAAGTTATTTTTTATAGGGACAAGCCCCCCTTGCAATCCCTGAATTAAAAATAAGCAAAATCTTCAGTAAACCACCACAGCAGCCAACAAACTTTTGGAAATACTGTTAAAACTATTTATGAAAAAGATAAAATAAAATCAGAAATATATAATCCAGTTTGATAAGTGCTTTCGGCTTTTTAGCCTTCCTCAGATCGTATACTTAGAACTGTATCATTAAACAATTATAAAAAGATGAATCTCCAATCACTTTTTTGCTTCCTGTAGATGCCCACACTCTGGAGCCAATCATTTTACATTAAACTTCCCTTTCAGGAGTCCAGTGATATCACAGTAAAATTCTATCGAGTCCCAATCAAAAAATAGCCAATAGTGATGCATTGTCTGAACCTGCTCTTTTCTTGGCCGATCAAAAGACATTCAGGAAGTCAATTCCTTCGAACACAATGGACTTCCATGATAGAGCACGTATTTGTAGCACAAAGATGTTCCGCTTATATATTGTTACATATACGAACTGGCTGTGCTCCTCATAAGACTCTAACTAAACCAGTCCGTTTATATTAAAAGCATTTATTATTATGTGGCTTCCTATGTTCTACACCAGTCAGTTCAATCCAGCATATAATTAAACACATGCAAAAATGTAAAGCTCTGTCCAATCCAATCAGGAAATTAATATAATAACCGATAACTGTTCGTTGTTGGGACCGGCCTCTTTTCTTTTCCAATCAAAAAAAGGGGTCAGAAAGTTAATTTTCTAAAACACAATGGATTTCCATAATAAAATGCAATTTGTAGCAGAAGGATGGTTCACTTGTATATTATTGCACATAAGAATTAGCAATGATCTTCATAAGACACTAACTAAATTGGTCCGTTTGTAGCCAAATGCCATTACTATTGTTCAGCTTTCTTCTTTTTAACCAGTCAGTTTCTTTCAGTAATCAATGATAATAAACATGCGAGAACTGCCTTTTCTTTATGACCAATCAAAGAGATCGAAAGAACAAATCTCTTAAAATGCAATAAATAGTGATTCTCTTGAGTATTCACCTCAAAGGGTTGCCGAAACATATTTCTTTTTGAAACTAGTTGTTAAAGTTTGTCAGACATTTAGTCTTTTGTCCAAGGAATTAATAATAGCTATAAAACTATACGGTCCACTTATGACCAAATGTCATTTCTGTATAGAGACTGCTCTTTTTCTTAACCAATCAGTTTCATACTAAGGGCCAAACCTCCTATTTATAACCAGTAGTATTTTACTATTTTATGTTATATGATTTGGCAAAACCACATTATATCAGCCTATAGAATAACCACTACCTTCTCTCTTGACCAATCAAAGAGTTCAAGGAAGCAAATTCCTTGGAACATGAAGAGTATTGTTCCTTTTAATCTTTAGTATACGTTTTTCAAGAAATCACCCATTTATGCCATCCACATAAATATCTCTTCCTTGAAACAAAATTCCTAGAAATAATTAGTTTTTGTCTTTCATTCAGAAACTCAATAATAATTCTGAACTATTTGTCCCATTTAAGACAAAATAGTTATTCCTGGTCAGAGACTCTTTCTTTATAACCTGTCAATTTCATATGACAATCCAAGTCTCTTGTTAACAATTAATGGTGTCCCTTCTGTTCTTTCATATGGGTTTTAGCAAGGCCACATTATTCAATCCTGGAGGGCGATTCGCTCGCATGTTCACAATCCAGTTAGTTTCACGTAACTCTGTCCTGTTATGAACATCCCCTTCTCTTGCTGTTTGGGCTACTACCTCAATAGCCTTAAATCTAAAATGATGCTTGGGGTGTTTGGACACATGCACCGCCAGTGCATTGTTCATATCCTTATTACATATATCCCTAATATGCCTTTGTATTTGGTCTTTAAACCTTTGATCAGTTTTCCAATGTAAAACGCACTGCATTGTTGACAAGATGCAAGATAATCAAGGTGTTGAGTGTTGCAATCTGTATACACATTGAAGGAATAGGTCTTATTGGTGCATGGATGGACAAATGTATTTACACTATCCATATAAACACAGGCTTTACATTTTCTGCGCCTAAAAGTGCCTTTCCTATTAGATTGAATGGGCTTAATAAACCCATTCTTATTACATAGGAGCCTTTTGATGTTTTTATTGTTCTTAAATACAAATCTAGGGGTATTTCCTATAATATTTTGTATTTTATCATCAGTAGTTAAAATGGGCCAGAATCTTTTAATGATATCGCAGATTTGTTTATTATCCATGCAATAAGTCAGTGCACATCTTAATTGTGATTCACTAGTTCTTGAGGATGACTCATTTCTATGTAGTGGACTACTCTGTTGGGAAAAAATGTGGACATCCTTTACCTTTTCTGATGTGCTTACATTCCGTTCTCATAACTAAGTTAAAATCTTTATATCCCCTTCCTCTTAAATTTTCATACAATTTTAGCTGCTCACTTTTGAAATCTTCTTCATCCGTACCTAACCTTGATATCCTCATGGTCTGATTTTCAAAAATGCTGTTATAAATATGTCCTGGATGCATGCTTTGTCTATGTAGATAGTGGTTCTTTCAGGTAGATTTCCTATAAATACTGGTATTTATACCCTCATTCGGATGTATCTGAATTTTAACATCCAGGAAGTCAATAATTTCCTTTGAGTATTTAGTGTATAGGTGTATTTTTACTTCGTTTGCACACCCTGAATTGGTGGTAAGCTGCCACACCACCCCAAACTTGTATATACCAACTCTATAACCGAAATACCACAGAGAAAATGGAATAGTCTGAGAAATGGCAACCTTGTATCTGATGAAGTCTGAAAGAAAAAAAAGTGCTAATTACTTTGAATAAAGGAGACAGTGTAAGGATTGCTACATATTTTCATTGCCATATCATCAGATTATGTACATTTTACTGTGGTTAGTTGTCTGCCTGGAAAATACCTACAGGAATACAACAGTAGATTACTTTGAACAAAGAAATGGTGCAGTGGTGCAGCGGCTTGCATTGTCGTCTCACAGCAAGAGCTTCTCTGGTTCGATTTTCAGCTGGGGTGCCTTCTGTGCAGAGTCTGCATGTCCTCCCTGTGTTCATTTGAGTTTTCTCTGGGTGCTCTGGTTTCTTCCCACATTACAAAGACATAGACCTGGAGCATTTCTCCCCGGGTCTCGTCTGAAAATTGGCTTGTTCCAAGTCAGACTTTCCTGGTAAACAAATGTTAAATCTTCTTCTTCCTCTTTCGTCTGCTCCCATTAGAGGTCGCCACAGTGGATCATCTGTTTCCATTTCTTCCTGTCCTCTGCATCTTGCTCTGTCACACCAACCACCTGCACTCTCACCACATCCATAAAGCATATCTTAGGCTTTCCTTTTTTCCTGTTACCTGGCAGCTTCATCCTTAGCATGTTTTTCCCAATATACTCTGCATCCCTCCTCAGCACATGTCCAAACCAACGTAATCTTGCCTCTCTGGCTTTGTCTCCAAACCTTCCAACCTGGACTGACCCTCCAATATACTTATCCCTAATCCTGTCCACCCTCGTCACACCCAGTACAAATCTTAACATCTTTAACTCTGCCACGTCCAGTTCTGACTCCTGCATTTTTGTCAATGCCACTGTCTCCAACCTACATAGCTGGTCTCACTACCCTCTTGTAGACCTTCACTTTCATTCTTACTGGTACTCATCTGTCACAAATCACTCCTGACACTCTTCTCCACCCACTTCATCCTGCCTGTACTCTCTTCTTTACCTCTGTTCCACACTCACTATTACTCTGAACTGTTGATCACAAGTATTTAAACTCATCCACCTTCACCACCTCTACTCCCTGCATCCTCACCATTCCTCTAGCCTCCCTCTCATTCACACACATGTATTCTGTTTTAGTCCTACTGACCTTCATTCCTCTTCTCTAAATAAATCTCTTAAATAAATGAGAGAAACAAAGGATGATGATGGGTTTTTCATTACACAGCCCATCACTCGATCTTTACAATAAATAAATAAGAGAAACAAAGGATGATGATGGGTTTTTCATTACACAGCCCATCACTCGATCTTTACAATAAATAAATAAGAGAAACAAAGGATGATGATGGGTTTTTCATTACACAGCCCATCACTCAATCTTTATAGATGTTATGAGAAAGTACAATTTCTGAACATAGTGTAAAACTAGCAAAGCCTAATAATTCAACAAGGTCTTATGAAGCTGGCTTGTCAGAAATACAGTATTGTAGAACATAAGATAATGTAGTGCATTAAAACAGCCAATATCAAGCTGATGAAATAGGCAAACAACTGCATAAACTGAAAGTTCCTAGACATTATAATAATAGAAATGATGTGGCTTCTGCTATCAGTAATGTTTTACAACATGGACACATATCCCTATCTTTAAAATATGATGGTTTCATGGTGGTATAAATCCCACATTCACTGTGAACTATAATATTGTCCATATGTGTGTGTGTGTGTGTGTGTGTGTGTGTGTGTGTGTATATATATATATATATATATATATATATATATATATATATATATATATATATATATATATATATATATATATATATATATATATATATATATATATATATATATATATATATATATATATATATATATATATATATATATATACACACATATACAGGTGTACTTTACATGGTCGACTTTTCACAAAGTCGACTTTCAAATGGCCGAGACCATTTGATCGACTTTTGAAAAGCTGACCATGGGGAACCACTACCTCTGTACAGTGCAGAATGGGAAAATTTCCCTCTTCCGCACTGTAGTGCAATCTCGGAGTTGGTATATTTAAGTTATGGGGGTTGTGGGGGGTGGAGACCCCCATGAGAGGTGCAAGGGGGGGGGCTTGCCCTCCTGCTAACAGTTTTAAGGTAAGTGTTTGTTGTGTTTTTTGTGTTTACTTTACATGGTCGGCATTCTGAAAGTCGATCATGTGGTCTCAGCCATATAAAAGTCGACTTTGTGAAAAGTTGACCATGTAAAGTAGACCCATAAATATGTATATAGAGAGAGAGAGAGAGATTACTGACCACCAGACAGTTGGGAATTTGGGTGTGCAGTTGCTTCTATTTGTAGACATTGAAGGTATTTCATTCATAATCATCTGTTATGGCAAACCTGAATATAAACAAATCAAAAAGCAACTATTTGACACCATCACACTTGCTACAAAGAATGATTAAAGTTGAAATATTCTTGTTTAGTAAGGTGATTGCAAAATTTCATCTATGACCTGTTAAGGGGACATTTTTAAAAGAGTGTAGTATCAAAACATTCTTAAGGAGAGCATAACTTTTACACAGCTTATTATAAAGCACAATCAGCCTATGGCCTGACAGGCTTTCATGGTACCCCAGTCATGTATGACACTCAAAGAAAGGGCATATTCAAAGTACTAGTTATAAAGGCCATACCTTTGACATAGAAGGAATTTCAGACAGAGATAGCAAAAGCAACACCTTAACGTGACTATTAAAATCATTGTGCAGTATAGTTGGTAATGTTGTAAGCCCCTTTACAACACCCTCACCAACACTACCACCACCCTCACCATAGCAATAAGAAGAATCTGGATGAATAAGTTAGAGAAGACCCAATAAGAGGAGATAGTGAGGCCATCAAGTGTTCGAACTAACTTTATTAAAGACTGTATGCTAAAAATTGCCAGTTAGGAAACAAGGGATCCAAGGTAAAAACACATTGTACATCTAAGAAGCAGACAGACCTATGTTAAGCATGGCCTTGGAGCACTTTATATCTTAAGGATGTACAGAGCCATTTTTTTTATCTTTCCTCTCTGCCACAGCTTAAACTAGTGCAAAAAAATAAGACGTTTTGAAATCCACGCATTTTCACTTGTAAGAGATAATGCAGTCCTAGAATTATGTATCACTGGGAATGGTAAAGATTACATTAATTATAGCATTACTGTTATACCTGTCATGCAAGATCACAAAGACAAGGGATTGAGAAAAAATAAAATCATTGCTTAATTATAGAGGGAACACACTCTCAACACAGTTCTCAGCTGGGTAATTTTATACGGACACTGCACAGCAACATGAAAACACAGTACTCTGTGATATGAGTGAAAGTTTTAAAAAGTGTGTAACTTTTAAATCCAACAGATGTGCTGTAGCTTTGCTGTGGTCAAGTATTGCTGACCTGTTCCTCTAGGAAATGTTACTTGTAAATGTTGTGAATATTTAACTAGTATGCATTAAGAATGAATTTTGTTTAATGGACGGACATGCTCCTGAAAAGCATAAACAACATATTATGTCTACAACCATCTATGTGAAAAGAGTGAAAATGCATATCAGGCATTCTTGGATCTGTCAGTGCCAAATACCTAATAGATCATGTGGCTTTAAGACTATTCAGCACTAGAGCTGTATTGTGAATAGGCATCCAAGACAAATTGCATCTTGGACAGTAGCCTACATTAATGGTGATAGAATTAATGGATAATGATTAATGCAGAGATGGGTATAATAAAAGTCTTTCCAGTGTTGACTATCTTGACATTGGCTTTGTAGCCTTTTATGTTGATTGCCAGCATTTCCCTGCTAAAGCCCTACTATCTGACTTTGCATCAAGCAAGGCTGTCAGCGAAAACAACAAACTGATTCATGCTAACGAGTGACGACCCAGTACATAGTGACCTTATAAAGTGTTTTTAGAGGTACACATTTCATTGTCTTTAATCTTAGTTTTGACCCAAATTGTTGCAATCACATTTTGGTAGTTCAGTCTGGGAACTTAAGAACTGCGATGTAATTTGCAACCCCCCTTCCAGCTTCAGAGAATATGTTGGTTTATGTTGTATTGATAGTGTGATAGAAACTTACCAAACAAAATATAATGTTTGACTTTCCTTATCATGAACTCACAGCTAAGTTTCTTTTTGTATGCTGATCCTTTTGTCAGACAGTTGTTTGTGGGCTTTATGCCTGTAGCCAGATATATTTGTAAAGACTTTCAGGAGAATACCTAGCCAAAGTCCATGCCTGAAGAACATTGGCTAGCTATATATTTACCAACAATCAATATTAAAGTTTTTCCTGGAGGAATATAAAAGACTTTGGGTCACATTCATTAGCAGTTACATTAAGTGCTGCTACTGTGTTGGCGGTGTGATGCGCCACCCTTACAGTCATGCACTATTTCATATTTATTAAATTGCTCTACAAGTAGTGTAGAGCCTCAAAACAAAGGGAATGACAGAATATTCTAATGAATGCATAAACAGCTGCATTACATGCTAATTAACCAATCCAACATGGCAGAGCTATTCAGGAAGCTATAAAGCAATCGTATGCACTGAGTGCTCCCTTTTACCATGAATGTCAAAACCCTTTGGAATACAGGTATGATTACACTTAGAAAACATTTTAGGTGGTGCTGCTGCTATTATTAAGCTGTATGTGCAACAGACTTTAAATCATGGTGCTGCTGCTGCTGTAGCCAGACCTCAGGCAAGAAGAAGAGGGGTGTTTAGACCCCATTTCACTTATCATGGGCTGCATAACACAGAAACTGTAGAGTGATACAATGTGGACAGGGAAACACAACAGCATCTTTGCATTCTCTGCCACCCCTTCATCAGGCTCTGGGAATATCATGGAGAATCCATCCCAGTGGAAACAAAGGCATATGTAACATTATGTATACTAGCTACTGGTATTTCCAGAGACCCACAGGTGATATATTACAGGTTTCACAGGCATTGACCTCTAGAATATTACATCAATTTTTAAATGTAGTTCTACAACATGCAAGGGATTAGAGATGTTTCCCATGCATGTCACAGGAGAGAGCAAGACCCGTGTAGGATTTTTTATGCAGTAACACACTTCCCTGAAATTTTGTGGGATGTAGATTGCACAAATAGAAATAAAAACCTCACCTGTTGAACAGGGAAGGAAGTTCATCAACAGAAATGATTTCCACTCTATAAACTGTCAGGTTGTGTGTAATGCCCAGGGAATCATCTAAAATGTCTATGCAGTAACCCAGATAGTTTTCATAACTTACACATATGGCACACCTGTGAGTTGTAAACAAGGTTTACTAGGGTGACTTTCAACATGAAAATCTAGTGGGAGATGCAAGTTATACACTAGAGCCCTGTCCCATGACAACCATGAAAATCCCACACTATCCCACTGAGAAAAGATACAAGGCCCATGCTCAAACTAGAAATACAACAGAACATGTGTTTGGATTGCTCAAATCAAGGTTTCTGTGTATAGGCACATCAGGAGGTGTCCTGCAGTATGACCCTGGCACCTCTGCTCAAATATTCACAATCTGTGCCATTTTACATATAATTCTCAGGAAGCAGCTTCAGCAGGTACAGCAATGGGTAGAACCACAGTATCAAGGGCCACTTGCAGAGTCAGCATCAGCAACAGATACAGATGAGGAGTCTGAGGGAGAACCACCAGCTGCAATGGTGCTGACAGATGGAGGTGTGCACAGTATGCCTTGGCTCTGGCTAAAAGGCAAAGGATAGCACATACACTCACTACCTAGGTCAAAGCCTAAGATCCCACTCATATACAAATATGACAACTGCTGCCCGTCAAACTGCTCAATCTTTAATTAAGCATATAATGGCTGTGCTCTGATAGCATCAGACAGGGACAACACCCGTAGGTCACAATTTTTACCTGCAGTAATGACAAGGTTAAGTGTGGAATTTGTAAGGAAAAAAAAGCATTTTCTCCAACTGAGTACTTTCATATGGAATTATGTACATGCCCCTTTGTTTGGTGTACATTTATGTCAGTAATAGTTTATATGACTGATGTTTTGTAAAATACTGCTATTTACTCTACCCAATACTGTGCATCAAGCATTTGACTTGACCACTGTGTATAAAACATGGAATAGATCAGATCATTTGCAGAATTATAGCAATAAGTAAGACTGAAATACCTACTGCTTTGACTGCATTACAATACAATTACAATACCAGCTGAAATACAATGAGGTTCAACAATCATTCACAACTGAGTCTGAACAAGAAACCTAAACTTTTCTTCTGAAATACATATTCATAAAAGCATGTGTGTGAGTAAGCAAGCAATAGCTATCCACTGTGTGCATCAAAATATATGCAAACCTAATTCACAAAGACATGTGCAAAGGGCAGGGCACAGACATCATCATTTGCATAGGGTGGTTGGGGCAGCAGGAGCGCAAGGCTGGCACCAAAGATGTGAGTCCATGTGAGTAAAAAAATACATGTATTTATTAATTAAAGTATACAGTTGCTTGGGCCAGTAATAAGTGTAACAAGAGAGGAATACCTACCATTCAACAGTTCAACAGTACTGTTTGGATAGCTTGCATGTGTATGATGTGGAAAAGGCAAATTTTTTTTCATTTTGTGTGTGTGTGTATGTGTGTGTGTGTGTGTGTGTGTGTGTGTGTGTGTGTGTGTGTGTGTGTGTGTGTGTGTGTGTGTGTGTGTGTGTGTGTGTGTGTGTGTGTGTGTGTGTGTGTGTGTGTGTGTGTGTGTGTGTGTGTGTGTGTGTGTGTGTGTGTATGAATGAAAAGAATCAGGCACTGTGCTAGCAATATGTCCTGACATCTTGGACAAGTGTGAGCTGTACATGCTAGAATAGTCAGTCCCACATCATCACCCCAAACCATGAGAACTAGTTCTGCTAGGAGTTGCACTGCTACTTCCACACTCCTGGTTAAAAATCAGGGTGTTACTTGAATGTGAGTGATGTCTGCTGGATGAGCTCTCATAAAGACTATGTCAAGGGCCACTACCCTGTGACCTAATATGTCTGGGTGCAGACACCACAGTCATTAATGGAGCAAGCAGTGGAGGTAGTGCCACTATGGGATTGGAATCTGGCAAGGCCACATCAGCTAACACCATAAGATGTAGCAGCTCTGCGGCCACATGGATGCCCACCCTACCCCGGCAGATATTCCATCACATGCACTGCCTCATCCAATGTGTCATTCATCCTGTCCAAGGAGTCATCCACACAATTCAGGGAGTCATGCATGTTAGAATGCATGATGTTTAGTACTTGCAAAATCTCTTTCAAGGCCCTGGTGGAATATGCGTGAGTCTCCATTACAGCCATGGACATATGTCTGGTGGCAACTAATGACACCAGGAGAAGGGTGGACAGCAGACATCTGAGCATGTTTATAAATCCTCCTATGTAGCACCTCACCTTCACAATGGCTGCTGGGGGAATCAATCAGCTCTACAACCAGAGTAACCACACTACCCTGATCAACTGCATCACCATCAACCTGTCTTATATCAGAGGGCTCTATGGCATGGATATGCATACGCATATTGACTGTGTTTGAAATATGGGCAGGAGGTATGGGAGACTCAACCTCAGTGTTAGACTGACTCTCTGCATCCCCAGACTATCCCTCGTCATTGCTACCATCATCATCATCATTGGAGGCTACTGATACTAGGACATCAGGTGGTAGGAGTTCCACAGTGCCACTGTGAAGATCACTTATGATAACATGCAATAAACACAACCAAGAGAGAAGCAGATAAATAAAATTAACAACATTTTGTTAAAAGAAAAGTATGTTAAACTATTATAGATGCTAAAGCAATGCAAATAGTCTCAGTTCGATGTAAATCTACTTTATATAAAATAATAATAATAAAAATGGTATGTTTATCATGTGCAGGTGGTCTTACAGACAGCAATCCAGATGTCCCTGTGTATAAGGAAGGGAGATGAAAGAAGTAACACAATGCAAATGAAAAAAAGAAGCAGAGAACAATCCCTTTTACATGTATGGATTAAGAATTATCTCATACAAAAAGCTGACCATTTGAATCCCCTCACCCCCTCAGACATCCTCATTTATCCCTCTTCTGCTATGTCATCTAACCTGCACTTACCATTGGCTCTAGATGTATCAGACATATAAGGTACACACATATAATGATATCTAGAGTGTCACTTAAATCATTTTTATTTTTATTTTGTATACCTGTAAGTCTAACTTGAGACACTCTGGGGTTGGCATCCACATAGTCACCAGCATCAAGGATTCTGTGTGAATGCCCTGCTGATTTGTCTAGACCTATAAGAGTGGACACAAACTCCTCTGTTTCAGTCAGTGGTGGTTTGATAGCAGGACCACCAGTTCACGGGCAACTGAAGCCACCCATTGAGGGGCAGATGTGATCATATTACTTGTCTTGTGTCATATCTGGTAGTAAGTTATCCCATGCCTTCAGACAGCATTGATGTCATTGACCACCTGCTGCCATATCCTGTCTTGGTTAGATCTGTCATCTGTACCCCTGCCTAAGAGTAAAATCCCGTGGTGGCAGAAAGCTTTATTAATGGCCTAATTTTCTGCATCAGTGAATGGCAGCTTACAGGATGCACATGTTTTGAGTGCCACACCACCGTATGAGATTTAACAGAAAGCAGACACAAACAAATGTATGATACAAAGACAGAATGGTTGTGAACTCAGTTATGTATGACTGTATGCATCCATCATTAACAGAGGAACTGAAAAGGTAATTCTACCTATGACTACACACAAGTTAAGACAGACCCCCCCTACAAAATTCATACAATAACATCAATTATAACAGTTCTATAATGTGGGCAACAGTTGTGTAACTGTGTAATACACCATGGCATTACCAATAACTCACAATGTACAAGCAGAAATGGAGAAAACTTTTATAGTGACAACTCTACTGGTGTTGAAGGCATGCAGATAGATGTCACAACCTTAAGACCTTCTTTGGACTACACATATAAAAACACCTGACCTTGCTAAGAAATTATACACTTTTCCCAGAAGATAAAACCTACATATTTATGTCAGGCAGCATACTTTACAAACCTTTGCAATCCAGACAAATAACTAACATATTTGGCCTAAGCCAACAGTAAATTATAAAGAAAATGCAGACAGATAAACCTCAAAGTGTATTTAGCAATATTGAGATCTCTGGATACAAACAGTCTCTCCATTATGACACAAGTTCCTTAGCTGCACAATTCCTTTCATATACTGCAGTCTCTGACCTTTGAGCAATATGAGTATGCAAAGGAGGTATTAAACCACCAGCATTCCTGAATTCCACAATCTGCAGTAAGTGCAGGGAAGGTAAACAAAATGTAAGGAGCTGCATAACTGCATGTGCACAACCTAGCACTGCAAGTATGAGCACTGACAAGTTTTACCTAATAATGGCTCACAGGTATCAATGATCAGTCTGACTACAGGAACATTCAATATTTCACAGTCCCCCCTCTTTGATGTACACTTACTGAGAGTGTATCAGGGGGAAGATACTTATGAAAAAGTCTGAAAGTACATTGACTGAGTGAGTAGAAAAACATTCCTAACATTCAAATGCTGTTTTTATGACCAGTTATTGCCTCTTACTATAAAATGTGCTTATTCAAGGGAATAAAATACTCATTGATACTGATACCATATGCAATAAAAATGAGATTGTTCTTAGGATAGATAAGGGAATGTGGTACCCTAAATAAAAGAGGAAATAAACTACAGTTTTGCACACTTTGTCTAGTATTGTGCTAGTACATGGGTATCCTAATTGTTGGCAATATCCCACTCATCTAGACATGTACTGTCAAATGAGAAAGGACTACTTTCAGTATTTGTTTTTCCTGCACTTTCAATGTGACTTGACACAATGTCAAACTTTGAGTACATCTCAACACTTTTTCTCTTTGCTAATATCTGTCTTTCTTTATAACAAATACAGGAAATCATTCAGATGATTGTTCTTAATATCCTTGTTTGATGGTTCAAAGTTATACAAGTTACTGTTGCAAGATAAAGTTGAGGAAACATCAGAAATGTACATTTAAAATACAGGCTTCAAAATGTGTTGATATTTTTTCCTTTATACTTTGCATGCCATTTGGAAATTCCACTCCATTGACTTGAAGTATTCAGTACCAGTGAATGGGAGGTCACTTCCTAAGGTAAAAACTGATAAACTGAATTTGGAATGCCATTAGTAGAGACATTGAGACTGATATTGGTGTGCTTTCCTCAACACTCTTGACAACATGGAGTGAAAAACATCAGCTACTTGACTCTTGGCATAAGGTGTAAATGAAGTGAGCTTAAAAAAATAGTACAGGTGATGTAGGGTTCAAACCATGTTTTTAGACCATTTTCCAGAGGACAGTCATAATAAATATTGACACTAATTTTGATGTATGTATGTGTTGTGGTGGGAAACCCAAGTAATCTACACATTGAGTAAACCTGACTGACAGATAGGTCATTTGAAATTATGTCAATATTAACTATGTGTGCTGCATGAAAAATTATATTATTTCTGCTGTTCCCTGTATCATGGCATTACTTAAAGTCATGAAATTGTGAGACAGAAGTTAAAATAGTGAGGTTGCAAGGAGGTATAAGAAGGCTGAATGCATCAGTGTAATTCACTAGTAGCTGTGGTCATTGCTTGATACACATTTTAATTCACTTCATGTTACATTCAATTGATATACTAAACAATTTTTGTAATTATTTTTTATTATTGCCTTCTAAACTTGCATGTTTTTTGGCAGCATACAATCATAGTAATGACTGTAGAGACTGCTCCTGAGAGATATCCAAGTCTGTAGCACAAGCACAAGGTATAAATGAAGTGAGCTTATACTTAAAGGTAATGCAGTTTTCAAATCCAGTTTACAGATAATTTTTTTTCAATTATTCTCAATATGTATTTCTTTTTATTTGCTTTAATTTGCAATATGCATTTATGTGCTGCTCAGCAGTATGCAAGCCAGGTTAACTTCCAAAGGAAAAAAGTAACAAATTTAATTTAGACTGCTCTCAGAATTGCAAACAAGTCTGGCATCATTGTGCAGATATTAGCACTCCAAATAGTAATGACTGCATAAAATGCACTTGCTATCTACCTGTGTTTGTGGCACAAGCTGTAAGTGCATTGACTTTTGAGAAAACAAGTTTCAAATCCTTAGTAAGGATAGTTTTAATAATAGTGTCAGGTGCAAGGATAGACATACATTTTGAAATATGAATTGCACACCCTAAATTTATGTGATAAATGCTGACTGTGTTACCTGTAGTCATTGTGACTTGCTGTTACCGGTGTGTTGTATTACTAAAATCATCTATACTTCTTGTTAATGACAACATTTGCTATGCATGATGTCAGGAATAGTTTTTGAAGTGTGAGAGCAGATATTTTAAAACAGGATGAATGCTGCCATTACCTGAACTAGTCATGAAGTGTAGCGCAAATTATGATGTTGCAAGCCAATGATGAAAGTTGTATTCATATTTAATTTTTATTTTCATTAAAACTTCATATCATTTGTTACTTTGTTGCCTTTTCCATTTACACTCTGCTTAGAAGCATGCAAACATGGTCCGCTGCCTAAGGAAAAAAAAGGAAAAATTTTATTTGGGCTGCCTTTTGTAGCACAAACACACCTGGCAATGGTGCACTTTGATCAGCACTATGGATAGTACTAACTGGAGAAATTCAGTTTATCACATTGCTATCTTTGTGGCAAAAGGTGTTAAGTACCATAAGCTTAAACAATGAATACAGGTGATTAAAGGTTCAAATCCAAATAACAGATACCCTAAAAAGGGTATCAGAATCCCATTTCTCACAACATTTTGATTAGTAATGTACAACTAAGTACAACTGAGAATTATAAGTATATTTACTGCAAGTAATTTATCAGTAATGCTTGCATAACTAAACTTTTCTATTATCCATATATCATTAATGCTTCACATATAACCTCAAGATAATATGTACACATTTTTTTAAAAAATGGCAATGATTATATTTAATTAAAAAAGCACTTACATATTTATGATAGGAAAAACAGTTTTATTGCAACTGTTATGACTCATCACATATCCTAACTATGTGTTCAGGACAGTATGTCTTGTGAAGTATGTATGTAAAATACCCCAACATGTATTACTTAGGTTATGCAACTTCATCCATCTGAAATATATTTACATACAGAAATGTTGCCTTTTACATATGGATACATTCCCAGGACTTCTTAAAATGATAAAAGTATAGGTCTCTCCTTCTTAAAATGATAAAAGTATAGGTCTCTCTGAAATTTATCTCCATTCATTCTTAAATTAGTATAGCTGTAATTATCATGTTTAAAATGAAGTTCTCCTGTTTCACTGAGAATTAATAAATTAAGTTTAATTTTTTGCATTCTTTATTCCATGGGTTTGATTGTCAGATGGCAAAATACAATTTAACAGTGTGTTAAGTCCCAACATCAAAATATATCACAATTCATTCTATTTATCCTTCCCAACAGCAAGGATTACAAACCATGCCATTAAACATTTCATTGTTAAATATTGGAACATGTGTCAATAGTTTGAGTATCACACATGGCAGATCTCACTGCCATGTCCTATCAACCCCTTTTTCACATATATAATCTGGTCCAAGAAATTGAATCACACATAGCACACATGGTCGGAAATGGTCCATAGAAAACTCTTCACTTTTTGAACACAGCATTTGCTCGGAGGTTGACATTGCACACTAGTGCCGAGTGATGGTAAATGCTGTTTAATTTCCTATGGCAAAAGCTAAAGATTTAATTTTCAGTCACAGTAGTCTGGTTACTTTCATGCAAATGTGCTAAAATCTGCTGCACTGCAGGGGCACAGAGTAAAGGCAGACTAAAGGCACTAGCTTGAAACAGTTGATCTAACAGTTCTTAGACTGCTGAATGAATGAACTAAAAGTTATGTTGCATGCTGGGATAATTCTCCTGCTTGTAGACTGATGTTTTTGCAAAGTGTCATGGGTTCAATTATAGCTACAGGTCAAATTATTACTTCATGACATTTCATATTTCTATTTTATATATATATATATATATATATATATATATATATATATATATATATATATATATATATATATAAAACTTCAAATGTCTGCATTTCTCTCCATTTACAATATTTCATTAACATACCATTTGAAGAGTGAAACAAAACATAATTTTCAGAAACAGTCCTGCCCCAACAGGGATACTTAGTAAGCTAACTTTGTCCTGCTTATGCCTTAATATTGGTTGTACTCTCCTAGCCCTTCTTGGTCCCTATAGCAAACACTTTATTGTACAAAGCACCATAGCTTATTAATAAGGCAATGGATAATAGCACACCATGCAGATGGTCCCACATGTCCCACAAAAATATTGTTTCTGTTCCTCTCATCAACTGTCTCTATCTCTCTGTTCACTCCTTCTGCTTCAGTTAGTTGTCGGTGTTCTTCAACTGTATTATTTAAATGATGTGAATTAATAATTTCTTTGTGGCATGATGAGATAATACTCATATGTATAGATCCATTTTTGACTACATTAAGTGTTCTAATCCGGGCATTAGCTAAGTGCTACTGACTTTTTTTAGTATACTATTTTATGTGCAACTATTGCATACATATTGTTGTGAACCAACATTATCCTGTTTCTGTCATAAGCAACATGGTCCCTGTGTCCCTCTCCTCCAGTCTGTGTAGCTTCTCCCTTCTGTGTCATTTGTCTTTCTCTCTACATTTACACAATGTCTGGTGCCAAGGAACAAATGCAAATGAGGCTAAATGGGAGTACACACAGCAAAATCTTGTGAGTTATTGCCTTTAGCCACATAACTGTGATACCCTTTACAATACTGTGCTGATCTATGTATAGTCTGATTAAGCTACTTTTCAATAAGCTAAAGATTTTGATGTCTAGCTTACAGTTGTCATGAGGAGAATGAATTAATACATAGGTTCATAGGTTCATAGGTAGGTACTAGGCTATTGGCCCAAGGGCCTAAGTAAGCCTAGCCAGCAAGGTTACCTGGCTTACACCACCCAGGAAAGTTAATTTCCTGTGCCCCTGTTGAGCAGAGCCACAAAAGTGATCCCCGGGGTGTATTTCCTATTTCCCATCCACTCATCAAGAATTTTCTTGAAGAGTGCTAATGAGGAATTTTGCTTGACATAGATGAGTAGCTTGTTCCAGAGTATAGGAAGTCTCTGGGACAGGAATGTATCCCTCCAGCATGTCCTGTTTATTGTGATGACAAGATTTAGGTCCCTAGAGCATGTAGCTTGGAGGGCTTGGAATTTCTTAAGGTGTAGCATGTCCGACAGCTCTGGATTTAACATAGCTTTATTTGTTAGGCAGAGATCTCCTTGGAGTAGGCAATATGCTGCAGAGTAAAGCTAGAGTTTTTTGAGATGGTCAGTGTAGGGCATCTGTTTGAGGCCAGTAATCCTCTTTGTGAGGTACTTCTGTGGCCTTTCCAGCTGCTGCAGATGTCTTGTAAGGTACATTCCAAAAGGGGCGTTTTACTCTATAATGGTCTAATGAGTGCCGAGTTGAGGGGAACAATGACCTCTTTTTTCCTGGATGAGAACCCTTTTGTGATGAGGTGTGCCATATAAAAGGATTTTCTGACTGCTGTGGTGATGTGATTATCAAAAGAGAGACTACTGTCCACCTGGGTCCCAAGGTCTCTTATCACACATTCGACATTAAGTAGACTGCTGTTTATGTGGTAGTTCATGGGTACAGAGTTTTTACCAAAGGGGATGACAATGCACTTTTTGGCATTGAGCTTGAGGCCATGCCTTTGACACCAGGCATCTGTCTCAGTGAGGCCCTTCTGTAGGATGTACACATCATTTGAGGACTTGACTATGGTTCCTAGTTTGCAGTCATCTGGGAACTTCATTAGCCTGAGGCCTTCTTTCTCAGCCTGTACTTTAGAGAAGTAGATACCAAACAGGAGAGGTCCTAGGAATGAACCCTATGGCACTCCACTTGTCACTGGTTTAAAGTCAGATTTGGAGTCTGCAATACTTTTTCATTTTCTCCAATTTACTGACACATGGGACATTTGTGAAGTACGACTTCCTACATGTTGTATTTAGATAATACACAGGCATTTACATATATCTGGGCATTTATTTATTTATTTTATTTTACATTTGTTTATCGGGAAAGTCCAACTGTACACAGGTCCTTTTTCAGTGGAGACCTGGGGAGAAAAGCTCCAGCAATAAGAAATACAAACACTGTAAAAGTTACAATAATACAAGAAAATTCCAGTAGCATTCACAATCAGCAATAATGCAATGTTGGGCAATACAGTTCTTTAAAGGTTACATTAACATAACGTTATACAAGAGTATATACACTTAAATAATGAGGAAAGGCAAGTTACAATAAAAACGAGTGCATAGATTGGAGTAAAATAGCACCCAGTGAGCAAGATGTGGTTAAATATGCTGAGGTTAGAGTTATTCAGGAGTGCTCCCAAGGTATGAATCCAGATGTATGGGAAACTGTTTTTGAATGTTTTGTATTACCTCTGTAGCTGTAAATGTTGACTACACCTTTCCTTAACACACTAATATCCTCCTGATATATTTATTTGCTCGCTCCCTATTGTGAAGCATGTCTTGTACAGATCTTGCCTTAATAATGATGATAAAGCAGACAGTAACACAGAAGAAACAGAAATTGAAACATGCATGTGTTATTTTATTATGTCTCTATTGTGAATGTCCACCCCTTCCCACCACTTATGTTGTTGTTGTGTCCTTCTGCTTTTCCCGGCTAGGGGTTGCCACAGCGGAACTCCGGTCCGCTAATGATTGGTAGTTGATTTTTACGTGCCTAGTTACCAGCCCTGACACACAACTTTCAACGAAGGTACGCCCATTCACGCATGTCTCCACACAGAAGACGCTCTAGCTGAGAATCGAACCGGACAATGTCTTACTGTGAGGCAACAACGCTACCGCAGCACCACCACCGCAGGTGTCATCCAATAGACCTCTTTAATTCAAAAATTTTTCCATAAGCCATGTTTCCACCAGAAATAACATGTTTGGCCCCTCATGTCTTTCAGAATACAACTGTAGCACTCATATAGGGATTGAGTAAATGCAACTGTCACGACAAATGTGAAAATCATTACACATGAAATATAATCATAATAGCATATCTATTTTGTATTCCAGCAGGTTCACTTGGTTGTATATGTATAATGAGTCTGCATGAAAGTCGACAAAAAGCACCACAGACTACTGCTAATTCCCATTCTACGTTCAACACCTCAAGATCTGATTACACATGCACCAATACTTTGTCATCAGCAGTGCAATTGAGCGTGGTAGCACTGCTCTTCTTGGCGAGAGTAAAAAAAAACACAGTAAATAATTCTTTTTGAGATTGCACAACATTAGCATGTCTGTATTGAAGGTTGACAACAAGTTATCTTGATTTCAGAGTGATGCTGACTCAACTCAGTCTGTTAATGAATGTCTGCTCTCCAATGGTTTCACTTGCAACTGTGTTACAAAGTTGGTTAACCTATTCACACATAATACATCACTTTTATTCTGCAGTGCACTGTCCAACGTATGAAGTGTCTGTTTGTCTTGTCAAAGCATGTTTGTCAAGCAGGAGACAAGACATATGCAAGTCCTACACGATTGTTAATGAAATCCAGGGACTGAATGTTTTAATTGCAAAAAGGTTCAAGGCATGCCATCAGCTATAACTGGACAGCATTGCTTACTTACATATTTATTTATTTATTATTGCACCAGCATTGCAAAGGCACTTAATTTAAGGATTTTATTAAACTGTATATTTATAACTTACCCAGCAATGTTAGAATGCTTTTCAAATTTGTTAAATACATTACTAAAAGGACAATGCTGTTCTATGCAAAGAAACGGTGTGACTTGTATCCTGACCTCTGTTCTGATAAGCTCACCTCTACTATAAATTTAATATTGGACACTCCTGCCAGTCCCATTGCATCAGCTCTTTCTACTGAGTACAGTGTAATCAGTTGCGAAGGCCCAACCCTTTAGCTTCTTAACCTTTAATTATCATATGTCTCCTCACTTTCTACTTAAAAAATGTGCCTCTTCTTACTTCGTTTTGCTGCTTGTGCTTAGGTGTTCAATTGAATTTAATTTGCAGCATTTGTTGCTGCTTGTCAGTAGCCTGATTACATTGATGACAGTATTTTACAGAATATCTGCTTTATTTGAGCTATTTTTTACTGTTGTGATTGTGAGCTAATTTATCACATTTGCAGTTTTAAAACAATTTACTGATTAACTGCATTTCATCACTGTTTAACTGTATTTCATTGCTATTTACTGCAATTAGTTACTGTTTAGCTGCATTTTACTGCATTTCATTACAGTTTAACTGTATTTTTGTCATACTGTGAGTTCTGTTTTTGTCTGTAAGTGGTTAATCTGTACTTTTATGTGTTTTACAATGTTTATAACCCTTAAATTGAGTAGCATAGTCTGGATACAGGCTTGCTGCATCCAAAGCTATTTGTTTTTGCCATCTGTGTTTCTGGCAGGCATCTTGCGTTTGACTTTTGTCTTTCTGGCAGCCATATTGTGTTGGTAAGGGGCTATCTTTTCTGCTAGTGAGAGTAGCAGGGCTGCCTGGACCTTATCTGGCAAAGCTGATTGGTAAAGAAAGCAGGGACTAGAAGATTGACTAGATTTTTGTGTAACTAGAATCTTCTATTTTTTGTGGTACTTAAACCCCATGTTTGAGCTGATTTATGCTTGTTTGTACAGCAAGAACTGCAGCTGCACTAGTTTTTAACTTATTGTGAGGTATTCCAGCTACACATTTTCCCTTAGTAGCACTTGTGTGATCAGCTAACAGTACTTCTCTTAGACCTTCCACCCTTTACCCCCTTAGCTCTCTCTGGTCTCTCTCTCTCAGATTCTGACAAATATGGATGGACAATTTCTTACAGTTCCTCGTGCCAATCTGAGACAGTGTTGCAACTGTCTGATGTAGGAGGTCATAGGATCATAGGATCATAGGAGATTACTAGGATATTGAGCATGAGGCTCTTACAAGCCTAGCCAAGAGTTTAGCCCATGCTTAGACAAGTTAGCACCCAAAGCCCTTGTCCAGCAGGGACACAGGTGGAATCCCAGGGTTGTATTTTCTGTTTCCCATTGAGTTATCCAGGTTGTGCTTAAAAAGGGATAAGGATGTACTCTGCTTGATATGGTGAGGGAATCTATTCCACAGATAGGGGAATCTCTGGGACACAAATCTGACCCACCAACAAGTCCTATTGATATCGCAGACCAGGTTGAGGTCTCGCTTATGCATTATTTTATTGGAGCTTGGCTTGCGGATATGCAGCAGTCCCATCAAGATGGGGTCTCAGATTGCTTTGTATACCAGACAGTGGTCACCTCTGAGGAGTCTGTATGAAAATGAGTAGGAGGACTGGGCTTTTAGGCTATCTCTGTAGGGTAGATGTTTGGGGCCCTGGATTCTCCTGGTAAGAAACCTCTGTGGTCTCTCCAGCTGCTGCATGTGCTTTGTGAGGTACATGCCAAAGGGGGCATTGCACTCAATAATTAGCCTTATAAGGGAAGAATATAGAGATGTTATGACCTCTTTGTCACTGGATGAAATACCCTTACTTACGAGGTGGGACATGTAGAAAGCTTTCCGTACAATGGAAATGGTGGTCAAAGGTTAGGTTGCTATCAACCTGGATGCCCAAATCCCTTACTACTGATCGTGTACTTATGACCTTGTTATTAATGTGATAACATCTAGGGACGTCACTCTCCCCAAAGGAGAGGATGAGGCATTTTTTGGCCTTCAGCTTGAGGCCATGTTTCTGGCATGAGTCATTTGTTTGGGTGAGACCCTCTTGGAGGATGTCCACATCTTTTGAGTAATTGATGACCGCACCCAGCTTGCAGTCATCTGCAAACGTGGTCAGCCATAGACCACTGGTTTTGCCCTGCTCCTCAGAGAAGTATATCCAGAATAACAGAGGTGCCAAGACCGATCTCTGTGGTACGATGCTTGTTACAGGTCTACTGCTTGAGGTGGCTTCCCCTATTTTGATTAAGTAGGTTCTATTAGTGAGCCAGTTTACTACCCATCTGGTAATATATGGATTGATGCCTAGTTGAGAGAGTTTATCTATTATGCCTGAGTGAGGAATAGTGTGGAAGGCTTTGGCCAGGTCAAGGAAGGCAGTGTGCACCATCTTTTCTGTGTCAATGGCTTTGGTGACTGTCTCAAAGAAGTCAACCAGCTTTAACAGACATGACCTCCCCTTGACAATGCCAAACTGTGTGGGGTCAAGTGTTTGGAGGTTGCCAATGTCCCTGTTAATGAAGTCCATAATAATCCATTACATGGCCTTACAGATCAGGCTAATTAGGCTGATGGGTCTATAATTTCCCTGATTGGTTGAAGCTCCACCTTTGTATAAAAGGATGACAGTGGCTGTCCTCCACTCAGCTGGGATAAAGCCGGTACTTGGGTTTTGGTTGAATAGGGTGCCTAATGGTGCTGC
Organism: Protopterus annectens; assembly: GCF_019279795.1. NCBI lineage: Eukaryota > Metazoa > Chordata > Ceratodontiformes > Protopteridae > Protopterus > Protopterus annectens. Next base: position 1,517,181,081 of record NC_056739.1, read on the forward strand.
AAGCTTATGCCTGAGTTCATGTAGGATACAGCCTTGGATGTTATCGGGTCTCATGGAGGCTGTATTTTTTGCCTTTGGGAGGGCAGTGATGACCTGTTTCCTAGAGATAAGGGATGGGGGACAGGTACTGGGGATGTCCAGATTTACTTATGGGTGGACAGAGGGGAGACGTTTTCACTGAATCTGTCAGCCAGTAGATTGGCCTATATCTACAGCATTTATGTATGTGGTGTCCTTGAGCACCAGTTCTGAACAGATCTTGGTACTTGTTGAGATTGCAGAGATATGTGAAGAAAGCCTTATCATTGTCTCTAGTAGATGTGGCCAATATGGACTCAAAATTAGCTTTAGAGTATTTCACTAGTGCTCTTATTTGCTTGTTCAGGCTAAGATTAGATTGCTTCCAGTTGGGCACCTGCTCCTTATTGATCATGGACAGCATTTTTTTTTCCTTTTGTTATATAGTTTATTTATTGCAGATGTCCACCAGCCAGGTTTATTCTTCCTTGTGGAGAATGAATTTGTCATGTCAGGTATTCCTGATTCCATGTATCTATAAAAATGCTCATATAGTACTTTAGTGTAGATTTGGACATTAGTGCCAGTTCCTACAGAGGGGGGTGGGGTTGCAAAGCTGTTTATACTATCCTGGAGTAGTTTTTTTGTTTGACCCTAGCTAGAGGGGGTCAGGGGAGATGGTGACTTTGAAAGTGACCACTTTATGGTTGGATCTTACCAGGGAGGATGATACTGTAGGGGTGGTGCAGTGGTCTCTCATGTTGGTTAATACCATGTCCAAGATATTATTACCTTTTGTGGGGGTATTGACTAGCTGTTCCAAGTTATTTGCATTGACAACATCGAGGAATCTCTGGGCATTTATGTTCTGGTATGAATAGTTTTTCCAGTCTATGGATGGGTAATTAAAGTCACCTAGGTTCAGGGTAAAGGGTTAATCTTGATAGATATGAAGAGATCCAGATAGGTGGAGTGGGCATCTTGAGTCAAATTTGAAGGCCTGTAGCTAGGTATGATTTGAAAAGGGGTCTTGTCAATAGTTAGCTGCACCTGGAATGTCTCCTGTGCATCATACTGTTTGACCAGCCTGTAGGTGTGTGTCTTTAATATACATTGAAACTCCACCTCCTTTGGCTTTGCTGCTCACAGTTTGGGGTTTAAATGTATGATCGGATGAGTAACCAGTTAAGGCTGGGGTGCTCTCCACAGCTTTGAACCATGTTTCTGTGACTGCACAAATGTCAGCATCTTCCAGGGTTAGGAATGCTTGCAGTTAATGCAGTTTCATGTTTAGACTCCTAGCATTTAGCAGCATGACCTTTAATTTGCTTTGTTGCTAATGTACACAGACAACCCTGTACTACTACCCCCTAGGAATACAATCTGATAGCGATGCAATTACATTATGAACCTAGAGTCTATGTTCTCTCCTTCACAAGTCAGTATATCTGGCACTGAGAAGGCTGTCAACATAAACATCACACCTCAAACAACACCCACACCTACACAACACACACCCACATATGAGGAGATCCTCAACAAAAACATACCCAATCAAAAGAGACTTCCGAGGCAAACACACAGGGGAATTCTACTGACCACCACACCACACATAGTCCACACACCTGTGTCTCACAGCCACTAAGTCTTAAAGATAAACCCAGCATATTAGTCATAGGAGACTCCATTGTGAGACACACATATGTGCCCCTCACCAGGCTGGATAAGGAAAAAGTCAAAGTTAGTTGTTTGTCAGGTGCCAGAATCCAGCATATCACCCATGCACTTAAGTCTCTCAACAACAGGTACTGTTATGACTGTCATAGTCCATGTTGATAGGAATGACTTGAGATGTACCTCCCTAGACTATAGGAAGAGAGATATAATCAAGCTCACTGAATATGTGCCCCAAGCAGGTATGTTCCTAGCCTTAAGCAGCATTCTACCATCACCCAGAATGATGTCTCAATACAAACAGAAAATGATTGATTTTAGCAATTGACTTAGTTTCTGATGCCATGCCAAGGGGATCCAGTACCTGACAGCCTGGGAAGATATGATCGAAAGACCATGATGCTTGTACCAGAGATGGCCTGCATCAGTCTCCCTTGAGCTTCAGGCTTCTGGCAAAAGTCCTTGCCTCCCCTATAGTGCCTTTTTAGGCGATGCCATGAGGTAAAAACTATCAACATGAAAAGTTAATCAAAACACAAATTAGAGGGCATTTATTTATTTATATTTATTTATTTTATTTGCAGTTTGTTTTCCAGGATATTCCACTGGGCTACAAGGAGCCCGATTTCAATGGAGTTCTGGGGAGAAAAGTGCCAGAAAAATACAGGTACATAGTATAGAAAAAAAAGCATAAATCCATAGTATACATTTCAAATAAATGTTACATACATAGTTCAGAAAAAGTACAAATCCATATCACACATTTCAAGTAAATGTTACCTAATACAGAAATAAAAATATTTTCATTTGCAAAATTACATCAGATCAGGTTAATTCAGTAAGTAGTAATTTTTTTTTTTTTTGGCAATCACAATGAAGTAACATTTTAGTTATTGGTCGAATACATCACACGGGTTTAGGAGGCAGTGATAGGCAGCAAATGAGTTTGGAAAGTTAGGAAGAAAGTGTGGTCAGAATTAGGTTGGATGGGAGCAAGAGCATTTCCATTGTGAAGTAAGGTGCGAGTGCAGTAAGATTTTAAACAAGGAAAGACTGCTAGTGGTGCAGATGGGAGAAGGGAGAGAGTTCCAGAGGAATGCAAGAGAGAAGGACATCAAGTGATTTCCAGCTGGATGTTTTGGTTTATGCAATTTAATTAGGTTTTGGGAAATGGATCTTAGGAGTCTATCTGGCTTGTGCATTTCAAAGGTATTTGCTAGGGAGGGGCAAAGAGATGGGTTATGTATGAGTTTGTGTGCTTGGATAAGCTGGGTATATATGAGGAAGTTTAGTAATTCTAGCCAGCTTAGTTGGTGAAGGGAATTACAGTGGTGGGAAGAGGCTCTATGACCTGCTGTAAATTTGGATATTTTGTTATAACAAGATGAGAGTTTTATTTTAAGGGAAGATTGCAGGCTGGTTAAGATAGATGCACCATATAAAAGGGATGGGAAGAGGTATGTATTAGTTAATGTAATCCTGGTGGTGGGAGAGATAAAGCGACTGTGACGGTAAAGCATACCTAATTTTTTATGATTTTTTTTTTTATATTTGCTTGTAGATGCTTGTCAAATTTTAGTTGATCATTGATGATAATTCCTAGTAGTTTTGTGTCAGAGACTAGTTCTAGGGGGGTATTATTTTTGCTGGTAATTACGAAGGATTGTATGTCTAGGGAAGAGGTTTTGAAGGCATTGAATAGCAAAAGTTTTGTTTTAGTTGCTTTAAGGGCTAGGTGGTTGTCTAGCATCCATTGTTCAATGGAAGAGAAGGTGGCTTATGTCAGATTATTAAGAGTTTTGATGGAAGGGGAGGAACAGATTTTAGTAGAATCATCGGCATATTGGATGAGACTGGAGTTGGGAATGGCTTGGAAGAAATCATTTATGAATATATTGAATAATAGTGGGCCTAGAATGGAACCTTGGGGGACACCTGTGGATGTGTTGAGAAAGGGAAAGGTAGCTTGTTTCCATTTAACTGCTTGTTGCCTGTTTGTCAGATATCTTGAGAACCACTGGGTAGAGGAAGGGGGTAGGTTAAGTTTAGAGGGTTTGCTAAGAAGCAGGTTATTTTATTTTATTTTATTGCAGTTGGTTTACCAGGATAGTCCATTGGGCCTTGAAGAACCCGTTTTCAATGGAGTCCTGGGGAGAAAAGCTCCAAACAGAAAATAGATATACATTAACATTTGATAGTAATTTTTAGATACATTGAACTAGCAAAACATAATGACAGCATGATGTAATAGTAAAAGCATTGGTACAATCAATTGAAGGAACAGAATACAAAAACATAAATGCAGTTTAATGAACACACATAGAAGGTGAATAAGGTAGATTATGGTATTTGAGGGCATTTAGTAGAGTTGGTTATGAGGGGTGGGAGCAAGAGCATTCCCACTGAGACGCTAGATGTAAGAAAAGTGACTTCTTGAAGGTAGAGTGGTTAGAGGTAATGGATGTTAGGTGGTAGCAGAGGCGAAGCGAGGCCAAGGAAAGGAGGTTCTTGCCTGGGGACGAGTGGGTTTGTGCACTTCTAGTAAATTTTGATTATTAGACCTTAGCACTCTATTTGGTAGGTGCATTTTAAGGGCAGAGGCAAGGGAGGGACACTTGGAGGGGTTTAGGATCAGCTTATGGGCTAAAGTTAGTTGAGTGTAAGTAAGATAGTTGGGAAGTTCTAACCATTTTAGTTTATGGAGGGAGAGACAATGGTGAGTGGAAGACCTTTGAGTGGTGGCGAATTTAGCAATTTTATTATAGCATGAAGAGAGCTGTTTTTTTAATGAGGACTGAAGGTTAGTAAGTAGTGGAGCACTATATAGAAGGGAGGGGATGAGAAAGGAAGTAGCTAGAGTGATTCTAGTGGTGGATGTAAGGTAGTCCTTTTGTCTATAGAGCATGCCAATTTTTTGATGTGTTTTTTTGATGTTTTTTTGTAGGTGGGAATTGAATTTTAGTTGGTTGTCGATCTGAACTCCGAGTAGTTTGGTGTCTGATACTATTTGGTAAGTTATTTTGACTGGTAATTAAGAATGAGTTCATGTTGGGGAGTGAGTTTGGAGGTAAATAACATTAATTTGGTTTTGGTGGCATTAAGAGCTAGATGATTACTAAGCATCCATTGCTCTGTGGAAGCAAATTGAGTAAGTTTTGTAGAGTGGGATAGAAGAGGCAGAGCAGATGATAGTAGAATCATCAGCATATTGGATGATGCTGGAGAAAGGGATAGCTTTGTGGAAGTCATTAATGAAGATATTGAAGAAGAGGACCCAGTATAGAGCCGTGGTTAGAAAGGAGGAAGTTGCTTTTTCCACTTTGATTTCTGTTGGAAAGATAGCTAGAGAACCAGTTCAAAGAGGAGGAGGATAGGTAGAGTTTGGAGAGTTTAGTTAAGAGCAGGGTGTGAGAGATAGTATCAAAGGCTTTAGAAAGATCAAGGAGTATGGTGGAAACGATTTGTCCTGAGTCACGGGCTTTATTGATGATTTCGAGGAAGGAGAGAAGGGCAGTCATGGTGCTGTGATTAGGTCTGAAACCGTGTTGTGTGGGGTGATAAGATTGTTGTCAAGGAGATGAGGGAGGAGTTGGAGTTGTACACATTTTCAAGGATTTTGCAATGGGGACAGGATGGCTATGGGACGGAAATTGGTAATGCTGTTATTGTTACCACCTTTGTGTAGTGGTATGATATATGCTTGTTTCAGATTTGGGGAACTGAGCCTTCTTGAAGGGAGCGGTTAATTAAGATGCTGATGGATAGGCAAGACTTTCTGCAGCGATGCTAAGAAAGTAAGATGGGATATTATCAGGAGCATTGGTACATGGTTTCAACTTCTGAAGGAGTTTCTTAATGGTAGCAGTAGGAATGGGATTTAAAGTGAAGAGAGTGCGGTTATGGCGTGTTGAATGTTCGGCTGGTATAGATGAGGATGCAATTTGTGTAGAAAGGGGTATAGTGGGATTAGTGGCTGAAGAGTAGGGTGTGGATGAAGAGATACTGGCCGTGGGTGTAGGGGTGTTAGATGAAGGAGGAAATAGAGAAAGAGGAGGTTAGTTTGGAAATAGAGTCAATAAAGAAGGAATTGAATTGGGTAGCTAAATCTAGTTCTGGAGCATTAGGATCTGGGTTTGGAGTATCTGGTTTACTGGGGTGGAGGAGGGTGGAGATTCCTTTCCAGAATTTTTGAGGGTTGTTTTGTTTTGGTTTTGGAGAGTAGAGTAGTAATTTTGTCTATCAGAGGAGATGTGTTTCTTAACTTTATTATTTTGGTAGTGTGCCCATGCTTTGTCTCTTTGTCTCATGGTAGAAAGAGTAGTTTTAGATAGCCAAGGGGCTGTTTTAGTTTTATTCTTTTAGTCCGTAGGGGAGCTTGAGAATCAAGTATTTTTAAGAATGTTGAGTTAAAATATGAGACAGCATTGTCTAGAGGTAGTGTTTTAGACAGGTCCAATTTACTGCTTTTAGAGAGTTTGAAAAGGTTGTTGGGTTGAACTTTTTGATAGTAATGATGTTGTGGGTCCGTTGAAGTATAGTGGGAAGTCGGTGTGTAAAGGTGGGTAGGTGATCACCTAGAGGGTCGGGAAGGATGCGCTGTTGGTGAAATAGTGGGGATGAGAGACTAGAATCCAGTCCAATATACTCCCATTTAAGGGGTTGACTAGTTGAGAGAAATTGTAGAGGTTGATATTGGTGGTGTTTGCAGGAGCCTGGATAAGGGCCCAGTTAATGTTTACATCACCAAGGATTATGGTTTAATGTTGCTGGAAAGCCAGCAGAGTATAAGTTCAAGTGTAGAGATATTGTCCCCTGGTGGGATATAGAGGGAAGCTATATATATGTGCTTGTGATTATTGATCTGTAAAAGAGTAAGGAGAAGTTCAGCGTTGTTAAATTGTGGGATAGGTTTGTTGTAGGATGTAATGACTAGGGAGGAGGAATATATATATATAAGAAGCTGATTATTGATGAGGTAAGGTAAGAGTTGTTGGTGGACACACTTTTCAAGTAGCTTAGAAATAGGGGATAGGATGGCGATAGGGTGAAAGTTTGGGATGTCATTATTATTTCCTCCTTTATGGAGAGGAATAATAAAGGCCTTCTTCCAAAGTTGGGGGAATTGGCATTCTAAAATTGACCGATTTATTAGTATGATGATAGGGAGGGCAATTGCTTCAGCAGCTACTTTTAGGAAGTAGGAGGGGATTTCGTCAGGGGCATTGGAGCCAGGTTTTAATTTTTGGAGAATTTTTTTTATGGTAGATATGGAGAAGGGATTGATGGAGAAAGGTGGGGGTTGGGAGCTTGGGATGTCAGGGGAGGAAGGGGTGGGAGCAGGCTGAGGAGGAGCTATGGAGCTATTGGTGAAGGATAATGTTAGTTTGTTGATGGAGCCAATGAAAAAGGAGTTAAATTGGGTTGCTACGTCCATGTCAGATGCATCTGGGTTTGGGCAAGGGTTTTCTGTTTTTCCAGGGTTAAGGAGAGCTGTAATTCCTTTGCAAAATAGTTTGGGATTGGTATTACGGTTAGTTTGGAGGGTAGTGAAACATAATTTGTGGTCAGAGGCTATGAGTTGTTTTACTTTATTGCATAGTGTTTTATAGTCAGTAAGGGTAATAGAGGTTTTATATTTCTGGTACCGTGCCTGTGCTTCATCAAGAAGTCACATAGAAACCAAAGTGTTTTAGTTAACCAGGGTGCAGGGATACTTGATGCATTTAGTTTTTAGGGGGGCAAGGGAGTTGAGTAGGTTTGTGAAAGTGGTGTTAAAGTAGGACAGAGCATTATCTAGGAGAAGCGTTTTTAAAGGGTTCCAGTTGGTGTTTTTAGTGTGTTTATGAAAGTTTCAGGATTAATGTTTTTTAAGTAGCGAGAGGAAGTATAGGTGTGAGTTAGTTGTGTAGAAAAGGGGAGACGGTGGGCAAAAGTGGGGAAATGGTCAGCTAGTGGGTCTGGGAGAATACCACTGTCTGAGATATAGTGAGGATGGGTAACTAGAATCCAGTCTATTGTACTTCCAGTAGTGGAGTTGTTTGAGAGTCTGGTAGTGGAATTGATTAGCTGTGTGAAGTTATATAGGCTAATGTTGAGTGAGTTAGTGGGAAAATGGATTGTGGCCCAATTTATTTTAACATCATTCAGGATTATTGTTTTGTGAGTGATGTTAGAAGGGACCCAGGAGAGAATGTCTTCAAGGGATGAGACATTATCACCAGGGGGTTATAGAGGGAGAGGATAGATATGAGTTTATGCTTTTTTAGGTGAAGTAGGGCTGGTATCATTTCTGCCTTACCAAATTTAGGGAAGGGTTTGGTATAGGAGGTGACTAGCAGGGATGCGGAGTATAAAAGTGCTACCCCACCTGATTTTGTGTTCTATCGTTACTTAGAATGTGGTAGTTAGATGGTATTAGTTTGGAGTCTTTTATATGGGGCTTGAGCATGGTTTCTGAGATGGATAGAATGCCTGGTTGATTATGTAGAAGCCAGGCATGAAGGTTTGGAATTTTGTTACAGAGGCTTTGAGTATTTAGGGCTGAGAATTGGAGGGATTTACTAGCTGCATAAGGGTGGTGAGGTTGGAAGGTTAGGTCCAGAGTGGAAGAGGGGCCAGGGTTGGGGTGGATGTCATCAGAGAGGAGGATAGAGATAAGGTTGTGGTGGAGATACTTTCTTAGATAGGGGAACTTAGTGCAGTTAATGAATTGTGAGGCTATATGGCTAGTATAATTGGGAGTGGTGTTTATAGTTGGAACGCTATAGGGGAAGAGCATGGTGTTATTGAGTGGGAAGAGACAAGGGGATATATAGGTAGAGTTGTATGTGTCATTAATGAAGGATAGGGTAGTGGTGTGGAATTGGGGAGAATGATTTATGTTATTTGGTTGGGTTAGATAGTTTAGATAAATTAAGGTTGTTACAAGTAATATTTGTATTAATGTGGATTGAATTATAAGGGACATGGTTATGATTTGAATTAAGGTAGAGAAAAGTTAAGTTGCAATTTAGTTGTTTGGGTTTTGGGAGTTTGAGGTTTAGGTTTGTCAGTATATCAGAAAAGTAATGGGTGGTGGTATAGTCTAAGGGGGTAGAGTACTTTTAATGGAGTGGACAATAGGATGGGATTGATAGGGGTGAGGTGGGTAGTATGGAGTGGATGGTGGGAGTGGTTAGTAAAGTTTAAATGTGGAGGTAGTCGGGGTGGGTGAGATTTGGGGGTAGGGTAGGGGAGTGGAGTGAGCCCACAGGGTGAATGGAGTGGGCAGAGCCAAAGGAGTGGGAAACAATCAGTAGCAGCACTGGGGTAGTGCCTAAAAGGTAAGCATGCAATTAATCTAAACAGGTTGCAGAGAAATAAATTACAATGGGACACTACACCTTTCTGTGGAAGTGTGTTCTAGTGCAGACAGGGCTGGCAAAGCCAGTAAGCAAAAATGCCGAACCTGGAATGCAGCAGTAGAAGAATTTAATTCACTTCTGGTGTAGTTGAATGAAGTCCCGTCTACTGTATGTATGCTAGGGGTTGGATTTCATGGGGAACGCTGTCATCTGGTGGCTAAAATAGGGAACTGCATGTATGAGCCTAATAATATGAATGAAAAAAAAAGTCTGTGCGAGTGTGCAAGGCAGATAAAAAGATTATATTACAGGAGTTGCAGTAAGTTGTTGGAATAGCACCTATACTTAGTTGTGCTTGAGAGAGGCAATTCTCAATACCAGGAGGGAGACAATCTAACAGGATTCAAGGATGCAAGGTCCAGGTAGTTGGGAAACAGCAGTAGCAGAGTAGGGGAGTCTGATGAAAAGGATTGACTGTCTGAGACTTAGTTGTGCTTGGGAGAGGCAATTCTCAATACCAGGAGGAAGGCAATCTAGCAGAATTCAAGGAAGCAAGGTCCAGGTAGTTGGAAAAGAGCAGTTTCAGAGTAGTGGAGTCTGATGAAAAGGATTGACTGTCCGAGACTTAGTTGTGCTTGGGAGAGGCAATTTTCAATGCCAGGCGGGAGGCAATCTAGAAGGATTTGAGGAAGCAAGGTTCTGGTAGTTGGGAAACAGCAGTAGCAGAGTAGGGGAATCTGATGAAAAGGATTGACTGTCTGAGTGGCTAGCACACAATGTAGGGGACTGGGGATATCTCTGGTCTACAGGGATGGAAACTTAAAACTGCTAAATGCTAGGAATCTAAATATGAAACTCCACTCATTGCAAGCATTCTTAATGCTGGAAGATGCTGACATTTGTGCAGTCACAGAAACCTGGTTCAAAGTTGCAGACAGCATCCCAGCCATACCATGTTACTCATCCTATCATTCATTCATACCCCAAGCTATGGGCAGCAAAACAAAAGGAGGTGGAGTTGCAATATATATTAAAGACATACACACTTCAAGGCTGTTCAAACATTATGATGCACAGAAGACACTTCAGGTGCAGTTAACCATTGACAAGACCCCCATTCAAATCATAGCTAGCCACAGGCCTCCAACTTTGACTCAAGATGCCCACTCCACCAATCTGCACCTCTTCGAATCTATCAAGATTCAACCCTTTACACTGATCCTGGGTGACTTTAAATATCCAACCATAGATTGGAAGAACTACTCATGCCAAAGCACAAATGCCCAGAGATTCCATGATTTCATCAATGCAAATGCCTTCGACCTGCTGGTCAACACCTCTACAAGAGGTGATAATATCTTGGATGTGGTACTAATCAACATGAGTAACCACTGCAGCATCCCTACAGTGTCATCCTCCCCTGATAAGATCTGACCAAAAAGCAGTCACTTTTGAAGTCAACATCTCCCCAGCTAGGGTCAAACAAAAAAACTTCTCCAAAGCTGACTGCAGCCTCCTGAGGGAAGGGATAAACAGCTTCACAGTCCCCTCTCCCTCCATAGGAACTGGCACATATGTCCAAACTTACACCAAAGTACTATGCAATTATTTATATAGCTGCAAGGAATCAGGAATACCCAACAGGACAAAGTCCTGCTCCTCAAGGAGAGCAAACCTGTCTGGTGAACATCTGCAATAAAAAATTCTATAATAAAAGGAAAAGATTGCTGTCCAGGACCAAGAAGTAGCAGGTGTCTAACTGAAAGCAATCTCTCCTTAGCCTGATCAAGCAAATAAAAGCACTAGTGAAATCCTCCAAAGCAAACTTTGAGTCCAGGCTGTTCACATCTATTAAAGACAATCATAAGGTCTTCTTCACATATGTCTGCAATCTTAAAGGAAGCACTCAGATATGCTAAGAACTGGTGGTCAAGGACACCACATATACAAACACCATAGATATAGCCAACCTGTTGGAAGACAGGTTCAGTAAAAACTTCACCCCTCTGTCTCCCCCATCAGTAAATCAGGACATCCCCAGCACCTGCCCCTCTCCCCTTACCTCTAGGGAGTAAGTCATCACGCCCTATCAAAGGCAAAAAATACAGCCTCAGTGGGACCTGATAATATCCCAGACAGCATCCTATATGAACTCAGGGAGGAACTTGAAGCACCATTAGGCACCCTAGTCAAACAAAATCTGAGTATGGGATTCATCCCAGCCAAGTGGAGGACAGCCACTGTCATCACTTTGCACAAAGGTGGAGCATCCACCGATCTGGGAAATTAAAAAACAATCAGCCTAACTAGCTTGATCTGCAAGACCATGGTACAGATTATAATGGACCTTATTACAAGGACATTGGCAACCTCCAATCACTCAATCCCACACAGTTTGATTTCATCAGGGGGAGGTCATGCCTGTTAAATTTGGTCATCTTCTTTGAGACAAGTCGGCAAAGTCATGGATGAGGGAAAGATGGTGCATACTGCCTACGTTGACCTGGCCAAGGCTTTCTCTACTATTGGCCACTCAGGTTTAATAGATAAACTCTCTCAATTAGGCATCAATCCATATGTTAATAGATGGGTAGCAAACTGGCTCAATTATCAAACCCACCTTGTCAAAATAGGGGAGGTCATCTCAAGCAGTAGACTCATAATGAGAGGTGTACCACAGGGATCGGTCTTGGGGCCACTTTTGTTTGGGATATACTTTTCTGAGGTGCAGGTCAAAAGCATGGGCTATAGCTGACCAAGTTTGCAGATGACTGCAAGCTGGGCACTGTCACCAATTCCCCTAGTGATGTGGACATCCTCCAAGAGGGTGTCACCCAAACAAATGATTGGTGCAGGAAACAGTCTCAAACTGAATGCCAAAAAATGCATCATCATCCCCTTTGGGGAGAGTCATGTCCCCACAAATTATCACATTAATAACAAGGTCCTAAGCATGCAATCAGTTGTGAGGGACTAGGGCACTCAGGTTGATAGCAAACTGACTTTTGACCACAATATTGCCTCCACTGTACGGAAAGCTTTCTACATGGCTAACCTCATTAGTAAGGGTATCTCATCCAGGGACAAGTAGCTCATAACATCCCTGTATTCTTCCCTTATAAGACCCATTATTGAGTACAGTGCCCCTTTTGGCATGTACCTCACAAAGCACATGCAGCAGCTGGAGAGACCACAGCGGTTCCTCACCAGGAGAATCCAGGGCCTCAAACATCTACCCTACACAGATAGGCTAAAAGCCCTGCCCCCTCTACTCAGTCTCATACAAACTCATCAGAGGTGACCTCTGTCTGACATACTGGCATACAAAGCAATCTCAGCCTTCATCTGACTGCTGCATATCTGCAGGTCAAGCTCCACTCGAGTAATCCACACGCAAGACCTCAACCTGGTCTGTGACATTAAAAGGACTTGTTGTTAGGACAGATTTGCATCCCAGAGACTCCCCCATCTGGGGAATAGACTCCCTCTCCATGTCAAGAAGAGTACCTCATTATCTCTCTTTCAGCATAACCTGGATAATTGGTGGGGGAAGAGAAAATACACCCCTGGGATTTCACCTCTGTCCTTGCTAGACAGTGACATTGGGTGCTGACTTGACAGAATATGGGCTAAATTCTTGACTAGGCTTGTAAAAACATCAAGGCCAACAGCTTATTAACTTCCTATGATCCTATGATCTGAACTGTATGAGGAGTTGTCAGTTGAAACAATGCCATAGTTTCAGTCTGTAAAATCTCAAGCCAGAACTTGACCATATGCACTAATGCAGTTGTGATGTACTGACGTGAGTCAGTTTCCCCATATCCTTTCTCCACATTACACTTTTGAAACTTCAGCACAACACTCTTTTTTTCAAAGGCTTCACAGGTCTGTTTTAAAATGTCCACATCTAGTTTACAATGATATCATAAAAGGGTCTATATTAGATTATCAAATGCTGAAAACAGTGAACGAGGATTAATTGACCCTATTTCAGCAAAAGCTGAAACTGTTGAAAGCTCAGAACAGTGATTTCTTTCCTAGGGAAAGAAATCGCTGTTCCAACATAAATAAAAAGAAAAGTAAACAGTTGGGAACATTGTTTTATGTGGGGGGCTTTGCCCCCCACACCCCCCACTTAAATATACTAACTCCAAGACCACACTACAGTGCAGAACATGGCAAAACACTGAAGAGGCCAAGTGGCTTCTTTCCCAGGGAAAGAATTTGCTGTAAAGCCACTTTGATGTTTTGCCTGTTCGCTGTTTGGTGTTCGACATTTACGCATTCGATATCCTAATAAGAACCCTCATAAAACACTTCTTTTCATTTTCTTTTACATGACCTGTACTGTAAAACTTTGGATGAAGCATAGACTCCCACATAAGTTTGTTTTCTTGGTTTATTAAAGAAACTCGAGGACCACCCATTTGCAGGATCAAGACCTATCATATCTGGTAGCACAACCAGATGAAAAGGAATGAAGGAAGTTTAAACAGCATACAAATCAGATTTTTAAGAATATTACTTGTTGTATATGTCATTTTACTTCCTTGTGTTAATAATTCAATTTTCTCCTTGATTACTTGGTTCAATATGGATAAATATGGAATGGTTATCATAGCAATCTGCCTAGAGAGAGAGAGAGAGGGCATGTTTGGAGACATCCAGTATTTGGTCTTTTAGTTATCAGGCTCCATACCTGTGCAGCCTAATCCATCAATGTATGATGGAGTGCCCCACATTGTTATGATTGAAGCTGCTAATTAAAAGTTATCATTATTCATAATAAATGACAATGCTTAGCACAGTGTTATCTATCCTATTAAGGTTTTACTACTGGCCTGTTTATCATTTTATTAATTGTTTTACACGTGTTTGTTTTAATATTTTTGTTTTAATTTACTGTGCTTAGATACAAGCACATTTTGAAATTTGCACTGTGTGCAACAAATGTGGATCCTTAAAATCCTACACTTATGAACTTTTTTATAAAAGCCTTTAATACATTTAAACCTTCAAAGGACCATTTTTCACATTTACAAACAGGAATTTAATTGAAACTATGACTGGGAACATCAGAGATATCCTAAATTAATTTAAAAAAAACATAATATATCTACCATTCACTAAAGTGTGGATCCTTCAAAGGCTGGAGCAAAAATGAGGTATAAGGGGGTTAAGAGGTTCTTCAAAGCTGCAGTATTTTTTTTAAAGACAATTACGTCAAATACCATGCGTGTGCAGCGCAATTTATATATTCTATACAAATGACAAAATTCTTTGATAATTTTGAACAGCAGTTAACAAACTGCTATTCGTATCACAATCAGGTATTGCTTAGCTTCAAACAAAGCTTTAGTGCAGGTGAATGTCCTGTGCATACAGCACATGCTAAAACAGGTGTGTGAGCTTTTGTGTGACATTACTGCAAAACAATGGTTACCCAAATTTCTGGCACAAGAAAGAAATGAGGCTCATAATGCCATATTAGTGATTATCATACAATATTAGTACTCTAGACCTTCCTCCCTTTACCCTCTTAGCTCTTTCAGTTTCTGACAAATATGAATGGACAACGTCCTACATTTTCTCCTGCCAGTCTGGTCAATATGGGCATCCTGAGACAGTGTAGCAACTGCCTCATGTACACAGACAATCCTCTACTGTTAGCACCTATAAACACAATTTGTGAGAGATGCAAATACATTAAGCACCTAGTGTCATCGCTCTTTCCCCCACAAACCAGTATATCTGGCACTGAGAAGGTTGGCAACACAAGCACCACACCTCAAACACCACCCACACCTACACAACACACTCCCACATATGCGGAGGCCCTCAACAAAAGCATATTCAAACAAAAGAGACCTTTGAGGCATAAATGCATGCAAACTCCACTGCCCACCACACCACACACCACACATAATCCACACACCTGTGTTTAACAGCCACTAAGGCCCAAACATAAACTCAACATATTAGTCATAGGAAACTCCATTGTGAGACACACAGATGTGCCCTTCACCAGGCTGGATAAGGAGAAAGTCACGGTTAGTTGTTTGTCAGGTGCCAGAATCTGCCATATCACCAACGCACTGAAGTCTCTCAACAGGTACTGTTATGACTCTGTCATAGTCCATGTTGGAGTGAATTACTTGAGACATACCTACCTGGACTATATGAAGAAAGGCATGATCAAGCTCGCTGAGTATGTGTCACAGGCAGGTATGTCCCTAGTCTTAAACAGCATTCTACCGTCACCCAGAATGATGCCTCAATACAAACAGAAAATGATTGACTTTAACAACTGTATTAGTTTATGGTGTCATTCAAAGGGGATCCAGTACCTGACAGCCTGAGATGACATGACTGACAAGCCACAATGCTTTGCTTGAGATGGCCTGCATCTGTCTCTCTTGGGCTTCATGCTCATGGCAAAGGCTCTTGCCTCTCCCATAATGCCTTTTTAGGCAATGCCATAGGGTCAAAACTAATGACATGAAAATTTCATTAAAATGTAAATTAAAGGTCATGCTGCTAAACGCTAGGAGTCTAAACATGAAACTGCACTCATTGCAAGCATTCTTAACCCTGGAAGAAGCTGACATTTGTGCAGTCACAGAAACCTGGTTGAAAGCTGCTGAGAGCACCCCAGCCATACCAGGTTACTTATCCTATCATTCATTCAGACCCCAAGCTGTGGGCAGCAAAACAAAAGGAGATGGAGTTGCAATATATATAAAAGACATACACATCTTTAGGCTGGTCAAACAGTATGATGCACAGGAAATACTCCAGGTGCAGTTAACAATTGAAAAGACACCTATTCAAATCATAGCTATCTACAGGCCTCCAACTCTGACTAAAGATACCCACTTCACCTATCTAGACCTCATCGAATCCATCAAGATTCAACCATTTATCCTGATCCTTGGAGACTTTAACTCTTTAACCATAGAATGGAAGAAATACTCATGCCAAAACACAAATGCCCAGAGATTCCTTGATTTCATCAATGCAAATGCCTTGGACCAGTTGGTTGACACTCCCACAAGAGGTGAAAATATGTTGGACTTTGTATTAACCAACATGCATAACCACTGCAGCATCCCTACAGTGTCATCATCCCTGGTAAGATCCGACCACAGCTCCAGCTTCACAGCCCCCTCTCCCTCCACAGTAACTGGCACATATGTCCAAACTTACACCAAATAATATATGAGCATTTATATAGCTGCATGGAATCAGGAATACCAGACAGGATGAAGTCATCCTCCTCAAGGGAGAGTAAATCTGTCTGGTGGACATCTACAATAAATAAACTCTATAATAAAAGGAAAAAAATGCTGTCCAGGACCAAGAAGGAGCAGGTGTCTAATTGGAAGCAATCTCTCCTTAACAAGCAAATAAGAGCACTAGTGAAATCCTTCAAAGTAAACTTCAAGTCCAAACTGGCCACATCTACTAAAGACAATCATAAGGCTTTCTTCACATATGTCTGCAATCTCAATGGAAGAACCCAGATCTGCTCAGAACTGGTGGACAAGGACACCACATACTCAAACCCTGCAGATATAGCCAACCTAGTGGCAGACAGGATCAATGAAAACGTCAATCCTATGTCCCCATCAATAAAACAGGACATCCCCAGTACCTGACCCCTCCCCTTATCTCTAGGGAGCAAGTCATCACTGCCCTCTCAAAGGCAAAAAATACAGCCTCCATGGGACCCAATAACATCCCAGGCTGCATCCTACATGAACTCAGGCAGGAACTTGCAGCACCATTAGGCACCCTATTTAACCAAAGCCTGAGTACCAGCTTCATCCCAGCCGAGTGGAGGACAGCTACTGTCATCCCTTTACACAAAGGTGGAGCATCCACCAATCCAGGAAATTATAGACCCATCAGACTAATGAGCCTTATCTGCAAGGCCATGGAGAAGATTATTATGGACCTCATTAACAAAGACATGGGCAGCCTCCAGACACTTGATCCGACATATTTTGATTTTGTCAAGGAAAGATCATGCCTGTTAAATTTGGTTGACTACTTTGAGACAGTCACCAAGGCCATAGACAAGGGGAAGATGGTGCATACTACCTATCTTGGCCTGGCCAACATCTTCGATACTATTCCCCACTCAGGTATAAAAGATAAACTCGATCAACTAAGCATCAATCCATATGTTACCAGATGGGTAGCAAACTGGCTTACTGATAGAATCCACCTAGTCAAAATAGGGGAAGCCACCTCAAATAGTAGACCCGTAAAAAGAAGTGTACCCCAGGGATTGGTTTTGGGGCCTCTGCTGTTTGGGATATACTTCTCAGAGGTGCAGGCCAAATCTAGTGGGCTATGGCTGACCAAGTTTGCAGATGACTGCAAGCTGGGTGCTGTCATCAATTCCACTAGTAATGTGGACATCCTCCAAGAGGGTGTCACACAAATAAATGACTGGTGCCATAAACATGGCCTCAAACTGAATGCCAAAAAATGCTTCATTATCCCTTTTGACATCCCCACAAATTATCACATTGATAATAAGGCACTAAGCACACGATCAGTCGTGAGGGATGTGGGAACCCAGGTTGATAGCAAACTGACTTTTGACCACCATATTGCCTCCATTGTATGAAAACTTTCTGCATGGACCAACTCATTACTAAGGGTATCTCATCCAGGGACATGGTGGTCATAACATCTCTGTATTCTTAGCTTATAAGACTGATTATTGAATACAAGGCCCCTTTCGGCAGTATCTCACAAAGCACATGAAGCAGTGGGAGAGACCACAGAAATTCCTCACCCAGAGAATTCAGGGTCTCAAACATCTACCCTACACATATAGACTAAAAATCATGTCCTTCTACTCAGTCTCCCAAAAGACTCCTCAGAGTTGACCTCTATCTGGCATACAAAGCAATCTCAGACCCTGCCCTAATGAGACTGCTGCATATCCACAAGTCAAGCTTCACTTGAGTAACCCGCACGTGAGACCTCAACCTGGTCTGTGACATCAATAGGACTTGTTGGCGGGACAGATTTGTGTCCCAGAGAGTCCCCCTTTTGTGGAATAGACTCTATCTCCATGTAAAGCAGAGTATCTCATCAAACCTTTTTAAGGGCAAGCTGGATAACTGGGATAACTGGATGGAGAACAGAAAATACACCCCTGGGATTCCACCTATGTTCCTGCTGGATAGTGGCATAAGGTGCTGACTTGTTGGAACATGGGCTAAATTCTTGGCTAGGCTTGTAAGGGCCTCAGGGCCAATAGCCTCTTAACAGCCTATGATTCTATGATCCTATGACCTGTTTGTGTCTGTTGTAAACTATTGCCAGATGTCTGCTTTGTTCTGCAAATGAACAAAGATTGCCTCATTTAGCCATGGCCCTAAATGTTGTATGAGGTTTAAATCAAACTTTGTGTCTTCATCCAGATCTTTACCTTTCTGTAGCTCTCCTACTTGATCTACTATATGTGCAATTTGTTTGGGCTTGGACATGGCAGAATAATTGATAAATCTGTTATTCAATTCAAATTCTATAATATGAAACTAAAAGAGAAGCTATTCCCATAATACACTAGCCACATGGTGGAATATGCGGGTCAATATCAGTTCGTCGAAATCTACTTACATCGAACTACTATTCTTCAAATCAATATAATTGAACTTCTCTTCATCAAATGTTCAAATCAGCAAATGTTTTTCCCAGGTAATAAAACTGGTTGGCCTTTTCTCCACTGTAGTGTGATCTCAGAGTTGGTACATATAGGTATAGGGATGTGTGTGTGCGTGTGTGTGTGTGTGTGTGTGTGTGTGGGAGGGGGGTGGGGGTAGTCTCCCCCCCCAGTTTTGTTGGGTTTAATTTAATGTGTTTGTGTGTCAGTTGGTGTGCTGGCCAACAAGTTTCCTTACCTTTTGATGAAATAATATAGACCCAGAATTTGCTTCTAATTAGTATTAAATAATCAGAAAAATTCGATCAAGCTAAAAGAGAGATAGACAGATATTATGGAGACACTATATTTATGGCAAGTAGAAAATGAAATAGGCTCATAGATGACCTATAACTGGCCCTCCATGCCTAAGTAAACATTGAAACATTAACAGATAACATTTGGACTTAGCAGGGCTATTAGTCTATTAACAAATCATAGAGTATTGCTTAGTACTACATAAACTAAATGCCTAACTTTTTGATTCATAATACGGCTTGATAACATAGAGCAGTATCTGTAGTCATTATGCTTAAGCACAGTGGGTATGTGCACAAGTTGAGAGCAAGAGCAGTTTAAAGCCAATTCAGAGATAATAGCTGTGCAGAAGTGAAGCAGCTATAACAGGTGTGAGAAAATCTTATGCAAGTGAGGGACTAATGAGATGTAAATGAGGAAAATGTAGAAATAACTACGACTTTCTTATGTAAGAGACAAATTCTTCCTGCTTTTATATGATTCATAGTCATCTTTAATGTCTATGTTTACAGTGTACAAATGGGTTATAAAAAAGTAAATCTATGCCTTTTCTATCCACTTTGCAGTCCATGAAAATGCTTAGTTTCAATGTAAGTCTGGCTGTTTCCCATTGTAAGTTGCTAATTATGGTTAGATCAAAACTAGGTGTGTGAAGCATAACTCACTGGTCTAGGAAAAGATGATATAAGCAAAGCTTTACTCACTTTAACTTGGCTGAGCAGGAATTACTGGACAGGTTTAGGATGACTAAAGATATAATAAGGGCTTTGGTGAGCTTGTGTTTCCCACAAATGGGAATAGGTTCTGTAGGTTCGGGTTCATATCACGTTATCGAAAGCTGATAACGTCGAATGCCACAATGTCGAACACTATGCATCGAATGCTAAAAATAGCGAAGCTGCAGAACATCAAATTCTTTCCTAGGGAAAGAATTCGGTTGTCCGTTTCTGTGGCTTTGCTATTTTTAGCACTGTGGAGGAAAGTTACGGGGGTTCAGGTAAGTGTGTGATTGTGTGGACGTTAGGTTTAGGGCATGGGTTACGTGAGTTAGGGTTAGGGCGCTGGTGAGGTGAGTGTGCGATAGTGACAGAGTTTAGGGTTAGGGGCAGTTTAAGTGAGTTAGGGTTAGGGCGCGGGTAAGGTGAGTGTGCGATAGTGACGGACCTTAGGGTTAGGGTTGGGTTAAGGTAAGTGGATGGATAGTAGTGTTTGTATAGTTTAGTGTAGGGTTAGATGTATGATTTTAAGTGTTAGTGTGTGGATTGCTGTTTTTTTGGTGCGCCTGTGCTGTGTGAATGTGTTTTGGAATAGCAATTTTTTTTCCTGGGAAAAAATTTTCTGTTCTGAATGTTCGATATTGTGTGCTTTAGATTATTTAGGTTCAATTAAATGGTGTTCGGTGTTTTCGGCTTTTGATAACGTGATATAAACGCTATAGGTTCATACATGTGTACTAGGCTAATGGCTACAAGGGACTTTGTAAGCCTAACCATGCATCCCAAACCTCTGACAAGTTCTGATACCCTTGATAAGTGTAAGCAAGGGCTTGGGAGATTGAGCATTTACAAGCAGGGGCCTGGGAGATAAACCATTCACAGGTTGCCTGTGTCCATTAGAGACATGGGCATCAAACCAGGGAAGAATTTCCTGTTCCCCATCCACTTGTCCAAGTTACACTTGAACTGGGTTAGAGAGGAACACTGCTTCACATGGATGGGGAGCCTGTTCCAGAGAACTGGGCAAATGTGCGGCCTTCTTATACCTGTGGATACCAAGGAATGTATAGCTCCCACTGTACTTGCCAGACACAAATTCAGATCATTTAGAGTAACTCACAGGTTTCTGTCTTCAGGATAGTGCTGCATTTCCTTGATGTACTCTTGACAATTTCGGAATAGTGTATCTTTTTCCAAGTGTCACCACAGGACCAAGCTAGTTCTATGTTTGCCTTGCACAGAATGTCATGCTTTCATGAGGTGCTTGGTGTGATAGATTGCATCCATGTTGCTATAAGTGCTTATAGTGGATCATAGAGGATGCAGTACCAGAACAGGAAGGGGGGCCATTCTACCAACTTCCAGCTGGTGTGTGATGCAGGGGGTGCATTACCAACGTGTCAGCCCAGCATTATGACAGTGCCCATAATTCTCATATATGGGCACGCAAGCTCATTTTACCACCAATCTATACACAGTAGGATTCCTCGTGGTCACTTGGTTGGTATGTGGAAACTACTCTAATGTTGTTAACTACTGTTATTTCTCTACCTATATAGTGACATGGATAGGACTGTGTAATCATTCCCCATTTTGCTATGTGTCTCCTCCATGTTTTGTTTTCAAATGTTGCAGGCTATCTACTGAAATCTTGACTAATGACACCATTCATAGCCCTCAGGGAGCTGCTGAGGAGCAATTTAACACTACGCTATTGCAGACACAGATATTTACTGGACGAGTGTCTGGCTAACTCAAAGCTCATTTCCTTTGCCTGGTCAAGTCAGGGGTCTCATCAGTATGATCCTGCTACTGCATGCTGAATGTTTACATCCTTTAGTCTGCATAAGATGATCATGCAGTGGTCTGTTGTGAAATTCCCAGAGCCAATGGAAATAGCATGGTAACCCTTATGACAGGCTCTTGCATAGTACTTGGCTGCATAGGTTGAACAAGCAGCATCTAGTTGATAACAACGGGTTGTGACATTCACTACATGACAGCAAAAAGTCACACTTGTAATACTGGATGCATGCAGTGTTACTTGTGGTTTATGCTGAATGGTGCACGGTCAGCTTATACCTACTGTACATCAGACATTTTCCATACATCTTACGCAACTATACTGGTCATAATGTATAAGTCATTATCAACTGTACAGTGTTCATTTTCCATACATCTTACGCAACTATACTGGTCATAATGTATAAGTCATTATCAACTGTACAGTGTTCCATGGTCATTGGCACAAAGTGCTAGTTATACCGACAGACATTGTATGAACTCGTAATGAGCAGGTGTTACAAAAAAGTAAAGAATGTATTTTGAGTATTTCTCTCCAGTGTTTTTTACTGAAGTTGTATCTACCTGATTAAAAAATATATTTGATTTCCCATCATTAAATCCGTCATTACTGCTGCTTTTTATCCTGTTGTTGTCTCTTTTCTTTGCTTCAGTTACAAAGAAAAGTGCAGCATTTGCACATAAACCTAATGATTATGAAATTGCTTCTTGCTGAGTAAATTCTGTGTCACAGATGGCCAAAACTTAAGAGATTTGGATGATGTCATACACACTCCAATAAAATAAGATTTAGATGATATCATACACACTCCAATAAAATAGCAGTCGTAGTGAGCAGACACATAAATAGTCTCCCTACTATGCCCTAAGTATAAGAAACAACTTTCTTGTAGAAAGCAACAGTGTTGACAAAAAACGCTTCTGTAAGTACCATTGCTTTTTGCTGTCAAAGAAGAATAAACTTTGGTAGTATCTTGATGAAACAGAGCTTTAAGAGTGAAGTTTTTTTATAATTAAACCTATGTGTGTCACCAATAATACCAACTAATTTGGAATTACCTTTAATACTATTCCAGTTTCTATATAACACTTTTGTGAGAGATGAACTGTCAACAGTGATAAATATAGCTAAACTAAATGAATCATTAATAGCCTCCATTTTGACCATTCTTAGTCATATCATCCGGGCAAAATCCCTTATGAGGTATAGGGGATTCATTTACTATTTATTCTGGAAATAATTTCTGCTTTGATATGTCAAATAATTAGATGCAATAACTTCTTTCTGTAAACATTTGAGTGAAAACTGAAACTTTGTACTACTTCAAAAATAAAAGTAGCTGTTAACAAAATTACTTTTCCTATGTATTCTACTGTTATTATCCACTTCCAATACAGTGTTCAAAAAATTAACAGTGTGTCCAAAAAACATATAGAAAACTTCAAAAAAGTAGTTTTACATTCATTTTAGAAGCAATCACCCAGGTTTTATGAAGAAAAGCATTACAAAAAGGACAATATATTCATATCTCTTGGTTAATTACCCAGGATAGTGATTTTCTGCCTGATAGCAATGTAATAAATTTTGTTTATTTATTTATTTGCAGTTTGTTTACCGGGAAAGTCCATTGGGCCAAGATGAGACCTTTTTCAATGGGGGCCCAGGGAGAAAAGCTCCACAGAAAATATGTACAAAAAGTAATAGCAAGAATTAATACAGTAGTAGCTCGATCATATGTATATACAGTAGATAATACCAAAAGTGAATGCAGAATGTTCTAGAAACAAACAAGGAGTAGTAAAAAATTATATAATACAACAGAGTTATGTTACATCAGTAGTACAGAACCCTTACTAGAGAGAATACATTTTATGTTATATGTCAGGCAGAATGCCTAGGGTAAGGTAGAAGCAATAGGAGTAGTAGGAGGAAGATTAGGATGGGTGGGAGCAGGAGCATTTCCATGTAGTTGAGGGATAAGAATGGAGTAAGGTCTTAAAGGAGGAAAGATTCTGTGTAATACAGACATGGGAAGGAAGTGCGTTCCATTTTCGTGCAAAGGAGAATAATAGAAGGAGTTGACCAGGGGTACATGAAGGTTTGTGTACTTCAAGGAGGTTTTGATTATTAGGTCGGAGGGTGTGGTCAGGAAGATGCATAGTAAGGACTGAGGATAGAGAGGGCATAGAGAAGGTTTGAAAATGAATTTATGGGCAGTGGAGAGTTGAATGAAGCATAGATAGGACGTTCTAGCTAATTAAGTGACTGTAAGGAATCACAGTGGTGGAAAGAGGATTTTTTTGTTGGTAGCAAATTTGGTGATTTTATTGTAACAGGATGCTAGTTTAGCTTTGAGGTTGCTTGCAGGTTGGTAAAAAGAGGAGCTCCATACATAAGGGAGGGCAGGAGGTAAGTGCTAGAGAGGGTAAGCTTAGTTGAAAACGTGAGGTAGCGATTGTGCCGGTAAAGCATCCCTAGTTTCTGATGGGTTTTCATAATGTTGGTTTGGATGTGAAGGTCAAATTTTAACTGATCATTGATAAGGACACCTAGAAGCTTAGTTTGGGAGACTATTTCAATGAGAGTTTTATTATGGTTAACTATAGAGAAGGCAATGGTGTCTATTTTGGTATGTTTAGAAGGAGAAAATACCATGATTTTAGTTTTGGATGCATTAAGAGCTAAGTGATTATTTTGCATCCAATTCTCTGTGCTATTAAAGGCGGCTTGTGTTATTTCTATGAGTTTAGGAAGGGATTCTGCAGAGCAAATAATGGTTGAATCATCTACATATTGCACAAGTTTAGCATTGGGGATGCATTGGTGGAAGTCATTTATGAAGACATTGAATAAAAGTGGGCCCAGGATAGATCCTTGGTGGATGCCAGTCAGGGTGTTAAGGTAGGGGGAAGGAGGAATTATTCCATTTGGTGGCTTGTTGTCTATCAGAGAGATAACTGGAAAACCAATTCAAAGAGGACAGAGAGAGATTAAAATGAGACAGCTTAGAGAGAAATAGGTTGTGGGATATTATATCAAAGGCCTTAGAATGGTCTAAGAGAAGAACAATATTACCAGAATCATGGGGGCTGTTGACATTTTCGAGAAAGGATTGAAGGGCTGTGGTGGTACTATGACCAGGTCTAAAACCATGTTGTGTGTAGGGGTAAGTAAGAGGTTGTCTAAGAGGTAAGGTAAAAGTTGAAGGTGAATAGATTTTTCAAGAATTTTTGAGATGAGGGAGAGGATGGCAATGGGGCAGAAGTTGGGGATGTCAGTGCTGTTGCCTCCTTTATGTAAGGGGATAATAAAAGGCTTTTTTCTAGAGGACTGAAGACTTCATTAGTATACAAATGGGGATTGCGATGCCATCAGCAGCTAACTTAAAGAAGTTGGTAGGAAGGTTGTCAGGGGTGTTGGAACAAGGTTTTAGTTTTTGGAGGAGTATTTTTATAGTGGAGACTGGGATGGGTTTAAAGGAGAAGATAGGGGGTTGTGGGTAATAGAAGTGGACAGAGCGGTTGAGTTCTGAGGGAAAGATGTGGTGAGTTTGGCAGATAAGTATATGAAGAAGAAGTTAAATTTGGTGGCTATGATATGCCTGGGGAGCTAGAGTCAGGGCAGGGGTTGTCTTTTCAGCCAGGTCTGAGGAGAGAAGTAATACTATTCCAAAACTTTCTGGGATTGGATTTGTGTTTGCTTTGAAGCTTGGAGTAGTAGGATTTGTGGTCAGAAGCAATTTGTCTTTTAACATTATTATGAAGTTGTTTGTATTCAGTGAGGGTGTAGAGTGTTTTATATCTTTGGTAGAGTTTCCATGCTTTGTCACAAGTATGCATGAGGGTTAAAGATTATTTGGAAAGCCATGGGGTGGTAATGGATGTTGCTGTTTTAGTTCTGGGAGAAGCAACGCTGTTTAGTAGGTTAATAAAAGTAGTGTTAAAGTAAGTTACAGCATTGTCAAGAGGAAGAGTTTTCAGAGGGTTTCAGTTCATTAATTTTAAGCTAGCAGAAAAAGAATGTGGATGAAAGATTTTGACGTTTGCGGGTTATGATATAGATGTGCTGTAAGTGTATGGAGGAAGAGGTATGAGAAAGGAAGGCAGGCAATTGACCACTGAGGGAATCAGGTAAAGTTCCACTGTCTGAGATATTATTGGGGTGGGAAACTAAAATCCAGTCCAGAATGCTTCCTGACAAATTGATTTGTTGGGTCTAGTAGGAGAGTTAACTAATTGAGAGAAGTTGTATAAGTTGATAGTCTGGGAGGAGGAGGTTGACTGAATAGAAGTCCAGTTAATGTTAGTGTTTCCTAAGATTATATTTTTATTGGCAATAGTAGCTGAGAACCAAGAAAGTATATCTTCCAAAATGGGAATGTTATTTCCAGGATGGATATATAGGGTGGCTAATGCTATGATTTTATGGTTGTTGATTTTCAGGAAGGCTAGGCTTATTTCAGCTGTACTGAATTTAGATATCTGGTTGGTATAAGGAATTACTGTAAGAGAGGAGGAAAAAAGTAGTTCAACTTCACCACCTTTCTTAAGGGTTCTGTCATTTCTAATAATCCTGTAGTTTGGGGGGGTGATTTTGAAGTCTTTCAGATGTGGTTTGAGCCATGTTTCGGTGACTGATACTACATCATGGCAGTTGTGGGTGAGACAGGCATGGAAGGTAGGTAGTTTGTTACATAGGCTTTGTACATTAATAGTCGTGAAAAGTAGAGATTTGTGGGAAGAGGAAGTAGGGGTAGAAAGATGATATGGATTTAAAAGTAAAGGTAGTGGCATTGGGTGGCAATTGGGGGTAGGGTAGGGGAGCAGAGTGAGCCTGGAGTGTAATCCATATGTACATGCATATATCTATCACCTTTGTGCAAGAGGATTCCTGTTACTGTCCTTTATTCATATGGCACAAAACCTGCTTGGAGGCTAATATTGAATAGTCACTATAGGGAGTCTAACAAATCCAGTAGGCAATCTAGTATATTATCCACTTCCAAAAGAGTACTGTTCTTAGCCTTGGATAGTCCTGTGAGGACTTGTTCTTGGGAAATTAGGACCTGCAAGTTATAGATATGGGTATGTGATCTGGGAACATGGGGCGGGATAAAGTTTGACATAAATTTCTACACATATATATTACCTATTTTCTTTGGGTCTGAGTATGTGATATCATTTATTAATACTTTGCACAATGCTGGGCATTGTTGCTGAGGCATCTTACATGATTAAAAAAGGCTTTGTGGTTATTTTTACCTTATATCGGACTTTGGTTTATTTGACCGGAGACCAAAGTTCACTATTAAGTTTTGCAAGAGTGTTTTGACATTATCAGTGTTAACTTATTTTACTTAAGCATAAATAGTACCATCAAAATTCAGTACCTGTAGTTATTTCTCCATTATGCAAGGCTGGTTTTCAAAAGTTAAAACATTTTCTTTGAATATATGATCAAATCTCAGCAAAAGTAGCGCTTTTAAAATATACCACATAATACTAGCAGAAGAATAACTCATATTTTATGCAAAGATGTGTATAATTATATAAACCAGCTGGAATTACAAAGCCTGACACTGGGGATACATCATCTAAAACTAAAAGCAGAATGGAACAGGTGGAGGTGGAAGAGACAGACACAGAGAGAAGCAACACCAGCATAAATAACAGATAATCATTCTTTTACTAGGGGCATGTGAGTCATGGGGAGAGGAGAAGCTTAAACCAAGGTGCCCAGGGCAATAGGAAACATTTCTCACAATATAAAGAGGGGGATGATTTTGATTTATTTGGACATTTGAAATTGTTTGTAATGAACTGCAAGTTAACCAAGGGCATAAAAGAACCAGTGGGGCAGCTTAAGATACCACAACAGATTCTACATGTAAAGGGGTAAGCCATGGATTCTAGTACACACCCAGGTCTTGGACATGGATGTTTTAAGTGCCCATTGAGGAAAGGTGGGGAACCATAGTCTGAAGAAGCAGTAAACAGGGCAAAAATTACAACAGTCTTGGGTTGTTTTCAGGCAACTACTGTACACTGTCATAAATATGCATGAACACAGGATGACCAACAAAACTTCACACTCCTGACATGCTCATCTATCACCCCAAGGAATAAATGGGCTTAAGGGTGATACCCACAGGAATCAGAAAGTTCATATAGCATCTGGGAAGGAAGACTTCATTGGTCAGTGAGGGAGGACTGTGCCAAAAAAGAGTATGCATAATGGTTGAAAAGTGCTATACTTGTTTGAGAAAATTTAGAGAGACTTGTAACTGACGTAGTCCTGTCTCCTGTAATGAAAAATAAAATAAAATAAAACTAAAAATTGCTGGCCTGCTGGCTCACTGGCTCGTGTTAATTATTTTAAATAATTTCAAATACAATGTCTAAACAATAAGTAAAGTAATTACATTGCATGAAAAACATTATACATATCGAGCAATGTGAACTCATGTTACCACAGACAACTGAAACGTGTTAAACGCTGTCACAGATGATAGAACACATTTCTTCATGTGAGTACAAACTGTAAAGCCTTAGTTATGTGTGCCATACAAAGTGCTGTACTTTGAATTATGTCATTGTATAGTTTGTTATTGTCAATGTCCTGAAATATATTACAGTTGATGTGTAAACCTCTGCATTTGAAGATTTACATTTTCTGACAGCACGGTGAACTGGAGACAGTTGCTTTCTGTGATAACAGAATATACTAACAAGTGGAGAATAAATGCAGATTACATTTTCACTCACAGCATAATGGGGGCCACTTTTTCTGACTCTAAACTATTAAAATAGATTACAGTAGATTAAGAAATATTTAACTGTCATATCAGAAGAAGGGTACAACTAAAAAATTCTTATCCTGGGTATCAGAAGGAGAGGTAATGAACAGATGTTTCAGATAATCAGACTAAAGATTAAAGGAAGGTAGCTCTGCTTTTCAGATACAAGATTAAAGAAGTATTTTCAGGTCTTACAATCTAATTTAAAAGAACATGGCCTTTGTATAGATGATTAAGACACATTACTGTTCCATTGTTTTGTCTGAGTCATGTCTCAAAAAAAAAAAAAAGTACTTCCATGATATATCATGCAGCATTACAAAAAAGCATTTGAAGAAGATGTTTCTGTATATAGACGGTATGTCACATAAATATATGTTTTATTTGTGAACTAAGTATGCATATGCATGTATGGATGTTTCTGTGAGTTTGCATAACTATTAAGGCATTTGTTTTATTTACTTATTCACCGTTATTTGCCAGGAAAGTTCAATTGGGGCAAAGCCCTTTGTCAGCAAGGCATGAGGAGAAAAGATCCACAATAGTATTATACAAATATCAAAAATCAAAAAGAAAAAATGCGAGCAAAAACTCAGATATAAGCATATTTTACAATATTTGAAACAATAGTTTAAGAAGTTCAGATTTGTAGCATTTTATTTGTAATGACAGTAGTTTTTATTCAGGTATATGTACATAACAGGGTATTTGCACAGAGTAGAGTCGAATGCAGTATACAATAAGATTTTACAGTGCTAAATTTGTGTTTAGATTAGTTGGTAAGCATAACTGT
This sequence comes from Protopterus annectens, assembly GCF_019279795.1. NCBI lineage: Eukaryota > Metazoa > Chordata > Ceratodontiformes > Protopteridae > Protopterus > Protopterus annectens. The sequence goes on from NC_056739.1 coordinate 1,517,210,210, forward strand.
AGAAGCTCAAGACAAGAGGAGGTGAGAGACTAGCAGTGTCAGAGTGATGGCAGATACACTGGTAGTGATAGAAAAAAGTATAAAAAAGTAGGGTTGAGTATAACCTGTGACAGTAGAAAGTCTTGGAATAGTCTATTTGATGGGTTGGGGAAGGACGGGTAGTGAGCAAGCAAGAGAGATGAGTGAAGGTGGTTTAAGACAGAGGTTATGCCTTCTGAAGAGAAAGTAAATAGAGTCAGGGCGTAGATAGGTACAATTGAGTTTAATCAGGGAAGTACAGAAGCAGAGCCAGTTACTGTTTAAATAGTATGTTAATTTTTCTGCTATTACAGGAACATTATAATTTACACATTTTAATAATCTAGGCCTACATACCACCTTGGATTCAATTTCTGCACTAGTGGGTGATTGATGTTTTTCATTCTGTTAAAATTTAGGTGTCATGTCACAATAAACAGTGTTAACAAACACACAATATCGACACAGCTAAAGAACAGGACCCAAGATTGTCAGTCCGTAACGCTGTACATTTTTAATGTAGGATTATGCCATTGTATATCACCTTTAACAAGCTAGACCAAAAAGCCTTTGACTGCAGGATGCTAGTTCTTTCCAAATCCATATGTTGTTCAATAAATATTACCTGTAACAAAGACACTGACAGTCCTAATGCTGCTAGCATGAAATGGCCATGCACAGTGTCATTGCCACACTGCCATCATCATCTTAACATCATAGTTCTCCCTTTTGTGATAAACTCTTTCTGATATGGTCATGTTCCTTTGCACCTCATGAGAATCCTATTCTATCAACCTAGACTGCCGCTCTTTTTGAGGTTATTGCCTTGCTGTCCTTCACAACCCTTTTTCTTTATCCCGTCATCATATCTAAGCATAAGTTCATGTCTTGAAAATTATACTACTTATCTCAGAAAGGGTCTATATTACATTATCAAAGTTTCAAAACTTCAAATCTGATATGGTCGACACCATATAATCGAAGTCTTGAAACATTGAAAATGTAATAAAACACAACAACCTACAAAAACAAACCATTTAAACACTCTAAGCAGGAGGGCAAGCCCACCTGCAACCCCCACGTGGGTGGCTGCACCCTCCACACACCCGCTACTTAAATATACCAACTCCGAGATCGCACTACAGTGCAGAAAAGGGAAATCTTCACTTTCCGCGTTGTACGGAGATCTCCGTTAAAAGATTTAAAATTTCAAGACTTCGATCATATGGTGTCGACCATATCAGATTCGAAGTTTTGAAACTTCAATCTTCTGATATAGACCCTCTCAGAAAGACCTCATACCTCTCTACTACTATTTAATTTCCATCCTTTGGTGGGTTGGTACTTACCATCCACACTCACTGTTTCTGTACACCTTGCATTTCTGGACTTCTAATCAGTTACCTTCTCTAGGTCTCCCCAATGGCTTTTTCACCAATCAGATGAGTTTTCTTTTCACTTACTAATGGGGATTTTTGGAGATTTTTTATTTTTATTCCTTTGCTTTTTTTTCATTGTCAGTTATGTAGTCCAGGATCCAATTTGCTCATATAGTATCTGTTTGACAAAGACAGCATGTGTTCCCTATTATAACAGTACTGCCTCAGTCCTTTATGCGTTATAGCTATGCCTTATAACCATGGATTACTATTATATTATCTCCCTGATGTCACATCTATTTACAGCCTTTCTTGTCTTTTCCATCTCTATTATTCTACAATTATTTCTCCAAACCATCCGGGAGCATTGAAACATCAAAAGGCAGAAATCTGCAAAAAGCACATCAATTATGATTTAAGTCTTCTAACACTCGGTATTGTACCTGGACTGCAACTGTAATATAAGTGCTGTTCTCTCCTAAATGAATTATCAGTGCATCCACAGGAGTGTTTCCTTATCTTGTCATCTTATCTTCCCAGACAATTTATTTATTTTATTTTTATTTATTTTACATTTGATAACCGGGTTAGTCCATCTGAGCGTTTAGCTCGTTTTCAGTGGAGACTCGAGGACAAAAGCTCCATGGTCAGTATTAGCATTTCACATACAATTAATAAGACATTTTCGTTTGCATTTGAAAATAGTTAAAGAGATAACATTTACAGTAAATCATATAGTAAAACAGTTGGGTATAATGTCAGAAATCATACAGTAAAATAACATTTAAAATAAATCATACAGAAAGCAGTTGAGTACAATGACAGAGGTCATACCACAGAAACTTAGGTACAATGTAATGAAAGGAATACAGTATTCATAATTCCTAAGTGGTTATATACAGTATAGTTACAGGAGGAGTAGAAAGGGGATGAAGTGGTTAAGCACAGAGATGGAGGGGAAAATGATTATTAAGCTAGACAGTAGAGTAGAATGGAGGGGGGAGGAACAGAAGCTACGGTTGGGTAGTTTCATGGAGGATGACTACAGTGGCAGGACCATTTGTTTGTTAGGTATCTCTGAGTGGATAGTTTGAAATGCCTGGTTTGGTCAAGTGACCTAATTTCTAGGGGTAGTTGGTTCCAAGTTGTCAAGTTGTAGCAGGGTTGTAGTTATAGACTAGACACCCTGTTTTGGTTTTGGGTTTATAGATCTGTAGGAAGTTCTGGTCTGAGCTACATATATGATCTTTACTTCTCTGAGGTCAAAGTCCAGATAGACCCCTCCCCAGCCTCATTCTAACATTGTCTACAGTCTACTGTATGAGTCTTGATCAGAGCAGGTTTAAAAAGTGCATAACATAGAGGGCTATGATTGTATTCCAGATCATAACCAGTTTGTTATGTGCTCAAGAAATTCACTTCAACAGAGACGTGAAGCATAAGAACCCACCTTAATTCCTTTTGGTATGTGGAGCTTCAGCTACTATGATGCATTACTACATAAAGAGAAAAATATAGGTGGACAAAGCATTTTGTAGCTTTGAAATCTGTAAAATACTTATTGTTGCTATACAGGCAGTGACCTTAAGTCAAAAATCTCTACAAGAGCTCTAAATGGGATTAGACACTTTAATCGACTAAATATTTGTTTATTAATAATGTATTAAAAAAGTGTTAATGTATTTCTGATGCTATTTTACTATGGCTGCTGTGAAGAAATTAGACACTGTCATTTGTGCTAGCATGTCTGGCTGATTTTTTTTTATATAATTTCAGATTGACCTATGTATTGTATGCCAGCATGACATATTGTAAATAGGTTCTTCCATGTTGATTTAGATTCTGTTTGCACAGAATGTTTTAAAGACTTGAACAGTGTTATTTACATTTCTAACTGTACATGTTTGTGATGATTCTAAAGGCGCACTATCTCAGATTCAGGTGATCTGCAGATGATGTGATCTGAAAGTTGACAGTTGCTATGTGTTACTGTTAAAAGCTGAAAGAAAGGAAGGAACTTTAGTAAACAACTGTTGGTTGATTTTCAAAATATGAAATGAAAATTACATCTGGAACAGTTATGACAGTTAGGCTAGTCTATAAAGAGCCTGCTGAAGATAGCTGATGTCAGTTACAGATATAGTTTTCAGTTACAGTTCAGTTGTCAGTTGTGAGTTGTTCACAGATGTACTGTGCAGTGGATACCCAAAAGGACTCACCAAGAACTGTAAGCCTGTCTTTGCTCTGTGGTAATAATTTTGTTTAGATCAGGGACAGTGTTCTTTAGTCAGATAGGAAATTATAACTAATCAGTTAGATCAGTTAGTTTTTTGAATGTTGGATTTCTGTCCTACAGCATTGATTTAATTTTCCCTAGTGATTGAGTTCTGTTTCTTTATTATCATAGGATCATAGGATCATAGGAGGCTACTAGGCTAATGGCCCTGGGGCCCTTACAAGCCTAGCCAAGAGTTTATCCCCAAAAAGAAACCTCAGTCAGTACCTGCCACCCTGTCAATTAGGGACACAGGTGGAACCCCTGGGGCAAATTTGCGGTTTCCCATCCACTCATCAAGGTTGCATTTGAAGAGGGTCAGAGAGGTGCTATGTTTGACATTTATGGGAAGTCTATTGCAGAGATGGGGTAGCCTCTGGGAGATAAATGTGTCTCTCCAGCAGGTTTTTTTAATGTCACATATTAAGTTCAGGCCTTTTGAGTGGGTAGTTTGTGAGGAGATAGACTTATGGATATGGAGCAGCTCTAGTAGGGGGGGAGGTCTATATTACATGAACGACCAATCAAAATGTCAAGTACAAGATACTTGACAAACTTTGATCGCTCGTTCATGTAATTGGAGACTCCAAATGTTGAAATTTGGAGTTCCAAAATGTTTTGGTTGGCCTTCCTAGTCAGTGTAGCATGTGACATAAACACGCTACACTGTTCGGAATGGCTACATAAGAGGCTGCTTTCCTTAATATACCAACTCCAAGATCGCAGTACACTGGAGAAAGGGCAATTTCCCGGTAATTGCTTCTTTGCGATTACCGGGAAATTGCACTTTCCCCAATGTACAGTGATCTTGGAGTAGGTATATTTAGTTAGGGGGTGTATTTAGTACATATTTAGTTATGTATGTGTGTTTGTGTATGTGTTTAAGTGTTTGAATGATGTGAGTGTGTAGGGGTTTGTATGCATTGCTTGTATGTGTGTGTGTTGTATGTTAGTATAGGGAAGGTGTGGGACAAACAAAATCTTTCGATTTTGTATTTTTCAGGGTTTGTAGGGTTCAATTACATGAAAGAATGATCAAAGTGTGTCGAGTATGTTGTACTCGACATTCTGATCATTCGTTTATGTAATATAGACCCTAGTAGGGCAGGGTCTGAGATTGCCTTGTAGGCGAGATGCAGATCACCCCTGAACAATCTCTATGATACCTAGTAAAGTGAAAGTGATTTGAGCCTGTCTGCATATGACAAGTCCTGGTTGCCATGGATTCTCTTTGTGAGGTATTTCAGTGGCCTTTCCAGTTGGTGCAGATGTTTGGAGAGGTACATTCCAAATGGGGAATTATACTCAATTATTGGTCTAATGAGGGAGGAGTATAGAGAGGTAATAACCTCCTTTTTTCTGGATGCAGTCCCTTTACTTATGAGATGAACCAAGTAAAAGGCTTTTCTGACCACTGCTGCTACATGATAGTCAAATGTGAGGTTGTTATCCTGAGTGCCCAGGTCTCTCACCACAGGTTGTGTGCTTAGGGAGTTGCCATTGATGTGGTAATCAGTAGAGGCTGTGTTTTTGCCGAATGGCATGATGGCACATTTGTTTGCATTTAGCTTGAGGCCATGACTTCGGCACCAGTCATTAGTTGCTGTGAGACCTTCTTGCAATATGTTAACATCATTTAGGGAGTCAATGACAGCACTCAACTTACAGTTGTTTGCAAACTTGGTCAGCCACAGGCCTTTTGTCTTTGCCTGTACCTCCGAGAAATAGATGCCAAACAGTAGGGGTCTCAGGACAGATTCCTGGGGAACTCCGCTAGTGACAAGTCTGCTATCAGAGGTGGAGGTGTCTATTTTGACTTTGAGGGTCCTGTTGGTGAGCCAGTTGACCACCCACTTAATGAGATAAGGATTTATGCCAAGTTATGTTAGCTTTTTGATGATACCTGAGTGGGGGATTGTGGCAAAGGCCTTGGCTAAGTCAAGGTAAGTTGTATGTACTAACTTTCTCTCATCCGGGGCCTTGGTGACAGTCTCAAATAAATCAACCAGGTTCAACAGGCAAGATCTGCCTTTGACGAATCCGAACTGAGTGGGGTCAAGTGCTTGGAGATTGCCTATGTCCTTGTTTATGAGATCCATAATATGCTCCATGGTTTTACATATCTGACTTGTCAGGCTAATGGGGCGATAGTTTCCAGGGTCAGTAGTGGCACCACCTTTGTGCAAGTGGATGACAATGGTAGTTCTCCACTCTGCTGGAATGAAGCCACTACTTAGGCTGTGGTTGAATAGGGTGCTCAATGGTGAAGCCAGTTCTTGCTGGAGACAGTGCAGAATACATCCTGGGATACTATCAGGTCCCATGGAAGCTGTGTATTTTTGCCTTAGATAGAGCCTGTAACACCTTATTTATGGAAATGTGAGGTGTGTCACAAGTATCAGGGATGTTGAAAGGGCCTTTTAGGAGGGGGGGGTGAAGTTTGCACTGAACCTATCTTCTAGCAGGTTGGCTAAGTCAACAGGGTCAGTGTAAGTGATACTGTTAAGTACTAATTTGGAACAAACCTGGGCTTTGTCATGGAGGTTCCTGACGTAACTAAAGAAGACTTTATGTTTTCCCTTTGTTATGGAGGCTAGTTTTGATTCATAGTTGGCCTTGAAGGGTTTCACTAGTGATCTAATTTGCTTGTTGAGACTAAGGAGGGACTTTTTCCAATTTGGAATTTGTTCCTTTTTACCCTTGGACAACAGTTTCTTCCTTTTGTTGTAAAGCCTGTTGATATAGGATGTCCTCCAAGCAAGTTTGTGTTTCCTTGAGGATCAGGTTTTAGTTCTGTTGGGTATGGCTGAGTCCATGCAGTTGTACATGTGCTTGCTGCATTGGCGTACTGTTCAGTATAGTAGTGAAGCTACAGATACCCTCCCTTAGGAGGTTGTAGTCAGCTTTTGAGAGGAATTACTGTTTCATATTTTTTAATCATTTTGCTCTTTATTAAATATTATTAACTTACATTGTGACTGGCCAATCAGTGTTTTCTTTAGTGATTTGAGAGTACTTATACTTGCCTTGAAAACTTCACTGGCCACTCCAAAAGCCTGGCTGATTTGGTCATTTAGTACTATTTTAATATCAAATTTTTCATAATTGGACACCACTTTAAAAGGGAATGAAGACACTCTGATTGCTGACAGCATTACCTCATTATTTTGAGGAAGGGACACAGCTGGAAATCTGTGTCAGGCTTTCACAGAAGTGTTTGGATGTGAGATTTAATCTATTTAAGAATGAGTGTGTCAGAGGTCTTAAACTGGGACAATTGCTCTGGAGTGTGTAATAAGGAGCATTAGGGATGGACAGAAGTATACAGTTGAGTCCCAGGTTATAGAGCATGTTCCTGTTGTGCTCTTAGGGGGGAAGTGTGGCATATTCCTCTTGATTAAGTGACAGTCTCACATTGGAGTCAGTAGTGAGGACTGAAGCTCCTTAGTTACTGACCCTGGATAGTGAGAGACATCATATTATTGTTGGAAGTTCAGTGGGATATTATCTGGGCGTCACAGCTGCCATATGTGTTGCTGCACAAGAACTGATTAAAACAACTTTGCAATGCACATAAACATTATTATGCACTTTTGAAAGTTGTTATGGTCAGGTCTCAAGGCAGAGTACTGTATAAGTCACTTATCCTTCTGCTAATTTTGGAACATAATTAATGAGGTCCATGTACTACAAAAGTTGTTATGCACTTCTGAAAGTTTTTTTTTTTTTGTCAAATATAATTTTAGTTTGACCTTTTTATAGGTAAAACAAACAAAATCAAGAAAAAAGAAGGAGAACAACAACAAAACAATAAAACCACACAGAATATTTTACAAAAGTTTGACAAAAAATATACCAATAACAGCATGAAATCACATAGCTATTAAAGAGCTATTCCAGGGCATTACAATCATATAGCTTATATAAATAACATCAGTCTTAGAATTTCTAACACCAGAACAAATCTAGCTGACTTCAGGAAAGCAGTAAATCATATTTGTTTTAAATACTAGCAACAATGCTTTCACTAAACATACAATACAGTAGTGCAGTGGTAGTGATGTCACCTTGTAGCAAGAGATTCTCTGGTTCGATTCTCGGCTGGGGTGCCTTCTATGCTGAGTCTGCATGTCCTCTGTGCATGTGCTTGTGCTCTGGTTTCCTCCCACATTACAAAGACATGCATCTGGAGCTGTTCTCTCTGGACATCTGCTGAAAATTGCCTTTGTTCCAAGTTGGGCTTTCCTGATAAATAAAATGTTATGGGATCTGAATTATAACTTGAACACTTTATCAATTTTCTTTTTATCCTGATATCATGAAGCTATCAAAATTAATTTAGTTTTTTTTTGGCATTTCTCAAAAATTATACATCATGCCTGTTGCATCTATTTAACAAACTCTATGTTTTCTAGAGAAGTTGCTTTTTTGATGGGATAAATAAGCATTTTGTACAATTATAAATTGAGTAGAGTATATTTTAAAGAGGGATATTTTTATTATTTAGTGCCCAAATATCTTTTCATGTTTGATTATTTTTTATTGTCATATTATATAATAACCATTTTGAAGAACAGTGGTAGATCTTATTATATATATATTTTTGTAATTATTGCATATGAAATAGGTATGACTTTTTGGGTCTATGTCAAAGCATCGAAAGATCTCTTCTTCGAACTGCTATTCACTGAGACCACAAAATCAAACAATTCATTCAGCAAATGGTTATTTTGCTGACTCTCACATCACTGAATTGCCAAAGCTGGCCAACATTGCAGACATCATAGCAAACCGGTGAATAAGAAAACTAAACAGAAAAGATAATTTGTCAGATTCACTATACATATTATATAAACTAAATTGCTAAAATATATAATTGTTCCCATGAAATCAAAATGTTAAGTCGAAATAGAAGACTTGCTCAACTTTGCACTATACAAAAGTAAAATAGCACCTTAAATTTAATACGCTACATATCTCAACACACACTACAGTGAAAATAAAATGCCATTAATGATGCAAAAAGCAGAATAAAAAATAAATCTACACATTTAGAAGCAGAGCAATAGCTGTTAGGAAAGACTGCATACCATAATTGTCTCTATAAGCATTACTTCTAGTCAATTATGCTTCTCTACAAGTTTACATTTTTTAGGAGGCAGAAGACATCCAACCAATAACTGCAAATGCAACTTGACCCTATTTTGCTCTCTTAACAGGTACAGAAACAGCAGTAGGAATAACAAAGATTCATCTCCTTATTAAACAAACTGCGGTGGTAGTGCTGTGGTAGCATTGTCGCCTCATAACAAGACATTGTCCTGTTCGATTCTCAGCTAGAGTGTCTTCTGTGTGGAGGCATACATGAATGGGGCGTGCCTTCATTGAAGGTTGTGCATCAGGGCTGGTACTCAGTACGTAAAAATCCACTACCAGTCATTAGCGGACCAGAGTTCCGCTGTGGCAACCCCTAACCGGGAAAAGCTGAAAGACACAAACAAACTCTTCAATGCCATCCTTCTACATAATTCTGAGTACATGGCAAGCAGAGATCAATTAAACCTGAAACATTCCAGAATTTAACAGGAAATAAGGGAAGAAATCTAGATTTACTTGCACTGTGTGTACTAACTTTACATGGATGACCTAGCAAATAAGCATCTGCAAAGTGCATTGGAATGTCTTTACCCTGAGTTGGAAATGACTTTGAGAGTTTATGAAAAGCAGCAACAACTTCACTTTCTTGCAAGAATGTCAAAGCAACTATTTTTATATACATAGTTGAAAACTCATAGATCTACCATATAGCAACAATAGACCTAAAGACTGAACTTTTTGCCATATGTTTTGAACAAAATGAAAAAGGCATTCATTCAGCTTCACTAATACAGCTGTTGATACTTTTTATTACAGCAAGTTCAAAGTCATACAGCCCATACTTAACATTTGCAGTTAGATCACAAGTACCAAGTAAGTAAAAAATATATTCCCACATATAGTTGTAAGTCTTCATAGATTTCTTAGTCATCGGGCAGTACACTCGGAGAAGACATTTCATAGTAACGTCATATGAAACTAAACCATGTGTACTATAAAGTTGTTTACATAAACTTCCTTTGGATAAATGCACACCATCCATAAACCATATTTGCAAGGTACACAAATCATTTAGATTTTGTTTAGTTGAAAAAAACAAGTACATTCATATTTGTATGGATCTCAACCATTTGTTTTTGCAAAAATGTTCCAGACTTTACATGACAGTTGCTTAAAGACACTCTACTAAGAGGTGTGGCATTATTGCTATTGGATAGGATTGTTTTCTGTCTAACACAATTAACTTGCTACGACATACCTTTTCTATTAGGTAAAGCAAATGCACTTTCTAATGATGTACCAAGAATAACATCATCCACAAGTAGACAGGGAGTATCATTACATACCATAGCCTTTTCTTTCAACTGACTACATACTGTATACTTTTCAACTTCAGCAGCATCACATCCATGATCAAATTAAACAGACTTTAAAAGCTCTTCACTGTCACCTACAGTTTTAGTGATAGCTCTTCCTTTATACTTTTCTTTAAACTTTAAACTGCAACACCAGTATTTATCTTTTACTACCTTCTCAAGATTGTAGAGATACCCATCAGTATGCAGCATATCTCTATTCCTCTGAGATTTAATAGTACTGTAAAAAGCTCCAGTCATACCAAGACTGCTCTGTGATGTTTCAGCCATGATAGCACTTCATAAACTACCCTACACACATTGGAACTTGATATTTAAAGTATTTATATAGCAGCTGTATGTGGCGAACTGTAATGCTTTGTATTTTACTTTAAAGCAATGTTTTATAGCAACTTCTTGTAAAATATATTATATTCTTTACAGTTACACTAGTAGACACTCACAGCTGCACATAGAGAGTTGATGAACTTTAATATGTATGTTTTGTTTGTAAAATATTCCTAACTAGCTGTTGATGTAATTCAACAGTATGTATCACTCTGCTAGCAGCTGGCCAACTAATGTAATTCGATGAGTTTGTATTCACCAGAATAACTGTTCACTGAATGAATTGTTCAGTTTTGCTGTCTCAGTGAATAGCAGCTTGAGGAAGAGATTGTTTGATGCTTTGACATAGACCCAATTTTTTTAGATTTAACATGAATACAGTTGTCGATAGGACTTTGCTTTGTGTTCATCAGCATGATTTTAATATTTGATTGTTTGACAACCCATATTTTATTTATGGGTCTACTACAAGTGACCACATACTAATATCTCACAACACACTAGCTCCCACATGCTTGAGATAGCTAGAGCTCTAACTCTCACAATCTAAATCTTCTTTAATTACTCAGCCCTCCAAACGCCTAGCCTTATTAAACAGTATACCCCTACTAGAGCCTTAGCTCTAACCCTAAAACTCCCAACCAGTTGCTAACCTACTACTCTCTAGACCTGAAATTCCATATCCTCTTCCTAACCCTATAATCTTCAATTTCAATCATTCCCTAAGCCTAAAACTCCATTCCCAATCCCTAACTGCAAGATCCCCAATTTTTCTCTGAATCTAAAACTCTAATCCCTCTCCCTAAGCCTAAATTCTCTAATCACTCCATAGCCCTAAACTCTCCATCCACTGTCTAATCCTAAAACCCCTTCCCAATTACTGGTCTAATCTAAACTTCGACCCCCCACACTCCCTCCCTTTGACAGCCACAATTACCTTGCTCAAACTCAAATAATGATTTTAGGTAAGGTGCTGATATTGCTTACCTTAACTCACTCTCAGGTTTTAGCACAATCAGTAACCTTTATGAGTTAAAAGATGCTTCAGACCCTGGCTTCTTGATAGTGGTCTTCAAGCATTTAGGACTGAGTGCTTGCAGTAGATACTGTATTTACCTTAGGTATGTATCCTTTAAGTAGGACTATTTTTATTTGGATCTTTTTTGCAATTTTTTTTAAAGATGAAATCCGACAATGATTTATCCATAAGTAATATACATTTTGACAGGTCTTGCATTTTTCCATGAGTACATGAGGAAATGTTGACTACTGTTCTTCTGACTGAAAGTGCAAGGGCAATTTCAGTGAAAGCTATTTTTAGAAAATAGTAACCATTGTTCTTTCTCCGCTGTTCTTTGACTGTGGAGTTAGTATATGCACATTAGGAACTGTGTGGGTCTCCTCCAAGAAGGAGGTGCATGGGGCAAGCCCCTTCAAAAATACTTTCTATGTTGTTTACTGAAATTAGCTGTCAGTGAATGTTTTTCACACTGTTGTCTAGCATGGAAATACCATTCAAGCTATAATTGTAAATATTTTTCCACCCAGTAAGATGTGCTTTTAATAGGTTGAAATAAAATTTATATGCCACTCAAATTTAGTTGGTTTGTTAATTTTTGCATTGTTAAGATCAAATTTATAAATAAGTTAGTATTTTATTTCTTTACAATTTTTACTTTTTAGAGCACGAACAAGAAAAATCTGGCAAACACACTCACAGTACTATAACCAAGAAAAAGTATGTTTGAATAACCACACTGACAAAATTGCAATGTACATGGGGTAAAATCTAAATATTTTTACAATAAAAGTAGTTTAGCACTTTCATTTTGTAATGTACAAGACTTCATCAGAACAAAGTGGTGCAATCACACACCTGTTTAAAATGCAAAATGCATGTATCAACTAATCAAATACCTAAGTTCATTATCCCAATGATATATGAAAGATTTAAAGCAAAATTACACAGATCATTCAATTTGGCATTCAAATACCTGTTCACACACACATACACAATGTTTGACAGTTTTTTTGTTTTAATTTGCATAATAGTTCCACAGTATGTTAAGAAAATATAGTCTATGTAAAAACTATAAACCTTTAAAACATTTTTATATAGCCCTATGAACGTTTAAATGATGGTAAGAAAAAATTAGCACAGTGATATTCTTATAGTATGATGATGGTATTACTAACTCCTGCACTCATGTTTTATACAATAATCACAATTTTGCTGCTCTCAGCTTAAAGCTGGTACAATCAGAATAGTCTCAGTCAAGCCTGGGGAAACTGTGACATTGGCCTCCACTGAAAATGGACATGCATCCAGTCAGACTTTTCCGGTCAACAAATGTAGAATAAAATAAATAAATAAATAAGTTGCCAAAACAGTTCCCTATATTCCAGGCTTGTCTCCTAGTCACTACCTGAACTAGTCCATTACTTTAAAGTCTGAGGTTAATACAGGATTAGAAATGACACAAGACACCAAGGCTCAAACTTAACAATTTATTTTACAAAAACTTACTAAATAAACAGTAAAACTAATACTAAATAAACAGAAAAACTAATAGATCATGTACTTACAAGCATATGCATAAACAAAATCATCTTTGCCACTGATAGAGACACTTCAATCCTATCCAGTGCAGCTATCTGTTCAGTCAAGGCAAGGCCGACACTGGAAAAATGTCTCTAAGCTCAGTTCAGGCTGGTGCGCACCAGTAAGTACATGATCTATTAGCGCTATTAGTTTTTCTGTTTATTTAGTATTAGTTTTACTGTTTATTTAGTAAGTTTTTGTAAAATAAATTGTTAAGTTTGAGCCTTGGTGTCTTGTGTCATTTCTAATCCTGTATTAACCTCAGACTTTAAAGTAACGGACTAGTCCATTTGGCGCAGTGAGCAGGGTTTGAGGTTTGCAGTGGAAATGTCACAACAACCACCAATGTTTTTTCCTTTAAAACATATAGGCATAGGTAAGAAGGATGCTGTGTCAGGCACCCCAAATACGTTGGGCATTGATACTATGTTGCCAGCATTATTTGGGAAGTGGGATCCTCTTGCTAAGGTATTAAGTCAAGTTTCACCCCCTCCTTCCCCAAAACCTTTGCAAGAAAGACCTAAGGCAGACCCTGATAGTCTAGCTAGAGCTTTGTCAGAGCTAAAATTGGATGATAAGGGGAAAAAGGTGAAGGAAGGGGTGGGAGCAGCCAGATGGCTGTTCTTTGAGACAATTCAGGAATTAGACAGAGATGTAGAGAAACTAAAAGAAAAAGTTTTAGAGTTAGAAGAGCAATGTAAAGAACATGCTCATGCACACAGAATGGATAGAGATGCCTTAGAAAAGGCAGATATGGCACTTGTCAAAGTAGGAGAGGAAGCTGAACACTGGAAATCTAATTCAGTGACTCTAGCTACTCGAATAATTCAACAGTGTAGACAACGAAATGGGAGAAAAATACGCCATCCGCCCTCAAGGCCTCGGGTTCGTGCTTTGCTGTGTAAGGCAGAGTTTGATCCCGAGAAGTGGGAAGGTGATCTCCCCTCAATGGATGAGGGTGATAGTGATTTTGAAATAGTAAATTTCCCATCAGTGGAAGCACGCCCAGTTATTGAGAAAAAGGGACAGTATACTGGGGGGGGCAGCACCACAACAATGGGTTGAGGTGCAGAGTTATACTTAAGCTGAATTATTGAATATAATCCAAATCTATAAGCAAAAGCCAGGGGAACCTGTTTTAGCATAGTTTCTTTGGGTTTGGGGCACAGGGGGAGAAGCAGTGTCACTAAATGCTGAAGAGATGCACCAATGTGCATGTTTGGTGTTCCACCCACGTTTAAAGCAAATAGTAAACAATGTGAACCATGATGATCCTCAGGTGAATACACTGATGGTGTGGTTAGCCTCGGCTTTCCGAGCTACTTGGCCTGATGCCACAGTGGTAGCTGATGAACATAAGCCTTGGAAAACAATAGCAGAGACAATACAGCAGTTAAGAGAAAATGCTATGCTGGCTACCATTTATTCATTGGAATTAAGGAATGGGGCATTAGTGTTTCTGAAAGGACCAGATGCACAAATTATGACCAGCAATATGAGGAGTAAATTGATAAAAAATGCACCACAGTGGTGGAAAGGGCAGCTGATAGCTGCCCTGGCAGGCTGTGTAATAGCCACTCTAAATCAAATGGCAGAACTAGTGGAAGAAAAAGAACAGAGAAGAGCTAGAAAGACAAATGCAGAGAAATCAAAAGATAAATCTGGTGAAAAAGTTACAAGAAAGCAAATGTTTCTGGATCTATTAAGGTGGGGGGTAGAAGTTGCAGAAATAGATGGGATAGCTACTGAGGAATTATATAAAAAGTGGAAGCAAAAACAAAAGGAGAAAGGCTCAAGCTCTGCAAGTAAAAAACAAACCCCTACAAAAAGTCTAACCAGAATTACCACTGAAGGGAAGGTAGGGTGGAATCAATTATATCCTGACATCCCTACTGATGAGGAGCTAGCACAGTGGCAAAAGGGGGAATTTAATAATGAGAGAGATTGGGGAGAAAAGGAATGGTGAACCCCGGTTGAAAAAACAGAGACAGATTGACTAGTAGGCGGGTCCCCAGTAGCTAGGGGTACAGTAAGAGCAATTACACCTGGGGATCGACGCCCTTACATACCCCTTACCATTTTTTGGAGGGGAGGGCCACAACATGTGATGTCTCTAGACACAGGATCAGAAGTAACCATTTTTGCAGGCAACCCCCGTAAATTTCGTGGAGAATATGTAGAGATTGATGGTTATGGGAGGGGCAAAAACACTAGGTACCAAAACCAAGGTTAAGATAGCTTTTGGGGATGATATTCCTATTTTCATTGAAGCAGTAATAGCTTCAGTACCTGAGCACATTTTAGGAATAAATGTGTTAAAGGGTAGAACTTTAGAAACCACTGTAGGGCCATTTAGGTTTGGAGTGCGGCATTGTTCAGTCAACGCAGTTAAGGCTGTAGTTCGAGGCAATGCTAAGTGGGAACCGCTTTATATTCCCACACCTAAAGCAATAGTGAACATCAAACAATATCGTATCCCAGGTGGGCATGCTGAGATCACTGAGACGATCCAAGAACTGCTCTGGGTTGGCATACTTGAGCCAACAGTGAGTCCATTCAACAGTCCAGTATGGCCAGTAAAGAAACCTGATGGATCATGGCAAATGACTGTAGATTATTGAGGTCTGAACAAGGTGGCCCCACCCTTAGCAGCAGCTGTTCCAGACATTGTTACGATCGTGGAAAGATTGTCTTCATCTGCTGCACCATATCATGCAGTTTTGGACTTAGCAAATGCCTTCTTCTCCATTCATATAGCAGAAGAAAGCAGAGTCCAATTTGCTTTTACCTGGGAGGGGAGGCAGTATACCTTCCAAGTGTTACCACAGGGATATCTGCACAGCCCTACCCTGTGTCATGGACTAGTGGCTAGGGACCTAGCCAAGCTACAGCTGGACAAAGTGACCATTTTTCATTACATTGATGACATAATGATCACTGGAGAAAAATCTGATGTGGATATCGCACTAAAACCTGTAATTCAGCACCTTCAGAACAGAGGGTGGGCTATAAATGAGAATAAAACACAACAAGGGACATCAGTAAAATTCCTTGGTATGATTTGGAATGGAGCAAAAAGGGAAATTCTTGCAGCAGCACTAGAGAGTATTCAGAAAATTGCAGTCCCAAAAACAAAACAGCAGGCACAGGCCTTCTTGGGAGCAATGGGCTTTTGGAGAGCATTTGTACCTCACCTCGGACTGATTTTGCATTCCATTCACTATGTAACAAGGAAATAATGTGACTTTCAGTGGGGTCCCAAGCAAAAAATGGCTTTTGAAGAAGCAAAAAAGGCTCTACAGCAGAGTGTGGGGCTGTGCCCAGTTGATCCACAGCAACCTTTTATCCTTGAAGTAACAGTTGCCAATAATGTTATGTCTTGGGGGCTGTGGCAGAAGGATGACACTGGGAAAAAGAGACCCTGCTCGCTGCGCCAAATGAACTAGTCCGTTACTTTAAAGTCTGAGGTTAATACAGGATAAGAAATGACACAAGACACCAAGGCTCAAACTTAACAATTCATTTTACAAAAACTTACTAAATAAACAATAAAACTAATACTAAATAAACAGAAAAACTAATAGATCATGTACTTACAAGCATATGCATAAACAAAATCATCTTTGCCACTGATAGGGAGACTTCAATTCTATCCAGTGAAGGCAAGGCCGACTCTGGCAAAATGTCTCTAAGCTCAGTTTAGGCTGGTGCTGTGATCATCATCCGATTTTAAATTATAAACTGAATTTATGTAAATCAACACTATTTCTATAAAGAGACGAATGTTGTTTGAAAAAACGTATAGATTTGAAAGGAATATCAATAAGTCCTAGTATTAAATATCTTGGTCTAAATTATTATCAAAATATATTTTAAACTATCAAAACAATTTTAAAAAGTGCTGGACAAATATATATAGAGACTTTATTCAATGTATATTAAAAATTATCATTCCTAACAAAATGAGCAATAATAAAAACTAATACATTTAAAGAAAAAAATGATTTCATATCATGTCCACGTGCTGTCAACTTCCTCTAAATACTCAAAATTATCAACTCATCATTTGAAAAAAATGTATCTGGTTTCACAAATAACTAAGACTTTTGCATTCTTTAATTAATTGGTTCAAAATTACATGACAGATTAAGCTTGCCAGGCATAAATACATATTACTTAATTAATAAATCAAGTATGCACCATAAAGCAACAGTAATACATACAAAAAATATACCTGACCACCAACGTGGACAAATATATGGGTTAATATTATTAATACTATAAATGCAATGCTTTGGCTACTGCTTTTCTAAAAAGTAAAAAGTGTATTTGAGCAACCGCACTGACAGAATCACAATGGACAAAATGTAAAATCCAAATATGTTTTTAATAAATAGTAGTTTAGCACTTTCATTTTGTAAAGTACAAAACTTAATCAGAACAAAGTAGTACAATCACACACCTCTTTAAAAACATCTATCAACCAATATAAGAAACAGGAAACATCTTT